>NC_051068.1:103467945-103767945 GCF_004664715.2 Peromyscus leucopus
AGGAAGGAAGGAAGGAAGGAAGGGGAGGATGGGAGAGGGAGGGGAGGAAGGAGGAGAGGGAGAAAAAAGTGTAAATGCTGCAGGTGTCTTGCTTATACTTGGATTGGGCCGCACCCACACTGGACACGGAGACACAGCATTCCTTTACTTCCCCAACAGTTTATCTCAATTTTACCTGCTCTAATTTACTTCGGAGGACACTGGGCCGAGTCCAGGAAACGGCAGATTCGAGGCTAGCGGTAGGGCTGGGTGAGTTTGAAGCCAGCTTCTGTTTTCAGAGCTTCTCTGTACCACCTGGGTAGATCTCAGCATCCAAATAGACTGCATTTCAGATGTCAGAACCTGAGTTCCAGATTCTAATGTGGCTGTTCATCACAGGCAGTGGGAGAATTCCCTTGGCTCATGGAAAACTTTAAAGTGGTCAGTCTTAAGTCTCTTGTGTTCTGTTCTATGAGTTTCTTATTTTTAAAAAAAAATTCTGAAAAGTGAATGCATACAGTTAATTCATTTTAGGGCATTTCTCGTATTTTTATTTGCTTTGATTTTTCAATGCTTTTTAAAAAATAGGTTTCTAGTACAACAGTTATATTTCTAATTACAATTATATTTACCATTAAAAGCTGGTTTCATCATTTTTCTCTGAGAAGCAGGTCATGTGTTTGGAATTGAAACGATCAGTTTGTAACAAAGGTATTTGGAAAATACTAATACATTTAAACAAACACTGCATTTTAATACTACACTTGCCCTTCTTTCTAGATTTTGCCCGGGGTTTAAAAGCCAACTTAGCAGCTCCATGCAGGGCATACTGTGCAGGCAGCATCCAGGTAGTTCTTTCTTGCTGCTCTTTGAGGGTTGGAAAGTCTAGCATGATTTTTGTCTGTGTTCTAACACTGGCTCAATGCAGATGCCTAGTGATGTGGGGATAAAAGTCCATTTACAGGAAACCGCCTGCACCAGGTTGGATGGAAGGCTACAGGACTCCCCCAAAGACTAAAGCCACCATGATGGTGGGTCTGCGGAAGGACCCTGCCTCTCTCTGAGCAGTAAAAGGAGTCAGTGTGCTATCACACGATGGAGTTGTCAATAGGGGGCGCCAGAGGATGGGAAAGTAGCTACAGACGATGGCTTTGCTATATTTCTTTGGCTTAAATTACTTTTTTTTTTTTTTTAAAGGAGGAGGAAAAAAATTGAAAAGTCACCTTTTCATGTTGCAAAGAGGATATGAGTACTTCTTTTTCACATGTGTGATTTCTGTCTGTCCAGGCCTAGGCCTTGAAGAGTGAGTCCCCAGCTGCAGCCAGGGTGTGGTGCCAGGAGGTCTGTGAAGTCAGGGAAGCTTTTGCTTTTTCCCCTTTCCCAGGGGCCACGGCCATGTTTCTTTCCCCAGTTGGAGCATCAGAACTCTGCCACGGAACCTCACTTCCACTGGTATTTTTGTTATTAGCGAATTAAGTCTCCTTATTGGGAAATAAATGGACAGAACAAACACTGGATCTCTTGCCGTGGGGCCTGTGCATTGTCAGTTTCTGGGAAAATTAGGTAGTAAAAGAGACCAGCAGATGTGTGGCCCGAAGCCTGGAAGGCAGCAAAGACATTAGCGTTCATACAGCTATACAGGAAAAAGTGAGCTTGACAAAACAGCGTTGAAGCGGAGATCTGGAGACCGCGTAGGCATTAACCCGATGAGGTAAAGAGGGTTGAAGAAGATTCCAGGCACCATAAAGGCAGAGTGCTGGAGCCTGGGAAATGAGAGAGGGGGCTGAGGCTGAGCAGGAAGCAGAGAGACATTGTCACCGACTCAAGTTTGGTCTTGTTTTCATGTGCATGGGAAGTCCTTGATAAGTGGATGATGGGATTAGATGTATGTCTTTAGACGAAATCTCTAGCTTCTGTGTGGATAATGGGCAGGAAGATCCTAGGAAGGCTGCTGTAGCAGTTTAGATGGGCTAGAGCAATTGTGATGCTCTAGAGCTAAGTACTGATGGACATGGAGAGACCCAGGTAAAGAATGGCTGTGGCTCATGGAACATTTACAATACCAGACCCTTGGGTGACTGTAGTCCTGGATGTTTGCTTTGGCATCTCCAGTCTTCTCTGTCATTGAGTGAGCATTCCAAGAAGAGCTGGCCATAGCAGTGTGATACAGAAATATGTAGCCAGTGTCATTACATACATGTATGAATGCATAGAAAGATTCTGGAATGTAACCAGGCCATTAACCATCATGTCTGAGGAATGAGATGGCACGAGGCTCCAGTCTGAGCTCCAGATGTTACTGTGTTATTTGAAAATGTTTAAGGCAGCTCTTAATTGGTCTTCTAATTAGCAAAACTCATAAAATCACCAACATTTCCAATAAAAAAAAAACTTTTCAGCTGGGAAATTTGCAGGCCTTTGTAGAGCCCCAGTAATCTCTCACTTCCATTAAATGTCTGGGCTGGAATTTCAAGAACCTTTCTACGTGGGGACCTTCTAGCCCCAGAGAAGTCAGATTTCTCTCTGCAGCTCATTAGAGATGCTCAGAACATCAACCAGGGGACTAGCTGCAGAGTCCTCACCCACCCTTTGATCTTTACAGTAGCAAATGTGTCATTTGTAACGTGATGGTCCACTTCTTCTCTGAGAGTCAAAGAGGCACCCCGAGATGCTTCTGAGAGTCTGGCTAAGGACCAGCCTTTCCCGGACTGATGGATCCATTCTGTCATAACCCCCACCCCATGGGCATCATTTCCACTTGCTTGGTAAATAATTAGCCTGCCACCCGTGGACACAGAAAGGTCTGTAAATATTTCAAGTACAGTGAATGATTGAAACTACCCGTGTTTAATTTCATGTTTACCTGTGAGGCTTCACATGGAAACTCACCTCTAAGTAAGATACGGTCAGGAAGAAACACAGTCTAGGAACAGACGCACACGATGGTGCTCAAGTTGTTGTGGTCATAAGTGGGATATGACAAAGCCAGTAGTTTTAACCTGTCCAATTTAAGCTCTTACGCATCAGTCTTACCAGGAAAAAAAAAAAAAAACTAAAAGACCCTGTTTTAGAATAGAATTTTTATGTTAAAGGAATATTTTTTAAAATAGGCCTATTTTAAAAGCAGCTTTAAGTCTGTAATAAAGTACAAGAAATACAGAAAGTACAAAGTTCTTTTATATTCTCAATACACACAACACACACACACATGCACACACATACACACATACACATACGTGTATACACACATACATGCATATACATACACACATTAGTGCACACACATACACACACATGCATACACACACATACACATACGTGTATACACACATACACGCATATACATACACACATTCATGCACATACACACACATGCATACACACACGTGTACACACACATGTATACATGCATATATGTACACACACACACACACACACACACACACACACACACACGGCCTTCCTAACTACCGACGTCCCATACAGATTGATCTATTTGACAACATCCGGGTCAAAACTGATGTCCTTGTCACCCCCCCCAAGTCCATAGTTTACAGCATAAGCAGGTTGCCTCTTGCACTGTATAGTGTAGATTTTGAAATCCGTTTATGGCAGGCACTCGCCACTGTATGATCATAATCATCTCCTGGCTCTGAAACAGCCTCTACTCCACTTACCCTAACTCTCCATACTCACTGCATTCTTACCGGCTTCGGAGTTCTGTCTTTTTCCTGGTGTCGTAGAGTTAGAATCCTGAGAAAACAGTCAAGGTTGTCTGTCCTCTCACAGTGAGCGATCAGAACACAAAAGTTCCACTTCCTCCTAGTCATGGGCAGGTCTTAGTGGGGCTTGGGGACAGAAAGATTAGGGAAAGGCCAGGGAGTCAATTCAGACTAACCACGCATGACAGCACCACAAAAGGAAACCCAATACTTGATAAGCTAATTTAAAAGGTAACGTAAGGTAAAAGAGTTTGAACAGAGGCACCCTGCATCAGTAGATAAAGCTATTCCCAGAGGCCACAGGTTATTAAATGAAAATCCCAGCGCCAAAAGTGGGCTACCACCCCCTGAGTTGTTGGTTAGGGAGAGCCTACGATCATCGATCATTCCCCCCCCCCCCTCCAGATTAACTGACACTGCCTTTGGTTGCCCACCAGAACCCGATGGTACGAGTGGGCAGTTGAAGACACCGCAAGTGCTGGTCTGAGGACGCACAGATAAGGAAATCAAGCTGGACCTAGGCTAGAGGCTGCCTTCTTGCTGGGCAGCCCTCATGGTGCTAGAAGGTGCTGTAGGTTTTGGTTGGGGGAGGGCAGGTGGCGAGACTTGTCCTCAGCAGTCTCACTGCTGACCCTCTGTACAGCACTACCAATCAGCCGGGTGACATCTCACTGTCACAGTGGCACCTCTGTTACAGGCATAACCAACCAGTCCCGAATTGTATTTGAGGCCTGCTCCACGATAGAGAATACACATGTAGTTCTGGAAGCTTGGTCAAAAGCCTGTGGCTGTGGGAATCACAGGCCTTAGTAGAGAAGCTGCTGCTGTTTGAGAAATGAACATGACGAGTCCATCAAATTGCCTTCTAAATAACTAGGTGTATGCCCATAGGTTAGTGCTACTGTCTTCTTTGGCCGGAGTGAGTGATGGCTGAGCGTTCGCCGTAAGTGGGACGCCCGCGTCTCCACCTCAGAGGCTCAGGGAACATTGTAGAAGAAAGGGTGGGAAGAAGGTCAGAGCTGAGAAAGCGGGGCACGGGATGGAATTGCTGCCTTCTGGGGACGATACGTTCTGAGTTCTAGTGCACCCTGGAACTCAGAGCAGCTGAGACGATGCCTGTCAGCATCCTTTCAGGAAGGGAGAGGAGCTCATGAGGCCCGCCATTTCCCGAGTATTTATATGCAAGTCCTGGTTGCTGGGAGACGGAGAGACATTTTCTTCGGTGGTGTAACCCGTGGTGTGTTGGCTGTGCCCCTGTAAGCAGCACCTCGGCCATGCTACTCTCAGCAACTGTAATGACACTCATTGCGTCACCAGAACAAAACAAATGCAAAAGGAGAGGAGCGAGTAGGGAGGAGGAAGGTGACCAGTGTAGGGGAATAAGAGAGATCAATGGGGATGAATAAGATGCGCACATATACGTACAAGATGTCCTATTGAAACCCACTGTGTATAATTGGTATATACTAATAAAAACAAAAGACAAGACCACCCCTCAGAGACCCTTTTTCTACAAATGGCTAGATTGTTTTCTCCTTTACTGGGGGTTGAACCAGAGCTTCCCACATACTAGGCAAGTGCTCAACTACAAAATCACAGCCCCAGACCTTTCCTTATTTTTATTTTGAGAGAGGATCTTGCCAAGTTACCCAGGCTGGTCTTGAACTTGGAATCATCTTGCTTCATCTGAGCAGTTGGGATTACAAGCCTGGACCACCCGGCCTGGTTTGGCTATGATTTTTTTTAAAGATCTGTTTATTTATTATGTATACAGTGTTCTGTCTGCACGTATGCCACTTGCTAGAAGAGGGCACCAGATCTCATTATAGATGGTTGTGAGCCACCCTGTGGTTGCTGGGAATTGAACTCAGAACCTCTGGAGGAGCAGGGAATTGAACTCAGGACCTAGCATCCAGCAGTCACTGTTCTTATCCTCTGAGCCATCTCTCCAGCCCCTTGGCTATGATCTTTATAGTTTTTCTGTGATTGTCATGAAGACCCAATGTCCTACCTAAGCCGTGCCTACATCTAGTCAGCTGAATGCAGTGATGAGGCCACTGCCTTGGGGGAGGCAGGAGGGACCCTAAAGAGGCTGGTGCTCACGCAGACTGTCCTTCTAGAGCTGCGCAGAGTACTTGTTCTCAGCCCTCCCAGTGTAACTTCTGATGAAAATAGTCTTACAAAGGTAACAGAGGACTTTGGCAGACAACGTAAGCATTGCCTATGCTTTTATTGTCCGGAGATAACCACCATTACAAGGGTAACGGCATCTCTATGAGTTACTTTTCTATTGTGACAAAACACCACAAATAAGCAACTTGGAGAAGAATCTGTTTGGGCTGAGGGTTCCAGCGGGTTAGAGTCCGCGGTGGCAGAGGAGCTGGAAGCTGGGGGGCTCGTGCTCTGAACAGCAAGCACAAAGCAGGGAGAGTGAAGGAAGCTGCCTATGGCTTCACAACCTCAAAGCCGTCTCCAGTACCACGCTTCCTCCAGCATGGCCACATCTCCTAAGCCTCCCCAGACAGCGCCATGAACTGGAGAGCAAGTCCTCAACCATCACCACATGGGATCCTTCCCATTCAAACTACCACGTACCTTTCTTTCAGTATACAAATGACCTGAGACTGTCCTGCAACATGCCGACTTTAGAAACGCATACGCAAGAAGCTTCCTACATCTTATTTACCAATGGTTCACCTTTTAAAAGATATACAAAATTTTATTACTTAAGCTGTATTAATGGCTAACTTAGGTTACTTCCACACATTTCTGTGCGCGCGCACGTGTGTGTGTGTGTGTGTGTGTGTGTGTGTGTGTGTGTGTGGTGCCAGCAATAAAGATCTCTGTGTTTCTTTGCACATCTGTGTATTCAGTTAGTTCCTTAGGCTCAATTGCCACACAGGTTGAGTTTTTAATGTCAAAAGATAAATGAATGTGTTTAAATTTTTGATACATTTACCAAAACTTCACCAGAATACATTTTTCTGCATTCAAGCCAACAGAAAGAACATCAAACTTCCAACATTGCCAATTTGTTAAGTAAAATAAGTTTTAGCTTTTTTTTTTTAACTTAAAATATAGTTTGGAGCCGGGCGGTGGTGGCGCACGCCTTTAATCCCAGCACTCGGGAGGCAGAGCCAGGCGGATCTCTGTGAGTTCAAGGCCAGCCTGGGCTACCAAGTGAGCTCCAGGAAAGGCGCAAAGCTACACAGAGAAACCCTGTCTCGAAAAACCAAATATATATATAGTTTGGTTTTTATTTCAGTGCTGACGACATGGGCAAAATTGGCTTATGAAAGTCCAGTGAGCTGAGTATTTATGAGGCGTGCGCGAAGTCTAACGCATCAGCCTTTGAGGGGGACTTTCTGTGTGGCAGGGAGGCTACCTCAGCTGTCACAGAGAAACCCCGCAGTTCTGTAGCAGGTGAGGCAGGCATGATTAACTCAGTAGATCAGCACTTCCTCAGCCATTCTTAGTCTGTTGGTTCAGCTCCTCCCCTCGGGATGCAAGACGTCAGCAGGCATCCAGCCCTTCACATACGAATGCCATAAAATTCAGAGGGAAGAAAAAGACTTCTTCTTAAAAAAAAAAAAGAATGTATATAGATAATAAAGATATATCTATCTATCTACATATATGTCTTTTTACATTTTCTGTGTGTATTTGAGGCAGAGGCATGCCACGGCCCACGTGTGGAGGTCAGAGGGAAGCATCCAGAAGTCAGTTTTCTTCCTTTACAGTGTGGCTTTCGGGGGACTGAACTCGGATCCTCAGGCTTAGCAGCAAGCACCTTTAAGAGCTGAGCTATCTTGTTGATTTGAGGCTTCTGAATCTTATCTGCCCTATCTTTTTCAGACATTCCTTGTCCCTGCCCAAGGCTTGCTTCCTCTTACACCTAGACAGTCACTATCTGTTCATACCTGGATTAGCAAACAGCAGTAGGAACGGGCATGCCATGGCTGTCTATGTAAATCATGTGGCATGTTACCCTCCCTCCCTGCGCCCGCCCCATCCATATTCTGGCAGCTGAGGCTTGGCTCCCCTGTGATTTCTGGCCGGGTGGAGGAGCTTGGCAGTGGTTGTTAGAGGTGATGATGTGTGGGACAGCCAAGAGAGACGAGAGGAAGGAGCAGTCAGGACAGGATGGGGTACACCTTGGCTGCTGTTGGCATGGACATGAAGAGAGACATATCAGACTGAGGGATATTACATGTGTCCATTAGAGATAGTTAAAGTCAATATTTATTGAGATGTTGGTCCTGGTGGTACATGGTTGTGATCTCAGCATTTGGGAGGCTGATGCAGGAGAATCATGCTTTCCAAGCCAGTTTTGAAGTTCATACAAAGACCTTGTCTCAAAAAAAATTTTTTTTAAGCCAGGCGGTGGTGGCACAAGCCTTTAATCCCAGCACTTGGGAGACAGGCAGGCGGATCTCTGTGAGTTTGAGGCCAGCCTGGGCTACAGAGTGAGTTCCAGGAAAGGCTCCAAAGCTACACAGAGAAACCATGTCTCAAAAAACAAAAAACAAAAACAAAACAAAACAAAACATATTGTTGCATTCTGTTCTGAGCCAGAATTTGTACTAGGTACTCACAAGTACCATGCCAAGGAAAGAAGACACTACAGTCTAGAGCAGGGTCATTGTGCTGAGGATTCTATGACATTGAGAGGCAGAGGATGATGCCCAGGGCTGATAGTCACCAAGAGCTTACTATATCTGGGCATCTCTTTCAGCACGTTGACGTACTAACTTATCTGGTGCTCATAATAATTTATAAATTATTAATATTAATAATAAGCACTGTTGTCATTCTTGTTTTAAAGGTAAGGAGACAGAGGCACAGAGAGGTGGAATGGCTTGTCTAGATCAAAGGACCAGCTAGAGGGGGGAACTGACAGAGTCCACACTCCTATTCTGCTGCCCATGGGCCCCACATCTGCAGCTACAACGTCAGTCATCTGAACAATGGCGCAGAATGGGAGCCGTGGGGCTAGAGAAGGAAGCGGCCGAGGGATGTTAAGATGTTTACCAAAGGTCAATATTGTTGAACCTGTGGATTAACTCCAACCTGAGAGATCTTTTTCAAATGGAATTCTTAAATTCTTAAAAATAAAATTAAAGCATTTCCTTTTTTTGTGTGTGTGGGTGAACGTCAAGAAAACCCAAGTTGAAGCTGTACTGTGCCGGGGCGGAGGCAGCCTTCACACCAGCCATGGTGCTTGTGGTGGTTGATGCTGTCTACGTGAAAGGGTCTGGAGTCATCCAGCAGACAAGCCTCCAGGCACCCCCACGAGGCAGTGGCTGGAGGTAAGCCCTGGGCACGGCTGACATCGGTTAGTTTACTTGCGGTGGGAAGAGTCACCCTCGAGGAGAGCATTCCCAATCCGTAGGCCCTTGACTGAGGAAAATGGAGAACGTGAGCTGAGTACAAGCAATCTTGGCTTTCTCCTTCATGACTGGATGAAATTCGAGCAGCTGCTTCAGACTCTCGCTGCCTTGACTTCCCCCCAATAATGGATGGTACCCCTAAACTGAAAGTCAAAACCAAGCCTTCCTTCCCTAAGTTACAGGACATTTTATCTCAGCAACAGGAGAAGTAACAAAGACTGTGCTGAGACCTCAATTATTTGATTCCAATGAATCTAAATCCAGAATCCAGAATCCTTTCTAATTGTCCTTTGGCCATGAAAAATAATATATATCCAATTTTATTATACATTCACGGTCCTTCAGTAATACTTCTGTGGATTATGTTAAGCACCTAGTAACTACCCATTAAAACCTCTGATGATTATTCTTAAAAAACCAACCACCCCACCCCTACTCAACTGTGGTCTCTGCAGAGTCTGAGAGGGACGATGACCTGGGGGGCTCTTTCTTCTTTGTTTTCCAGAATATTCCCTCAAGCCCTTGTCCAGATGTTAACGTGGCCTTGCAGTCTTGGCTTGTCCCATTTTCTTCTCTTTAATGAACAACTGGGTGCAATGAAGGGAATTGTTCAGGGACATTGTGGTTTCTCTTCCAAGCTGAGTTGGATTCGGCCGACACCATCAGTGACCAGAGTCACTGCCATCTGTCAGTTGTGGGTGGCCTATGCTAGTGGCCTCCTTCTGTTCCCAGTGGACAGGTGACTCACAACCAGAAAGTCAGCCTATCCCATCTGGAGCTTATTGGCTAACTCAAAAGAGAATTCCGAAATGCAGCTAGGCAGAGCCCGAATCTCCTTCTTCTCGTCCGAGTTTGGGTCTCTTGGGTAGGGCAACTTGAGAAAATTTCTAGTGGTATGGCCTAAATAAATAGACTTTTCTGAAGCATAACTTTTACCAGAAATAGGAAGAAAAAAGAAAGAAAAATTTCTCAGGGTCCAGCATAGTATAATGCATACCTGGAAATGCACCATGCAGCAGGCTGAGGCAGGAAGATCCAGTGTTGCAGGCCACTCTGGCTTAAATAGTGAGTTTGAGGCCAACTTCAACTACACTGTAAGGCAGTGTAAGTGTTTTCCCCCCAAAGGCTCTAAAGCAACTCACTTCTCTGGCATGCCGCACAAAGTAAATTCCTCATGAAGATATCTGAATTTAAACTGTTACTAGCTCTAAGGGAAAAGGCAAGGTTAGTTGTTTAAAAGATAAGCGTCGTAACAAACTACCAGGGGCTACTATGATAATTCATAAACAGGTGGGAGGACTTCTTGCTTCTTCTTTCTTGGGTGTATAGAGATTGTGGGGAGTGGATAAGTATGATGGGATGGAAAAAATAGAAAACAGGTAAGGAAACCGCTTTATAAGTAGTCAAGCGCAGTAGAGTTTTAGACCAGAGCGAAGAAAGCAAATGTGCTCTTGTTTTTATTCTGCAGCTTTATGTAAACGTGTAGACATGTAAACATGCCTCGTTTCAGCTCAGCATCGATCTTATAGAGCTAGCAGTCTCCTGTAGAATTGCTCCAGGTAGTGCCAGTTTTGGATCATACTCTGTGGCAGCTCGAATGGCGGGAACAGTGAAGAGTCAGGGCGTGATCCTCAGCTGGCTGCCTCACTGAGGAGACTGACCCACGCCACAGAGGGAAGATCTGTCCTGCCACCACCCAGGAGTCCCACCTAGAACATTTTCCTCTGCAGGTCTGAGCACAGCGTGGAGGAAGGCAACACCCCAACTGTAGACTCAGAACACCCTAGACTTGGTTCCCGACGTTCCTACTCACCCGTTCTGTGACTCTGGACAGGTGACTTCAGCTCACTGAGCTACAGCTTCCTCATCTCTGGAATGACAGTTGTTACCACCTTCCCGACAAGCCGTGAAGGATCAGATGAGATGAAGTTGGTAAGGCAGCCGTATTAGAGGGCATCATAGCGAATGCCTCCCCCGTGACGTCATGTCCTCTGCCATCACAGTGAGCTGTGTGTTCTGCATATCCTATCAGCTGAGGCTTTTTCCGCTCTAGCTTAGAATCCACACAAAAGATTTTAAAATACTGCTCCCTGTGCATACAGAGAAAGGAGGTTTCTCTGTGACAGCGGTGTCTGGAACAGAGAGAAATGGTCTTTTCTACCTCTTCTTCTTTCCCTGCCCTCCTCCCTCCCTCCTCCCTCCCTCCCCCTCCCTCTCTCTCTCTCTCTCTCTTCTCTCTCTCTCTCTCTCCTCTCTCTCTCTCTCTCTCTCTCTCCCTTTCTTTGCCTCCACTACACATGTTCACATAGGCCTTGTGATGAGTTGGTTTCTCGTGAGCATTTCTATTCTCCCTATGAAGATATGGCTTAAAGGATTCACTTTGAGCAAAGAACTCTTTTCCTAATTGCTAGAAGGAATCTCTCCACGTCCCTCACAGTGTGAACAAGAAAAGAGTATGAGGATGTGTATTGAAGCTATTCGGAGTAAATTAGGAATAGTTTGCCTTTCAGCTGCTAACTGATCATTCCCAAATCTGAGGGTTAGAGCCGCTTCTAACAGGACTGTTGAGCAGGCCGGGTTGGAATAGCTGCTTCCTCCCATGCTGCTTTCACCTGGTGCCGGTCTAGACTCCAGAGAGTCTAAATTTGAAGAGGAATGGATAAATGTCTTTCTTTTCAGTATGCAGGCTACATACGTAGGCATCCAAGAAGCAGTGGGTAAATTATGAATAAACAAGTAAGTGAATTCATGAATGAATACTTATTTTATTTTATTTATTTTTTTGGTTTTTCGAGACAGGGTTTCTCTGTGTGGTTTTGGTGCCTGTCCTGGATCTCGCTCTGTAGACCAGGCTGGCCTCGAACTCACAGAGATCCGCCTGGCTCTGCCTCCCGAGTGCTGGGATCAAAGGTGTGCACCACTGCCGCTCAAGTTATGAATAAATAATTTTAAAAGAGTATATAATTTTTAACTTTTTAACACCTATTCTTTTTTGATCAACCTCTCACCCCAAGATGGGACATTCTTCCAAACAGTCGTTCACAACCTGTGGGTTGTATATCAGATATTTATATTGTAATTCATAATAGCAGCAAAATTACAGTTATGAAGTAACAACAAAAGTAATTTTGTGATTGGGAGTCACCACAATATGAGGAAATGTATTAAAGGGCCACAGCATTAGGAAGATTGAGAACCACTGTTCCAAAGTGTTCTATTCTGCTTGTTCTGCATATTTCTGTATTTCATGCATAACCCATCAGCTAAAATTTTGTCTAGGTTACCACCCATCGTACATTTAAAAAATAGTGTCAGATATCTCTCCTGCCCAAGGCCAAATTCATCCTATGGGGTGTTGGTACTATTTAAATCAGAGGCCACAGAATGGCAGGGGTATGCCTATTTAAATGTCTGCCATGCATACCATATGCTGGTACTGAATGCGTGCTTTTGATGATGACACAAAGGCATCTTTAGAAACACTTTCATGCTATACCATCACCGATTACATTTAGATGTTCAAAACTGGATTGAACCCAGACCTCCCAAGAAGGGTCCCAGTGGCCAAGTCTGTGAAGGAATGCCTGGAATTTTGACCTCTCTTCCTTAAGTATCTGTCCCGCCTATGTGCTTTGATGTGTTTTTGAATTAAAAAAAGATTCTATAATCTATCCAAAGTTTTCCTGATTCAGGCATTCGATATCATTAATGAAGACAGAACAGCTAGAGTTTTTTTTTCCCCTTTTGGCTTAAACTATAGCATGTAGGAGTTAAATGCTTGTCTTATGGAAGCTAGAAGTCAGCTTGTACTGCTTAGGAGTGTGATTATACAATGAAAAACAAGGCAGAGGCTTGTAATTTTATAGACACCAAATCCATGATTTTCCTCTTTGCTTTGGGATGAAATGGCCTTCCTGTAGAAACCAGGATTGCGCCCACCCGTCTTCAAGAAGCCTGAGGAGGGCACTTTGATGTGAAAAGGGATCATGGTCAAGAAACGGATGTAGAAACCAGTGTGGGGATAGGAGGAGCTTCCAGAGACAGGAAAAGGCATTGTCCCGAGGAAGGGTTATTCTGTCCCCTTCTGTCGTCATTCAGGCCGTCTGGTTGACTTCCTCCCCCAGGTTGGTGTGAGCTGGAAGGAGAATCTTTTGTTAACGAGGTCAAGAACAAAGCAACCCATTTTGTGAGGTGGTCAGGGCTGAACTTTCAGATTTCAGATTTTATGAGAAGTGACTCCAAAATTAATTTGGTCTTTGACTGAGCAACACCAAAGCAGCTGGCTAAAAAGCAAAAGGTCCGACTGGTGTGGCTGAGCAATGTCAAAGAACCCAACTGGATTGCTTTCCCAAGGAAATACCTTAACTGGGCAACACAACAATTCAGGTATTGTGTACATATAAGGCTGAAATCCTGCCTAGTGACTAAAAATATGCTAAAATACAAACGTTCTTACGAGTGTCATATTACCAATGAATAGCTGCCATTTGAAAGCTGTGATAAAGACAGTGATGCTGAAAGCATGTGAAATTCGTGGGCTTGTTTTCTGTGATCACATCAGCAACTCTCCTGGGTGGGTCCCGTTTTCCCCTGGGGTTTTCTTAGCATACCTCACCCCCTGCCCTGTGCTTCTTTCTGCAAGCATGGTTACCAGGCAGGATCTTCAGGCAAGCCTCCATCGGCTAGGGGCACTATTTGAAAGAATGGCCAAGGTCAGGTCCCATCAGGCATCAAGGCCTTGCCATTTTCCCTATACCAGATGCTTCAGCTTGCTTGAGGAATTTTTCTATTTCCTAGTTTTCACACCACTGCATGGCATAGGGTAAAACTTTCATATCAGGGTTCTCATTTTCAAGATCAGCGAGTTGATTATCAGTAGGCTTAAAGGGTACAGGGGAGAACACAGCTTGGTGGAAGAGTGCTTAGCCAGCAACCGGAAGGCCATGGACTCCATCTCTAGTAAGGGTGTGGATGTGTAATGCAGCATCACCCAGAAAATGAGCATTAGACTCAAGGTCAGCCTGTTCCATATACCCGAGACCAGTGGCTGTATAATCTGCAGAGAATATGGCCTCAGCTCTCAGAACTAAAGAAAATTCACTTTCCTCTTTAGGATCTGCAGGAACTTCTCTCTTCCAAGGGTCCAGAGAAGCTGCAGCCAACCTTCACTTCTGATCTGAACTTGGTCTGAATTGCCAGAGGCATTCTTTCAGCTGAGGCTGGGTTCAGCCTAGCCCTTTGTTCTCGGTCACACCAAAGACCCTGGAGGAGCCGGGAGTGGTAGTGCTCACCTTTCAGCCCAGCATGTGGGAGGCAGAGGCAGGTGGAGCTCTGTGAGGCTGAGGCCAACTTGGTCTGCACAGTGAGTTTGTCTTAGGTTTTTATTGCTGTGAAGAGACACCATGACCACAGCAATTCTTTAAAGAAAACATTTAATTCTGGTGCCTCACTTACAGTTTCGGAGGTTTAGTATGTTATCATCATGGCTAGGAACATGGCAGTGTTAGGCAGATGTGGTGCTGGAGCGGAGAGTGCTACATCTTGCAGGTAACAGGAAGTCAACTAACTGTCACACTGAGGGAAACTTGAGCAAAAGAGACCTCAAACCCCATCCTACAGTGACACACTTCCTCCAACAAGGCCACACCTCCTAATAGTGCCACTCCCTTTGGGAGCCATTTTCTTTCAGACCACTGAAGAATTCCAGGACAGCCAGGACTACATAAAGAGACCTGCCAAAACCAAAAAAACAAACAAACAAAAAACCTCAACAACACCAACACCCAAGAGGGTTTAAGATGAGCCATTTTTTTTTCTAATCCACAATTTTAGTACAAAAAATTTAAAAATTAAAAAAGACCCTTACAAGGGTCAGGGGTATAACTCAGAGATGGGGTGTGTTGGCCTAACATGTGCAAGGTCCTGGGTTTGACCTTCAGCATGGCACAGCCTGGCAAAACAGACACATAAAATCAAGAGAACCAAAGCATACTTTAGGGGAAATACGCAGAAGAATAAGCCACGACAGGTCTCGGAAAGCACCTCAACTTGAGATGGGAAATGTCAGAGACGCCTTCTGTGTGCTAGCCCCCAAAATGAATGAAACTGGTTCTGGCTCTCCGAGATCCCAGCCCTGAGGGTAGACAAAGAAACAGAAGCACACTGCGTGTCTGCCCCCACAGGAACAGGAAGGAACTGTGCAGAAAAGGAAGGAGAGGGGAGGCGGGCTTCATCCAGGAGACGCCCCCTTCAGGGGAGACACTGACAAGTCAGAGCTGCAGGAGCAGAACCGAGGTCCAGGGCGATGTGAGACACCTTGCCCAAGACCAGAAGCCGTTCCTCTGTGCCTTGTACCAAACCACTTTAGAATCCACCCATTTTGTGGTACCAGGGACTGAGCACAAGGCTTTGTACATGCTAGGCACGTCCCCTACCCCCGAGTCCCGACTCCGCGGACCCATTTTCTAAGGTTACCCAGGAGACAGGTGTCTCCTGAACTTGAGATGAGTTTATTTTTGTCTCCATTTTATTCAAAAATCCTAGGAATAAAGCATAGGAAAGATGGTCCATTTTTCTCATGTTTGCATAATTTTGTACCTGCATTCTCACTACTGAGGACTTTTATAATAATGAGATGTATTCAGAGCCTCCTATCAGCTGTGAAAAAGACCCTAGATTCAGAGGCAACTTCAAATCTATGCATCCGAATCCCATCCAGTTATGTCTCTAACTGTGTGTCCCGAACTACTTACAAATTGTCAAATTAGTTTATCCAAGAATGAATCCCTTAGTTTTTCTATTCATTTGAGTCAGACCAAATGAATACATAAGGCCAAATTTGCTTCCTCTATGAAAATAGATTAAGAGAGTATAAATATGGGATCAGCGTTGACCATAGTATTAAGCAAGAGAAACTAGTCACAATGTGTGACTGAGGTTTTTGTTTTTGTTGTTGTTATTTTTGGTTTTTGTGTAAAAAATAGCAGGTTGATCAGAAATTCCAGGCATCACACAAAGATGCTTTGAAAATACTTTCTATTAATATTTCCCTGTTAAATGTGATTTTCTGAGAAACATATAATGCAACAGATTTAGGCATTTCTGCTTGTATAGATAGATAGCGGTGTCTTGTGTGTACAAAAGTGCAAGCACCCGCTTAAAATCAGCACTCCAGAACAAGAGAAGGTGCACGTGACTCTGACAGCCCACGAGTCCCGTGAGCCGACAGCCCTGCTCCAAAGTTAATGGGTTCAGTCATTTTATTGATCGCTAGTGAGCACATATGGCACATCAAATATTCTACTCCATGTGGGAATGGAAGTCACGTAGGTCCTGGCTCTAGAGAAGTCTGTAGTGCCACAGATTAGGTCAATGATAAACAACACTCCCTGTGATGGATACTCATACTGACTAAAAATACCACTGACTACAAGATACACCAGTATTATTGTTATGTTACACAGAGAGACTGTGGTTGGCTAAACTGTGATAAGCTATTGATTGTAAGATCCCTTTTAGAGATGTTGAGATGTGTCTTAGACTTGAAGGAATGTAGCACGTCCAAGGTAGAACACAGAACACCGTGTTAGACTACCCAAGGGAGCCCTTTAAATAGGGATGGCTTCTGATGGGATAGATTTTTATCTCATCCTGGAGGAATGGAGTTGGTCCTAGTAACGATCAAAAAAGAACATGCCAGGGCTAGGGAGATGGTTTAGCAGTTAAAAGCACAGGCTGCTTTTCCAGGGGACCTGGGTTTGATTCCCAGCACCCACACGGCAGCTCACAACCATCTATAAAATACAGTCCCAGAGGATCTGACACCTTTTTCTGGTCTCCACGGGCACTGCATGTACATGGTACATAGACATACATGCAAACAAAACACCCACACTCATTGAAAAGAACACTCTAGACAGCTGAAACAGCCTTAGGACAAAGCAGCAGGAGAGCACTTGACGTGTTTGAAGTGTGTCATCTGTACTTCACAGGTTGGATAGCAATTGCCTCGGTGTGTCCTGTAACAGCCCACTGAAGTTTATTAAAGAACACCACACTGTCAAGCTGCCTTGCCTTCCACTGGTCCTCTGCAGCTGGGCCCCTTCCAACTGTCGCATACCTGGCAGAGCCTAGAGGCCTTGCACTGAGAGGCTCTGCTTCTAGGGATGCTCACGACCCGCCTCCTTCCTTCTGGACCCGCCTCCTTCCTTCTGGACCAGCCTCCTTCCTTCTGGACCAGCCTCCTTCCTTCTGGACCCGCCTCCTTCCTTCTGGACCCGCCTCCTTCCTTCTGGACCCGCCTCCTTCCTTCTGGACCCGCCTCCTTCCTTCTGGACCCGCCTCCTTCCTTCTGGACCCGCCTCCTTCCTTCTGGACCCGCCTCCTTCCTTCTGGACCCGCCTCCTTCCTTCTGGACCGCCTCCTTCCTTCTGGACCCGCCTCCTTCCTTCTGGACCCGCCTCCTTCCTTCTGGACCCGCCTCCTTCCTTCTGGACCAGCCTCCTTCCTTCTGGACCAGCCTCCTTCCTTCTGGACCAGCCTCGGCCATTGCTCTCAGCATCGATATTTTCGGTGCGGCTTGCTCTGCTGGAGGACCTGGCCCCTTAACCAGAGTGAATATCGCTATGGAGACCTTGGGTGGTCTGACCTGACATTTTGCTTCAGTGGCCAGGGCATTTTAAGTCCCCAGGAGGTAGTCTCAGTCTCAATTGGACTGGCTCTACTTTGAAAGGAACTTGGGACAGTTTCCCTATGGGTTGGTTCTGGAGGCCCGGCTGCATGGTGCCGCCGTGGTTTCTTCCTCCTCACAAAGGCCGGCTGGTGTCTCAGCACCAAGCTTCCACTGTGTGGTGCTCTCCTCGGTGTTGCTCTCCGACCAGCTGGAGACCATCTCTTCCTCGGTTGTTTAAGACTTTAACCCTGACTTTTACTGTTTTCCTGCCTTGGGAGAATGTCTTTAGTACACTGGAAAACCACTGTAGGACCCCCCCCCCCCCAATGTATTATTTTGTTTACGGTTTGCCCTCCTGCTACGCTTCCCTGTTCCTCCCCACCACCCCTCACATCCGGGTCGGTCTACACCCTTTCTGTCTCTCCTTAGAAAACAAACAGGCTTCTAAGGAATAATAATAAAATATAATTATAATAAGGTAAAACTAAAACAAACATCAGAATAAGATGAAAAAAAAAAAAAACAACCAAATAAAACAAAATACAACCCAGAAGGAAAAGAACCCAAGAAAAAGCAGGTGGAAAAAAAGCATATAGATGAAGAGACCCACTTATTCACACACTCAGGAATTCCATAAAAATACAAAACCAGAAGCCATAATATATACACAAAATCTGTAGGGTAAAATAATAATTAATAATAACAGCAACAAATTAAAGTTCGTTTTGTTTTATTTTAAAAGCCCCGGTACATGATGAGACATGGAATCTCCAAAGACACCGTTAATTTATTTTCGGTTGGCCGTCTACTGCTGGGTCTGCAGCTTACCCTTAAAAGTAGTTTCTTTCCCAGCGAGACTCCCTTGGAGAAAACTGAATTATTTGCAAGTGGAGATAGCTCGAGGTTAAGAATAAGCTCGTGTGTCCATTTCTCCTTTCAGCTCTAGGACCCATCTGGTGCAGACCTGTGCAGGCCCTGAGCATGCTGTCTCAGGCTCTGTGAGTACATATACATGGAGGTTTAGAAGGCCTTCTTTCCTTGGTGTCCTCCATCTCCTCTGGTTTTACACTCTTTCCGACTCCTTTTCCTCAGAGCTCCCTGAACCCTGAGGAAAGGGATTTGATGGAGACGTTCCATTTAGGGCTGAGTTTTCCAAGGTCTCTCACTCTCCGCATAATGTCTGGATGTGAGTCTCCGCATTTGTTCCTCTCTTGTGGGAAGAAGCTTCTCTGAGATTGGCTGAGCAAGGCATGGATCCATGGGTGTAAAAGAATGTCATTAGGAGTCATGTTATTGCTATGTTCCTTTTGTGGAACAGTAGTATTTGGTTTTCCTAGGTCTCTGGGCTGTATAGGTTGGTGTTCTTGGCCACCCAAGCAGTGTCCAGTGTGTGTTCCATCTCGTGGAGTGGGCCTCAAGTCAGATCAGATATGGGTTGGGAACTCCACAAGCTTCATGCCACCATTGCCCTAGTGCATCTTGCTGGCAGGACACTATATCTGTACACACACACACACACACACACACATATACATATATACACATATACACATACACACACACACACATATGTCCTTTATGAGTTGCTGAAAAACTAAACATCTTTTATAATTAGAACTGAAAATAGATCCGAGTGAAAGGAAACATTTTGCTGTAAGGAAAAGAGAGAAATTAACAAAGCAAGTTCACACCCCATCTTTCAACATCTGTAAGCAACTCACGTGTCAGAGGTCACAAAGTCTCAAAGGCCAGCACAAGCCCCTCCTGTAGCTAGAGTTTTCCTGCCTTGCCCACAGTCAGGACAAATCTCTCTCACCCGCCAGGCCCACAGCCGCTCAGACCCAACCAAGTAAACACAGAGACTTATATAGCTTACAAACTGTGTGGCCGTGGCAGGCTTCTTGCTAACTGTTCTTATATCTTAAATTAACCCATTTCTATAAATCTATACCTTGCCACGTGGCTGGTGGCTTACCAGCGTCTTTACATGCTGCTTGTCCTGGCGGTGGCTGCAGTGTCTCTCCTTCTTCCTGTTTTCCCAATTCTCCTCTCTCTTTGTCCCGCCTATACTTCCTGCCTGGTCACTGGCCATCAGTGTTTTATTTATTGACCAATCAGAGCAACAGATTTGACGTACGGACCATCCCACAGCACCCTCCACTGTCCCTCGGGTATTTCTAGCTCTCGTGAGTGGTGGAGGACCCCTGGCTGCCGGAGAGCCCACTACAGTAGAGCGCTGTTGGCTCTCCCTGAAGACTGGAAGCTGACATGCTTTCTCTCCTCTCCCAAAGGCCCACCCGGTGATAGGACCTTCCAAGAACAGGCGGACTTTCTTCTAGCTAAGTTCAGTGAGGCAGGCCCCCAAGCCAGTAGTAGGGCCCCTGAGTTAAAACTCTCTCGGGGAGCTAGGCAAGCTCAATGCAGGCTCACGGGCTGTGGTTGTTAAGGACGCACAGGCTGGTGGCGTCCGGAGCCTGGCTGCCCGAGCAGTTATGAACGATCCACCACACACAAGCGGTTCTCTCCGACTCTGCGAAGGCTAAGTCATGGCCTAGACAGGTTAAGGACTTTCTCCTCATGTCTCGAGGCAACATCACACCCACCTGTCTCTGGGTCATGCCTGGCTACTCACTCTTTCCAATTGCCACAGAGCCACAGAGTAGCTTGCTATTCCTGCCTACGAATCTCAAGACCAAGAGAGCTGTAGACCTGTTTTCCTGGTCTTTCCCTGGTTCTTTCTAGTACCACGACCTGTTGATTTGCATACTCACACCCTGTTCTCTCTAAGCCCCTACTTTCCATTCTTTCTAAAACCTCTCTATCGTAGCTTTCACTTTCTCAAGCTCTCCCCAGCTAGCTAAATGCAGTGGCCAGCCTTTTTATGACCTTGTCTTAAGGAGCAACCAGTGGAGAGTTACCCACTCTTCCATTCTTCAGATATTTTTGGTTCCTGATAATCCGTTCCTTTGATTTTTCTTCCATACCATTGAAGGCCTTTGTGTCCCTTCTGGATGTTGTTTTGTGGTCAGTTGCTGGATTTTTGAGCACTCCACAGGCTTGCTCTGAGGTTCTCTGTCCTTGCCCTCATTCTGAGCAAACGGTCCCTTCGCAAGCTGGAATGATGATTTCCAGTTAATTCATGAGTGCCACAAAACTCAAGGTTTACATATCCAACCTGTTTCTAACATGCAATTTGATTAAAAAACATTCACATCGGAATTCTTGATTTCTCTTCTCTTTTCCACTTCTGTACAGGATATGAACATTTGCCTAGTTCTTCAAGCTAGAACCGATAGTCACCCTCAGAGCCTTCCTTTCTTACCCATAAGTCCATCCAGAATGCAGTTGCTTCCTCAAGCTTGACATGACCACACAGTGGAGTGGAGGGCTGGGACCCAGCAACTAAACAGAACCGTACAGCGATACGTAAGTCCATGGCAATGGCTTACAGGGCTGTCAGCATTCCCTCTAGAAGGGACAAGAGGGTGTCATAAAACTTTTACAAGATCTCCAAAAAACACCTCCATCTCCCCTCTGAGATTTTAAATATCACTCTTCCCTTCCATACGTAATCTTAGGATACAAATATTAAGCAGTAGGAAACTGATGAAGAGTGACGCTTCCCAGTGGTGCCGCTCCCCACGAGTCACCTATGTTCTGAGGAGCTCCAAACAGTTCTCTATTTGGGGTGAATAGATGCTTCCTTACACCTCCCCAGGAAAACCAGGTGACACTATCCATCAGGGTGTCCAGTAGGCTCACCCTGCAAAATCCATCTCAAACCTGTTTCTTAAACTTTCCCGTTTACTCTTTAGTCCAGATCCCTAACTGAAGCAGCTAGTTAGCTGGTCTCCCTGCTCCCACACTTGCCTCTCCCAACCCAACCTCTGCATAACAATCCAGGATCGTTAAAAAGTACTGTCAGTTCAGCTCCACAAACTCCACATTCATTCCTGTGCTTGATCTGCACTGGCTGCGAAGATGCATCAATTGGCACATGGGTATAGACGGTCTTGGTCTAGGTCCAGGTCTGGATATAGATATATAATAGGGTGTAAGGAGAGAGCTTTTTATTCTTTTTTAAAACTTTTGTTTTCTTTAACAATCCACAGATTCTTAAATTAAGAAACCACAGATCCCGTTCTCATTCCTCCTCCACTCCCCACCCCCAGCTTTCTCCCTCCCCCGACCCAGCCCCCATCTCCTCCCCCAAAAGGGTAAGGCCTCCCATGGGAGGTCAGCAAAGTCTGGTTGAGGCAGGACCAAGCCCCTCAGCATCTATCCTGAGTAAGGGACTCCAGAAAGCAGGCTCATGCACCAGGGATAGATCCTGATCCCACTGCCAGGGGCCCCTCACACAGACCCAGCTACACAACTGTCTCCCGTAGGCAGAAGTTCTAGTCCGGCCTCACCATGGTTCCACAGCTGTCGTCTAAAGTTCGTGAGTTCCTACGAGCTTGGTTCAGTTGTCTCTGTAGATTTCCCCATCGTGATCCTCACCCCCCCCCCCTTGCTCACAGAATCCCTTTTCCCTCTCTGAGACCCTTTATTCTTTAGAGCAGCCATCATTAGCTTTTTATGATTTACCGCCACCCCAACCTGGCTGGCAATCAAATACCTCGCAGTGTTTTTAGGAACGGGTCAGGGTTGAGTGAATGGGGCCGACAGAGCACTGGCCATGAGTGGAGGAGATAATTGTATGAGTCAGCCTTCCTGCACCTCACGGCTGAGACACGGCCAGACTGATGGAAACGGAGTCGCTCTTCCGTGCGCCAGTCCTGTGGGTGGGTTGTGGGGTACCACGGGTCTCCGATCAGAGCCTCTCCTGAATTTGTTCTGCTAAGTTTACAGTGCTTTCTTTTGTTGTTTTGCTTTTTCGTTTGCTTCTTTTGTTCTTTTCTCTTCACAAAAATTCATTATCTTAGTTTGTATATGTGCAATAATTTATAAAAATCCATATAGTACTTAGCACCTTAAAAAAGAAATGGTATACATATTACGATGTATTTCATTTGACAATGACTTCTTCCTTGACCAAACTTTGTCAGTTTCCTCTGAATTCTTGCTAGTCCTTGCCTTGGCCCATCCTTGGCCTCTAATCCGGTTTCAGCAGAGAACCCTGCTGGGCCTCTTACAAGCGCTCTGCATCCTCTATACCACATTGAACTTCTCCCCCTCACCTTGACAGAGGGTCACATTCCTTTCCCACAAACCCTTCATGCTTAGTGGAGGCAGGCAAGGCTAGGGAATGGTTTAACAACTCGGGACTCCACTTGGGTTGGGTCATGCACATACCCTTTTCAAGTGTACTTGGCAGCCTGAGACCCTTACTTGTAAGTGCTATGCACAGCACATCTATCCAAAAAAATGCATCTAGCAACCTGTTAGACACTTAGGACCCCAACCAGCATAAGCTACATGCACACCCCTCTCTGAACAAAGGAGTAAGTTCCTCTTCCCCTAAACAATTGCCAGATGCAAATAGTTTCCATTCAAACACACACACACTCTCCTAATACATCCGAGTAGGAAGTAGGAGGGCCAGTGGGCCTGAACTGGTTTTGAGTGCATGTGAAATAAGGCAAGCAATGTCCTCTAAGTGAACTTTTGGAAGAATCTCCTGTTTACCATCTTATGCCTATGTATAATTAGGCATGCATGTGATTAAAGTCAGAAGTATTACGGGAACAGACACGCACAATGAGCAAAGACCTGTGTTATCCAAGCTTGTCAATCAAACTAAAGAACCACCTAAACTATGCACCTGGTATATTAGTTACATTTTGTTGCTATAACAAAAGACCATGACCAAGGCAACTTATAGAAGGAAGTTTATTTGGGCTTAGGGTTCCAGAGGGATGAGTCCAATATGGAGTGGGTAACACAGCAATAGTGGTAGTCATGGGAGCTGGGGCAGCAAGCTGAGAGCTCATGTCTTGGACCACAAGCACTAATCAGAGAGGGAACTGGAAATGGTGAGATTCTCTAAACCCTCAAAGCCTGTGTGGTGGTTTGAATAGGAATGGCCCCCATAGGCTCATCTATTTGAATGCTTGGTCATTTGGGAATGGCACTACTTGACAGGGATTAGGAGGTGTGGCCTTGTTGGAGGAAGTGTGTCACAGGGGGTGGCTCTGAGGTTTCAGATGCTTAAGCCAGGCCCACAGTCCTCTTTCTTCCTGCTGCCTTTGGATCCAGATGTAGAACTCTCAGCTCCTGTAGCACCATGTCTGCCTGTGTGCCATCATGCTTCCTGCCATGCTGATGATGGACTAAGCCTCTGAACTGGAAGCCAGCCCCAATTAAAAGTTTTCCTTGGCCAGGTGGTGGTGGCACATGCCTTTAATCCCAGCACTCGGGAGGCAGAGCAGGCGGATCTCTGTGAGTTCGAGGCCAGCCTGCGCTACCAAGTGAGATCCAGGACAAGCTCCAAAGCTACACAGAGAAACCCTGTCTCGAAAAACCAAAAAAAAAAAAAAAAAAAAAAAAAAAATGTTTTCCTTGAAAAGAGTTGCCATGGTCATGGTGTCTCTTCACAGCAATAGAACACTGACTAAGACAGCCTGCCAGTGACATATTTCCTCCAATGCCACACATCCTAAATCTCCTCAAATAGCATCATTAACTGGGGACCAAATGTTCACATACATGAGCCTATGGGGGGGGGGGAGTCTTATTTAAACCACAACTTCTAGTAACCAAACTCATTCCCATTTTGAACTCCAGAAAAGGAAGCCGCAAACAATAATTGGGGCCCTAGAGTACCCTCGCTCATGTGGCCAGTTGTTACTTTCAGCAGCATATTTTTGATCTATTGTTTTGCTTAGAATAAAGAATCTTTGATACTTTGCAATCTGTGGGCACCTTTAGTTCATTCTTGAATAAGATCCCAAGAAACTAAAACACCAAGCCTAGACCCCAACCATTAGTATCAGGTAACTCCTAGTAATTTTCCAGTTATTTATCCATCACTATAGTCATGGGCTGTCAGTACAACCCATCTCTGTTATGTTCAGAAATGGTTTTAATTGTTCACCCATTCTGGCTGACCTGGAGCTCTCTATGTAGACTAAGCTGGCTTTGAACTCAAATCCATCTGCCTCTGCCTTTCTAGTACTGGGATTGAAGGTGTACACCACTGCAATCCTCCCTGCCATTTTTTAGCAAATACAAGGTATGTAATTTCTCTTTAAGACACTGATTCAAAAACATTACTGTTTTCCATTTTAAATTGCTTATCTGTTGTTTATATCTAAGTTGTTCTATTTACCAATAAAGACTTGGGAGTCAGATGTTGGGGTGAAAACCTGCTAGATCAGAGAAGCCAAGAAGCAGCCAGCTGACCTTCCCTTTCATCCAGAGACCCAGTAAGAGAGCATGTCTTCACCCATCCCAAAAAAGACTGTGAATCTCTAAGTCCCTCCCTACTCCTTCCTGTGAGTCTCTCTATCCATATTCCAGGTCCCTCCACCCTCTCTATGGCTAATTCCTGTCAACTGGTCACTGGCTCTGTCCCTGATCCAAGGTTAATTTTGTTAACACAGATTCAGAATTTCACAGTGCGATCAAATATCCCTCAACATTTCTCAATCAAGGTTTACTATCAAACATTCCCCTCACAGTGTTAATCTCTTCTCAATATGTTCAGAGACATTAGTTATTCCAGCAAGTTCATACCATGTTTTCATTGTAGACATCTCTCCATTGCTTGTTGTTTGCTCTTTAGAGGTGCTCTGTTGCCTCCCTGCACCTCTCTTCATGATGCATTTTGTGGGTTCACTTTGCTTCTATCTATGCTAGGCTCCTGTATCTTCCTCTGTGTTGGCTACTATAAAGTGAAGTGCATTTTTGGGGAGCTCCCCCAAACAGGCTGTGAGATGACAAATGACTTATTTCCATTGAGGGGGAGAGTGTATTTCCTCCTGTGATTTGGACTAGCCTGTGACCACCGCATCTAACAGAGTAACAGAAGTGATACCGGGCTTGTGCTCATTCTAGCCTGCAAGAGGACCAGCAGCTTGTAACCTGTGGTGGAACCACATAAAAAGTTTGACTGACCAGGCTGTGAGGAAGCCAAAGCTAGACCTGTGGCAAGGTGATGGGCAAATACAGAGAAATGCTCAGTCGTAGTCCAGTTGCTCCAGTCACTGGAAACCTTCGACGTTACGACTCAGAGACCATCTACCTCCCCTGTGTTCTGTTCACACTGTCAGTTCCATGACAAATGGTCCATACTTACATGTAAGTAACTACTTAGTCTGGAATGTAGTTTTTGTCTTTGTCTCCATGAGGACATTTGACAATGTCTGATGATCCAAACCCAGAGGGTGGGGCAGTTTGTTATCTACATTAATGCCAAGTGTCCAACAATGCTGCTGAATGTCCTACAGGGAACAGCATAGCCCCTTAAAACAAGTGTCCCCCAGGCTAATTTGACAATGGTGCCGAGGTTGAGAAACCCTGGTCTGCACCAAACATTACTCTAGTACATGACTAATGTACACACTTGGACTTTCTTAAACACATGACCCATCTTTGAAATAACGTGTTTGTTCAAATTTTCATAGTATACCCACTTGGGCATTTGGGCTCCTCTGAGAAGCATTAGGTTGGAACATCCTTTATTATAGTTATTTAATATTTAATATATTCTCTTATATTCTTACCTTTATTTAATTAATTTTTTTTTAAAGAGAGGGTCTCTTGTATCCCAGTACCGACAGTGTAGGAGAGGATGACTTTGAATTTCTGGTCTGCTGCCCACACCTCCGAACTGCTGGGATTATAGGTGTGTACTACATGTAGAGTTTCATTTGCTGTTTGAATTCAGGGTTCCGTACATGGTAGACAAGTACTCTACAAGCTGAGCTGCATCCTAGCTGATTCTTTCATGTTTTTAGAAGGCTCAGATTAGTGATTAAAGAAAAAAAAATAGTAGACAGAAAATTAATATAATCCCTACTTAATTTATCTCTTTATTTCTCTTTCCCCACTGCAATGGTGTGTGGCATAAATCATCTCTTAGGTTTTTCTCCTGGCAGCTCTCCTGCCTTTTCCGAGGGAAGAGCCCACCAGGCTTCTTCTGATCACCAAATAGTACTGTCATCATTACAGACCTAGAAAGGGCCTTGTCTTAAGTAATAATGGAACTAGAACAGGAATTTGGGTCTATCCTAACAGGTACCTGGAGTCTGTTGTGGCGTGTTCTTTGAACTAAAATCAACAACAGTGTTTAAGCCCTTTTAACTACATAAATTCACCTTCCACAACACAACAAATAAAGTGTGTACCCCGTTCGACTTTCATCAAAACTAAAACCGCCTGAGGCTACCATTCCGTGCCACCCAACCATACCAAAGGCTGCACCCTGACACCGTTGATTATGGCCTTGCAGACAAAGTGGGGATTTGCAGCCCTCTGTTGTGACATGCAGCACGTTTGGGAGGCTTGCAACAGCCATGTCTGGATGACAGCTCTGTTTGCAGAGCGAATTCATTCAGGCTGAACTCAGCAGTTAGTCATGGTTGCTTATTTCATGCGTTCCCACTCCCCAGCTCCACCTCATTCTCCAGCCTCACCAGCTAAGTCTAAACACTTGGCACAGAAGGTCTCTGTGTCCGCCGCCAGCCTCATCCAACCAGTGACTTGTGATACATTTTTGAAGCTAACCACTTTGCTCTAGCTACTCCCTCTGTAGAAGGCAGCTACTGGCTGTCTCACTCATCTTCTCCAAGTCAGTAACACAATAGAAGTTCTTTGACATCTTCAGAGAGACGAGGGGCCTCAAGGAAATCCATGGCTCAGACCGCTTCCTCCTCCCCAGTCCTGTGACTGGAAGTTCCATCATTCCATTCCTTCCTATCCTTCTTTTTTCTAAGCAGAATGTTTGTATCTCCAGACTGGGTTTTAACGGAGGTTATCCAGCCTCTCGCCTGGCCACAGACCTGACTGGATAACCCGCTATTCCTGGCCCTCCTTTCATGGACACTGGGTATTTCTGTATCAGTCAGTCCTTCACTGAACACTTCCTACTTGTTCCTGTTCATTTTCTCCTTTCCTCTGTATACATGGTCCTCCCTTCCATCCATGTACACGGTCCTCCCTTTCATCTGTGGACACGGTCCTCCACTAAAGTCCACTTTGAGGGGAGGGCTGCCCACCAGCCTCCTTCACATGGTAGCTGACTGTGTTGTGGTCCTAATGGGCTACCATCGCGGAAGGGCAGCAGATGTGCTTACGATAGATGTGCCCTATGTGTGATTCTTATTTACCTGTGTGCTGGTGACTTTCCTGTTGAGGCAAACAGAGCAGAGGCTGAATACCTCCAGGGTGTCAAAGGATAACAAATGCAGAATTTTAGCTTTTGCTAATAAACATTTTTGTGTTGAGTATAAGACAGGAAAAAAATTAAACCATAAGCAAAAAGGTAGAAACATTTTCTGCGTTCTTCCTTACCCTCACTACGACAGAAAGATCCCAGGAACTGAGGCAAGTGGGAGAGATGCAGGAAGCTCAGGAAGCTGGTGTTTTGGGGCCTCCTGCCCTGACTCTCAGGGTTGAACTCTCTGATCACAGTTCCCCTGGCTTTTGCAGATCCCTTCTGGGACCCATCTGCATCCCAGAGAAAGAGAGGTGGCACTGAGGGGGAAGGGCACTTCGTCCGCACAGGGCCAGTCTGAGATCCTTTGGAGGCCTGGAGGATGCAGCGTGGCTCACCTTCCTCTGCTTCCTTAAGATCGGTCCTGGGAATTAGGAAAGTGTAGGGGAAGCGGGGAGCAGGAAGAGGAGAGAGAGAGGAAGAGGAAGGGGGGAGAAGAGGGGGAGGAACACTGGTCAGCAAGTCCATTAGAGAGAGTAAGGGGAAGGAGATGGAAAACTAAGAAGAGAAATAGATGTATTGCTTCTCCCTAGCTTGGGTTGAGATGATCTGTGAGTTAGCGAAGCAGCCGCTAAGACAGTGGTTCTCAACTTATGGGTCGCGACCCACACACGTGCTGCGTATCAGTAACAAAGTAGCAACAAGGTAATTTTATGGTTGGGGGTCACCACAACACGAGGAACTGTGTTAAAAGGTTGCAGCATTAGGGAGGTTGAGAATTATTGGCCTAGGATAAGCATGAGGCTAAAACTGCTTTGTAGGTCCAAAGTGGTAGGTTATTGGCAATATCATCTCATTTTATCCGGCGCTGCAGGCTGGACTGTGTGACCACTTTCACAAGTGTTAAGCACCTCTTCCTTAAAAAATGAAAACTGCACGTCCACCTTGGAATGCTGACCATTTAATATTGCATATTAACACGCATTGTCCATTCAAAAGCTCCGTTTCCCCTTTTGACTTCTAAAGAAATAAGAACAGTGTTCAGAGCCACTAAACTTTGTGGGGTCCCTGGGCCCTTCACCCTGTGCTTGGGCGGACACCTGTGCTGGGGAGGGGGAGGAAATAGGCCAGGATGCGGTTCTATTGAGGCTCCGCACTCTGTGCCCTTCGAGGCTTTACGGTTCCTTTCCGGAGTTAGAGGGGTTAACCCCCACTCTGACCTTCCACAGGTGGGTATGCCTCCCAGTGCCCAGCTCCAAGTCCAGCGCATGCAGTTATTAAGGACGCCCCCATTTCAACGGAAAGCTGATTGTTCAGTTGGGGCTTTTGCATGTGTGTGTAAATTAGCCTGGCTATCAGTCTGAAAACTGCACACTTTAATATTTTAAAGCAGTCAAAATCTCAAAGCTTTCTCCTTTCCATATGGATACCACTGTCTCCACTATCCAGGCGACCGTTTCACTGGTGGGTATACAGACACATTGGCAACGGGCAGACCTCGCTCCCGGGTCCCCCACAACTAATTGCCCTTCAAAAACTGCCAGAAAACATGTAAGATCCTCCTTTGAAAGCCACAGGGGCCTGTGTGAGGGAACGATGTCTTATCCCTTTGCCCTTTAGGAGTTAGCAAGGCGAACCGCGGCGCTTGCTCCACTTCCTCCTCAGAGCCAACCACCCACGTCTCAAGCGCCTCGGGAGAATGAGGTAGCTCGGCTGATTATCCTGAGGTGATAGGAGAGCGAGTGGGAAGCAGCTTGTCAGGCCAAGGTTCTGACTAGAAGGAGCCAGGCATGAACAGATAACCGAGAACAGCTCTGGCTCACAGATTTAATTGGTTACTTTTAGTAGCACACATGCCTCGTTTAATGAGAATCACTCTTCAGCTGATATGAGTGAAGGTTTGCTGACGGGTAGTTCTTAGCCTTTGCTTGTGTAAAATCCAGTCTCCTGTTTCTACCTTGTAAGCATGATCCTTCCACCCTCTTCCCTTCCTCCCCCCCTCCCTTCTTCCTGACCTCATCCCCCAGGTTCCTGTATCTCAGGCTGACTCTGACTCACTAGTAGCAGAGGATGACCTTGAACCCTCCACCCCCACGGCTTTCACCTCCCAAGTGCTGAGATTACGTATCTGTGCCACCTGGCTGAGTACAGAATCATTTGTGCTTTGAGGAGTGACTTCCTTCCAGAACTGCCTTCCTATGTGCTTTTCACCTATCTTCCTCATCCACAGGTTTTTATTAAGCATGTATTCTATTCATCAACTGATGCCAGACATTATTCATATTTTATAACTTAAAAATTATGATGTTTTCACATCGAGGCAGCCCACAGCCACCCTGATGTTGACTGTTTTTTCCTGCTTGGCATAATGAGCCAATTCCTTCACATTCCTCTCTGCTGACCTCTTAAGGACCATTTGAGGTAGGCTGTGAACAGGGTCATAGTCTGATACCTAGTATTCTGTTAGGTAGGTAATGTCTTAGCACTAAAGTTTGCAAAATGGCTGATGTGCATGGCTTGAAAGACAATCCCGGGGTTAAAAGGGAAGCTCTTTGCAGAAATACTGTCCTCTCAACACTCTGGAGGCACAGGTAATGAGATGTAGCTGGTCACTCGGATGTGAAGCTGACTCAGACTCCGGGTGAAGAAGAAATTGAACTAATTTCTTCAGATGATGTTTTTCTTTGTGTGAATGTGCAAGAGAAATATGCTAAATGGCTATGGATAAATTTGTTGCTTGAATCAAGTAGAGAAATGTCTAAGAACAAAATATAGTGCCTTCATTTTTATTAAGCATCATGTCATCTTTGCAGGCTGTCTTAGTTAGGGTTTTTATTGCTGTGAAGAGACACTATTATGACCATTGCAGTTCTTATAAAGGCAGACATTCAATTGTGGTGGCTCACTAAGTGTTCAGAGGTTCAGTCCATTATCTTCATGGTGGGAAGCAAGGCAGCATGCAGGCAGACAGGTGCTGGAGAGGGAGCTGAGAGTTCTTACTTCTTGACTCACAGACAACAGGAAGTGGTCTGAGACAGTGGGTGTGGCTTGAGCATATATGAGACCTCAAAGCTCACCTCCACAGTGACACACTTCCTCCAAAAAGGCCATACCTACTCCAACAAAGCCACATCTCCTAATAGTGCCACCCTCTTTGGGGGCCATTTTCTTTCAAGTCACTACAGAGGCTATCTTCCCTCTCTCTCTCTCTCTCTCTCTCTCTCTCTCTCTCTCTCTCTCTCTCTCTCAAGATTTATTATGTTTTTAAATTTTTTATGTGTATGATTATTTATCTGTTTGTGTGTGCCTGTGCCTAAGGAGACCATAAGAAGGCACTTGGAACTAGAGTTACAGTTATGTGTGAGCAGCCATGTGGATTCTGGGAATGGAATGCAGTCCTTCGTGAGAACAGCACGTGCTTAAACCACTGAACCATCTTTCGAGCTCCTCTCTCCATTTCTCAATGGTCTATAAAATAGCGTCCATTTCATCATGGGACCCAGTGCTAGTCTTGAGTGTCTGCTATCACTGCGTTTGGTTTTGCAATGTATTTCATTAAGGAAATATTTACTGAATGCCTGTGACATTGGCCATGTGGTGCTAGGTGCCATAAATGGATAGGTGCAGTCTCAAACTTCCAGAGAGGGATAAATACAATAGAGAAAAAAAGGTGGAATACATTATGAATACATTGTAAAACAGTTCAACACCGATGCCCCAGACACAATTCCTGTTCTCAAGACAAAGATAGAGAAAAAAAAATTAAAATGGTGGATGAAATGCCATGAACTCCTCTCAGTTCTAGAGGAAATGAGTTACTGTTCCAAAATGCCAATGAGGACTTGCTGACTATCATGTTAGACATCCACAGAGCAAGTGGGAAGCGGGCGACTCCTACTTGTAAGTAGTTCAAGTGGCAGAGTTAACTAGTGAGGGGCCGGAGATGGGTCTAGACTGACTTGGGAGATTTTGAGCTCCGTAGTGAGAGCTTGCTCCTTATTTCACACGCAGTGAGGTAATAGCCCAGGGCATTAGGCAGGGTTAGGCCAGGTAATACTTGCATGTTAGAAAGATCACTCTTGCTGAAGGTGCAGAGTGGATTCATCCTACCTCCTTTTCCTTCCCGCTCCCCAGCAATGAAACCAATTACATCAATTCAGTTAGAAGAGGAGGAGGAAGTGGAGGAGGAGGAGGAGGAAAAAGAAGATGATGATGATGAAGAAGGGGGTAATGCTGTTTCTTAATTTCTCCAAGTTAACTGCATATTTATTATGATCATGCAAAAACTGTCAAAACTGTTGACTTTGGTAACCTATGGCCCCTGCCCAGTCGTAGTAACTACAATCATTTTTAAATGAAGTCCTGTCAAGTTACTTGACTAAAAAACAGATTAATAAACCTACTGTACAGAGAACAACAGATCAATAAAATCACCACCCCAATTATATGACGAAGTCAAAAAAATCAAAGCATTCAGTTGCCCTCCCGAGCTTCTGAGGTGCTGGAGAATTTTCATCTGAGATTTATCAAAGGTTCCGGAGAGTCAAAGAATGGTTCAAATGAAACTCGATTGATTTTGTGTTTCCGCTGGAGATTTCTACAGGTCATAGCCTGTCAGGTAAAAAAGAAATCATATATATATATTTTTAAACCAGAGCTTCCTTTTATAGAGCAGAAGTGAAAAGGCCCCACTCAGGGGGGCTGGACTGATAAATGCTGGTCACGTGTCTGTTTAAACAGATGCAAATGAAAGTGCCGAAAGGCTCAAGTTCAAAGAGGGACTCAGCACCTGAGAAATGTCCCTTTATGACATTCCGCTTCTTCGGAAAAGTAGTTGGTTAGAAGTGTTTCTTCCCACAGGCTGGCCAGGCAGACGGCTCTGTGCGGTTCTCTCATAGTCCACTGGGCTACCGGCCTTTCTTCTTTAGGCCCATTAGGAGAGAAAGGTTGCTCCTCTGGAAGGTTCCATGTCACCCCGAGTGCTGGCATCTTCTCCTTGTGTCATTTCTCACAAGGAAGTCAAATGGGTTTTTTTCTAAACATCTTATCTTCGGTGCTTTTCTGGATGTGTGGAAGGGTGGGATCGTCCTGCAGGAAACCATTTAAAGAATGTAGATAATACGGATCTGTGTTGAGTCACCCTGTCAGAGAGCAATGTGCAGTGAGCATCCTTGTAAGTTATTTATCATACCCTGAGGCTTCATGGAATACAGCCTCCTTGATGAAGAGATAAAAAGGAAAGACATAAAAGCAAGGTTTAAAAAGAAAAGATTCATTAAAAGTGAATCTACCTTTTGGCTTTAACCTCTTGGAGTTTTAAAAATTATTATTTATTGGTATTACTGAAATTTTTCATCACAGAAATTTACTTTGTAGAACATCTTTCTGGAAGATCAAGAGTCCGGCGACGACGACGAGGGAGAGAACGGAGTTACAAAGAAACAGAAGTGTAGACTGATGGAGAAAACCAGAAGGATCTGGAGGTAAGAAGAGGGAAGGGAATGAGAGAGGGAGGAGAGAGATGGAGGCAGAGAGAGAGTCTGGAGAAATTGACTTCGCTAGAACACAGTCCTGGGAAATGCAGTTAAAGAGACCACTTCCCAGAAAATAGATACAATCGCACTGGAAAAGCAGCAGCTTCACTCTGTTGAAGTCAGTGGGAGGAGCTTGGTCCAGGTGGCCAGAGAGGACTCTTGAACAGTCACAGAGGACTGAACTAGCCCCCAGGACCAATGGAGTCTAAATGGAATAAATCACAGCTCTTCCCTTAAAGTGAAGGCATGGGGTTTTTGGGGGTATCCACCAGAGAAGTTAAGCCAATAGAAAGTCTTTATTAGGCAGCCAGTGACTACATTGGGTGCTCAGGATCCCAGTGTAGCACTGAGCCTTTCTCAGGGTGTGCTTTAAAAACATGTTCTGGGTTGACATACTTCAGTTAATAAGAACAGTTAGCCAGAAGCAGAACTACAGAAGCCAGAAATCAAGGTTAGTACATTCAGAGACTTTCCCAGAACTACGGACTTTGATGGATTAGGTCTTTGTTTTCATTTTGGCAGATGGTGCTGTCTACATGCCGAAGTTTTAATGCTTAAATGGCACTTCCATCATGGAGTCAGTTGTGCTAAGATCTGGGGCTTTGCTACAAGGTAAAGGTTTCTAAGGTGCTTTGCTGTTCTAGAAGGCTGTCTCTTAGGGTCAGTGGGGGGGGGCAAGAAAGAGTGAGGAGGAAGGGAGGGGATACTTTATTACATGATGAAATTTAGTTCAAACCCAGGCTGTTTGCCTTCTCTTCCCATTGCTCTCCTAGACAGCACTTTGCTAAGTAAACAGCCCTTAGAAAGTATGACTGATTTTCAGGGCAATATTAGGCCTTTTCTAAAGAAAACAATACAATAAATCAGGCTTTTACTTTCTTTTTTTTTTTTTTTTTTTTTTTTTTTAAGACAGGGTTTTTGTTAGCTTTGTGCTTTCTGAATCACTTGTAGTCAGCTGCCTCGACTCACAGAGATCCGCCTGGCTCTGCCTTCCAAGTGCTGGGATTAAAGGCGTGCGCCACCACCGCCCGGCAACTATCTTTTTAAGGACTTATTTAGTTTATGTTATGTACGCGAGTATTCAGCTTGCATTTATCTATATGTATCCTATGCATGCCTGGTGCCTGCAGAAACCAGAAGAGGTTGTAAGCTGCCATGTGAGTGCCTGGAACCAAATATGGGCCTTCTTGAATAGCAGTAAAGATTCTTAATTGCTAAAAACAATCTCTCTAGCTCCAAATCAAGGCTTTTAAAGCCACCATTTAACCATTTGAAAGGACTGATGTGTGAACTATGTAAGTAACAAGTTGAATTGTTTGTTCATATAAAAGGAAGGAAGGGAGGGGGAGGGAAGGAGGAAGGGAGGGGGGGGGGAGGGAGGAAGGAAGGAGAGAGACTCAAGTCTGTAATCTCAACAAATGGAAGGTTAAGGCAGGAGAATTTCCAAGAGTTTTAGTCTAGTCTGAGTGACACTGTGAAACCCTGTCTCAAAACAAACAAAAAGATGAACAAGAAGACTATATTAGACATAGGCTGATTCCTCTTTGCCGATTTTCTTATTGCAATCGTTCCCAGCCTCTCCAGTGAGACTTTATATCTACCAGCTGACCAATAGCAAGCTTTCTCACTTTTTAGGGATGGAATCCAAGGTCCTGTGCAGGATACTAAAACACTTTACAACTGAACTGAACCCCCAGTCAAGTCCACTGCTTTCTTCTTATTTTATTTTTTTTATATCTACCAATTTTAGTTCTTTTTATTTTTTAATAACTCATTTTATGTACATTGGTGTTTTGCCTACATGAAAGTTTGTGTGAGGGTGTCAGACCCCCTGGAACTGGAGTTACAGACAGTTGTGAGCTGACATGTGGTTGCTGGGAATTGAACCCAGGTCCTCTGGAAGGGCAGCCAGTGCTCTGAACCACTGAGCCATCTCTCCAGCCCCCTGCTTTCTTTAGAGTCCCTCTAGGTAGAACAGTACAGCATTGCTTTCCTGTGCTTTTAACTCCAGCACCGATGGTCTGTTTTTTTAATTGCTATGACTTTAATGCTATGTGTGAGTATATTCCTATTCCTTTGAACTGCATGTAGCATCCTGAGGCAGACAGGTCACAGTGTCTACAGCCATTCTCCTGGGATTTATAATTAGGTGGCTTCCCCTTGGTTGGTTGTTTCATGATACTGTAAACAAATACTCCATTTTTATATCGGCCTCCGTGCGCCTATATAAGCATTTCTTTCTCTAAGAGATAATTCCTTCTAGCCTTTGGGTCTCCAGGTCACACAAAAGCAGTTTGAATTTAGCTCTAAGCCTAAGAGAATCTAGTAAGTTGTCTCAAAGTTGAAGAGCCAGGGAGAATTACGCTTTAATCTTTGAAAAACATCAGTCCATTTCCCAGCTACATAGGATGACTATGACCTCTCCGTTATACATGGAATCCAGAAAATGATGACAGCATTTAAATAATTCTCTGTTTTGTAGTTTGTAGGTTAGATATACACTTCAGGTATAAAATGGAATCATTTTATATTTGAAATTTTTTTGTACTATATAATTTTTGTATATGATAATCTATGTAAACCAAGACTTCTAGAATAACACACAGAGACATTCCGTAAGAATATTGTCTTCTCTCTTACTGAGTGCTTAATGCATGAGAGGAGAGGGGAGAGACAAAAGGGGTAATGTCCAAATTAAGCAGCCAATCAGCTCCCACGGTCACTTCTGACATGCAGTGTCTACACTGGCAGCTTCAGGATCAATCCACTTGCAAATCCTTTGAGCAGCTGTTTGCAGGCCACCAACTAATGAAGCTCTTTGAGGGCTCCGTTATTAATGGGATGGGGCCCGAGCGGGGTAAAGGAAGAAAGAGTGGACTGAAGGAGAGAGCTGGAAGAGCCGCCTCCCTTTCCCTCGCCACTTGTGGAAATCCATTTCGGCTCAACTGGGACCAATTGTGAGTCTTGGCCTTGGGCAAAATTCCTATTTGCAGTCAATAAATTAATGGGTGACACCTTGAAAAGCGTTGGCTAACCGAATCAATGTCTGATGTGGCATTCTATCCTCAGGCCAAATTCCCAGTGAGCTTCTTAGGTTGGAGCTGATTGAAGCGATGGAAGGACCCTTGAACTCTGTTTTATTTTAACTCTGTTTTGAAAGGCAATATTCAGGCAGGAGAGAGGCCCCTGCCCTCTCGTGTTCCTGTTCTCGCTTCCCCTTCTCCTCTAACAGGCCGAGGACTGACTGACATTAACCGATCTCCTTTGGACAGAGCTTGACAATGTATGGAGCTCTTTGTCTGCTGACGGTAGTTTCGTGTTTCCTCTGAAAAGCTTGTCCAGAAATCCAGGGGTGACTCTTTCCACACAGTAGCTAGCTCCTCTTCAAACCTCTGGACAGCAGGAAGCCGAGAGGGGCGCTCTGTTGGTTCAGCTGGGTTTTACAGCTGAAGATAACATGAACCGCAAATCTACCAGGGCTCATGTTTTCTCGGAGGGGGGAGGAAAATTCAGGGAGCAAAATCAAGAGAAGTCGAGGTCTAATGTTTCATAACTGTGTGCTCTTTTCCAGGTTTTATTCCTGTAATAGTCTCTGTGTGTGGCCAGGCCCTTCGCAACACAGAGCTATTGAAGAAAAGGGAGAGGAAGGAGGGGAAGGGAGGGAGGGTGGAGGAATGGATAAAAAAAAAAAAAAATGAGCCTATGGGGTACGGTAGGAGGGAGAGAACTGCTTTCAAGTCCTGACCGTGACCTTAACTGGATGTAGCCAGGCCTCTGGGGGAATTAAGCTGGCCATTTGATTTTGAAAATAGAATAGGGGACCAGTACGCACAGAGAATTGATAGCGAAGCCAGAAGAGGGAAGTGACCCACTTAGTGTCTCCTCTGGAAAAAGTGGGTTCTTGAGGCAACAGAAGGGGTTGGGTGGGGAGCTCCCCTTTCCCTGACAGTGTGCACCGGGGTGGGGGTGGGGCCGCTAGGGGAGCAAATCTGATGGGAAAGGTAGTAGATAGCATTACAGTATTATCTTTGTATGTGTTTTGGAGGATTAAAAAAATAGAGGGAAATTTTCATTTTGATTTGGGGGCGGGGGGGGGGCACGGCGTTTGTGTATCCACATTATATATGCAGCCCTGTTCCCACCGCAGACTGAACTTGCTGCTGGAGAGAAGACTACTTTGTTTTCGGGTCGTCCAAGCAATTTCCTGCCTTGGAGCAAGACCCAGTGCAGCTACTGAGCCCTGACAATATCCCCAGGCCTCTGAGCAGCCTAATTTTAATGAAGGAGCACCGCTCTTTGTGAAGGAGCACCGCTCTTTGTGAAGGAGCATCCCTCTTTGAGGGACTCAGAAAAACACAAATGGCCAAATCTTATCTCTTTCTTCCCGAATACACCTTTCTCTCCAGTGAGAGGCCACAGCTGAGGGATCTGAATGGAACTACAGAAGATGACCGTCATCTTGATCTCTGGGAAGCCAGACATCATCCCAACAGCACATGGTAATGATGACATGCTGTAGCCCTGGGAAGAGGCCGTTAAAATGGGGCCAGCTATCGGTTCTGAGTTAGGTTAGGGATGCCAAGACAGAGCACGTGCTGGCCAGGGCAGGGAAAGGGAGGAGAGGAGGACTTCCGGTGGAAGGGAGGGATCCACAGTGGCATTTGACAGTGCTCCTTCACTGATAGGTATTTCTTAGGCACACAGTACTGGAGCTGAGGAGATCTCGGATGTTATGAAATACAGTCCCTTCATTTACTAGTTGGCTAGGGTGAAGGGCGTATTCAAGCTGAGTCTGGGCTCTTGCTCTCCAGGTGGGTGTCTTCCTTTGCTCTAAGTTGGGCACTTTGCCAAGCAGCTTAAAAATTCTTGGTCTGTGTCTGAATGTAACTTCAGTTCAAATGATTGTTTTCCAGAGTAAGGATTTCAGAAAACGAGTTAGCGCTGAGGTGACCCAAGCCGACGCTCTCTCCCAAGGCTATCTCTCCCCTGAGCCCTTCAGAGCCTGGAGATGGACTAAATGGCCCCAGGGACTGGGGCAGCTTCACCAGCATCGGGAGCTGGTGGCACTGGGGCTTGGGGTGTGGAATGTGGTAGCGTTTGTCTAGCATGCATGAAGGCTTGGGGATGCATGCCTGGACTCAGCACTCTGGAGGGGAAGGCAGGAGGACCGAAGTTCAAGGTCATTCTCAGTGACATAGAGAGTTTGAGACCAGGTGCTACCAACACTGTGCCTCAAAGGATGTAAGAAAGGAAAACTCAAATATCAGACCAAGTCTAGTGGCTGCGCTAGCAACCTTTCTAAAGTCCCGAGCGGAGCCTTTTGTGACGCCAGGGCCGGGAAACCCCTTGTCTCACAAGTTCAAATGGGCGTGTTGGTTTCTGACATGCTGTCACATTTGTGTGACACATTTGTGCTTCTGTCATGTGCGTCGGGCTAGGGACATACTCCAGGATCTGACTTTCTGTGTGAAATGGCATTCAGTGTTCAGTATTTTTACGGAGTCTGTTTCCACACACACACTCAGTCCACAAAGCTGGAAATGGTCTAAGTTAAAAAGGCTTCACTACTCCTAACCTAGGGAGCATGGCGGGGGGATGGTAGATGTTTCCCCGAGTGGCTTTAGCCGTCTTCCCAATCCCACTTCCCAATCCCAAGACAACATCCTGCTACTTATCGCCAGCCGGGAAAAGCTCGATGTTCAACATGCAAAGTAGTGTCTACCGTGCTCCACCCTCCAGTCAAAAACTTCCGTTTAGAGAGCAGTGGGAGAGAAAAATTTTTTAAGGAAAAAAACAAAAAACTCCTATGAACATCAAGACTGAGAATATAAGCTCTCTTTTATCTTTTAAAAGATTGTTCAGAATTTTTTCTTTTAAATTTATGTGTGTGCGTATTTTTCTGGTGTGCGTGTCTACGTGCTACCCGTATGTCTAGTGCACTCTGAAGCCAGAAAAGGACATTGGCTCCCCTGGAACTAGATCCTTAGAAGGTTGTGAACTGCCATGTGGATGCTGGGGATTGAACCAGGGCCTCTGAAGAGCAGCCAGTGCTCTTAGCCACTGAGCCATCTCTTCAGCCTAATTTTTCAAATGTATTATTTGTGTGTGTGTGTGTGTGTGTGTGTGTGTGTGTGTGTGTGTGTGTGTGTGTGTTGAGACAGGATTTCTCTGTGTAGCTTTGCACCTTTCCTGGAGCTCACTCTGTATACCAGGCTGGCCTCAAACTCACAGAGATCCTCCTACCTCTGCCTCCCGAGTGCTGGGATTAAAGGCGTGTGCCGCCATCACCACCACCTGGCTTAATTTTTTAATAAACACAAAATTATATGTATTTGAAATGTACAAAACAAGGCAGCACCTCCTAATCTTTCTAATACTATCAAAGAGTTCCACATCTTGTGACTAAACATTCAAATATATGAGACTATGAGGGCATTTTCATTCAAATCACCACAAAGCATGAGTGAGGTCATGAAATGTTGGTCTCTCTGTGTCTGGCTTCTCTGATTTAACACTGCCCTCTAAGATTTATCTGTGTTATAAAAGACAGGGTGCTCCTTTTCATGACTGACTAAGTCCATCATATAGATGAAGCATGTTTACCATTCATTTATTAATGGATATTTAGGTTAATTTTATATCTTGCCTATTTCAATAATGCTGAATAAACATTTCTCTGACACTGGTTTTATATCCATGCATGCATGTGTTCGTATGTGTGCATATGTGTGTACACATACATGCTGTGGCACATGTGTGGAAAGCAGAAGGAACTTGCAGGACTTGGTTCTCTCCATCCACCCTGTGGGTCCCAGGGATTGAACTCGGGTCTTCAGGCTTGGCAGCAGGAGCCCTTACCAAGTGAGCCACCTCACCAGCCCTCAGATATCCGTGGTGAAGAGCTAGTCCCTCTGCGGAGAATATGCTCAGGAAGCAAGGAAGACAATCACAAGGACCAGGGAAGAGAAGTGTGCTTCCCCCTGGGAAATGGTAGGAAGTGGTCAGATTCTAAATAGACATTACATTTTAGACGGAAAAGGTTTGCTGATAGGTTAAGCATTCAATGCTAGAGGTAATTTAGGAACTTCAAAGCCTTTCCTTGAATAATCAGAGCAGCCCAGTTGTGATTTATTAAGAAATTGTTCGGAAGGCACATTTAGAGAGAGAAAAATGGACATTCAGTTTGGGCATGCTACGTTTTGGACATATGCCAGGCATCAAGTTGGATGTCTGGAGTTTAGAAAGTAGTTCAGGCTGGAGGCAGACGTTTAGCACCAGCTCTTACAGATAGTACTTAAAGCCAGGGGAAGGGATGATGCTGGAGAGGGACCCCTAGGTGGTCCCAGGTGAAACAAGCCAGGTCTCGGTGCTCTGGTTGTTAGAAGGCAGGAGCATGGGGTTAGGAGACTCTGTAGAAGCGGCCAGTGGTGGCCCAGAGCGAGATGTTCTGGAGGCCAAGTGCCGGCACACCCAGATCCACAGGAGAGAGCTCTTTTAAACTCTGGCCATCTCAGACGGCTTACCAGCCCATGAAATTATGGCACACCCACAAACTTCCTTCCTGAGGCGGGGAGGGGCTAAGTACCCGCTGTCAAAAATGGAATGGAAAATGAATCTCACTGCCATCCACTGCTGCTCACACTGTCTGATTAATAGAGACATTTTAACAACCTTAAGCGGTTCAGCGAAGTCACAAATGTCCCGAAGCAAATTAACCTAGTCTCCTGGGGGAGAGTCCTCTCTATAGATGAAGTGTCTGCTCTGGTCACATTTGAAGAGGACATCTCACCTGGAGCTGCAGCATATTTCTGGATAGTGTGGGAATTAAGGTCGAGCATGTCCCCACGGCAGCAGTGAGGCAGGAATCCAGTACTGAATCTTGCCATGGACCCTGACTTGGAGGATGAGATGTGGGCCTAAGGAGCACAGAGAAAATAAAAGGCATGGCTCAGGTTTAGGAGATGAGAACACAACATGCCATCCCAGATATCACGAGACATTCATTGTCACAGGTGGACTATTAGTGCTCACCACCTGGAGACCTCTGGGAGAGAGTTTTCAAAAGGGTGCAGCCCTCAAGACAGGATTAGTGCCCCTAGTAAGAGCTGTGAGTGATGATCTCTCTCTGCTCTATGAGGATCTAGCAGACCAACAGAGTGCTCTGGCCAGAGGCTGCTTGGGTCAGCCCCTAGCCTAGCTTCCTGAACTACTGGAGTAAACAGCCATGTAGTATCTCCTGTAATCCACCCAGTTCACCGAATTACATAATTTCAGCCAGAGCAGACATTGACTTTGCTCCATAAGAACGTTATACAACAAACAAAAGTCACTCATGATTGCTATAACCTTAGGCATTGACAGTATGAACAGCAGCAGCAGCAGCAGCAGCTGAGGCTGGGATTTCGTTAGGAGAACGGAAGAAGCAGGTCTTGGGATGTATGCTGGGGATAGCTCTGGAAACATAAGGGTAACGACAAGCCAAAGACATGTTGGAAAAGGAACCAAATTGCCACAGGGTGGGGGATGCCTGAGGTTTTTGAGCTATTCAGAAATGAATTTTTGTTTGTTTGTTTGTTTGCTTGTTTTTTGAGACAGGGTTTCTCTGTGCTGTCCTGGCTGTCCTGGAACTTACTCTGTAGACCAGACTGGCCTCAAACTCCAAGATCTTCTTGCCTCTGCCTCCCAAGTGCTGGGATTAAAGGTGATACACCACCATGTCCAGTGCAGAAATGAATATTTTTTTTAAATTGCCAGTTTGGAAAAATGCTTTATAACACGAGAAATAAAAAAATCATTCCATTCATATAGGAATACATTTGTATTACATTTAAGTTAGCATACAAAGTAACAGGTTTCCTTATGGGATGTTTATACATTCATCTTCTACTCACTACTCACTTTTGTCTCCCTGAACCCCCCTTGATGGCCCCCCTTGACGGTTCCCCTTGTCCATCCAGTAGCCCCTTTCTGGTCTCATGTCCTATGTGTCCCACTATGTTCTTTTTCTTCCCTTTCCTTCTCCATCTCTTAAGATCCCTTCTTCCTCTCTCATGATCCTTTTTCTTGTTCTCTCTCTCTCTCTTCTCTCTTCTCTCTCTCTCTCTCTCTCTCTCTCTCTCTCTCTCTCTCTCTCTCACACACACACACACTCAAACACACGCACACATGCACACTTAAATGTAGTCTTGCAAATGAGAGAAAACACACGACACTTGCCTTTCTGTGTCTGGCTTATTTTACTTAGCATAATGATGTCAACTTTCACTCATTTTCCTGCAAATGTTATGATTTCATTTTTCTTACAAGATAATAAAATTCCATTATGTATATATGCCATCTTTTCTTTATCCATTCTGCCACTATGGAAATAAGTATGGAGGTTTCTCAAAAGAACTAACAGCAGAACTACCATATGACTCCTAGGTATGTTCCCAAAGTCCTACCATAGACATACTTGTATATCTATGTTTACTACTGTGTTGCTAAGAAATGGAAACAGTCTTGACATCAATCAATAGAAGTAATATTTTCATTGGGCACTGAAAATTGATAAAAAGGTTTCCTGATATGAAGGTGTAAAATATGACTAATTGTGTAAAATGATGAAGCGGGTAACTTTGGGAGTCTAGAGAAAAGTTCAGGGGGGCTCAGGAGATGTGCGTGAGAAGAGAGTCGGCAGAAGGCATAGAGGGTCTGCTTCATGGCCACAAAGCCCCGGGTGGGCCCAAGCTGAGGGCCTGGAGATTCATATCCCAGGTGAGTCAACTTTCACTTCAGAATGACACAGGGCACAGGACAAGACACATGACTGGAGGCATGACACTTATTTGGAGTGTTTTTGTTTTGATTTGCCTTCATCTGTTTTTTGTTTTGTTTTGTTTTTGTTTTTGTTTTTCATCTTTGAGGCAGAGTCTCACTACGAAGTCCTGGCTGGCCTTGCAACAATCTGTTAAACCAGGCTGGTTTCTCACTCACTGCAATCCTCCTGCCTCTGGTGCTGAGATTGCAGGTATGAGCTACTATGCTGGGGCTTGTACTTTTCTGGATTCTTGTGATTTTTCAGGACTCCCGTGCCATAATAAATCTGCATTTCATATAATAGAGAATGCATATTTTCTAAATCTCCAAGACAGGTAGATGGCCAGGGGAGACATCTCCACTTCATTCTACATTTTAGTCATTTATAACATTGTTACAGTTTTGAAGGCATGCCTTCTATCTGGAGAAACACATTGGACAAATAATCCTAAGAGAAGGATCAGAAGAAGAGTGCCCACCACTTGCCCACGGAGGAGACTTCAGAGGTAAAAGGGTGGAGGTGATATGAGTATGGAGAGGAGTTTGTCTCATAGATCTTTTCTCCCCCACTTCCGGCCCTGGCTTCCATGTGCCGACCCACTCTTGGAGGTCTCTTTTCTTCTTGAGTTTCCTGTAGGACTATGCATCCAGCTGAGGAGTGGAGCACACCACTGCCCAAGCTAATCAGCAACCTGTATGTATCACAGGGATAGATGAAGGGTGATCCAGTCAGAATAAATCCCAGAATTTATGCTAAGGATGTAAGGAGGGGTGGGGAAGATACCCTTCCACTCAAGTAGAAGCTGCAGAGATGAAACCCCAGAAACCATTACAACCTTCTCATCACTTGGACTTTGAAACAGGAGCAAGAAAATGAAGAAATTTGAGGCTTGGCTCAGTTTGGATACTTCTATTACAGGAGCAGACACATACTTGCCCAAACCAGTTTCGTTTGTATCCTTTGTCCCTTACAGCCAATAGAATCCTCACAGAAGTGGAGGAGAGGAAGCCTCTTCTATTTCTACATCTTGCATTCACTGAAGATGGCTCATGGGCCAGGTTCCAAGAAAAACAATCAGATTGGAAGAACCCTGTATTTTTTTCAGGCTTCACTCTTTCTTGTCTAAAAGTAATCCAAGTCTTCATCCACAGAAACTGTGCATGCAGAAAGAAAAGAGCTAAGGCTTTAAAATTAGATGAGTGGACATGCTTTTTAAGTCTGTGCTGGGACTCCTTTAAACACCACACACACACACACTCACACGGGAAGGGGTTTCATTCATGGACTATCTTCTTCACAATAGAACAGTGATTTACTACAAAGCTCAATGAGAGCAATACCACATACAAGCTATTAGTTCTTCAAGCCAACACCTGCTTCTGAAGCAATTGCGCAAAAGAAACCCAACCCTTATGCATCAAAACCACATGTAACTCTAAAGCTAGGAAATAAAGCTGCACACTAAGTTTCCAGCTTATAAAGCTGTTCTGACACAAGTCGACTATGGTCTAGAGGACTGAGGAGCTAGTCTGGCCCTTTCATTGCCTTAGTGGGCTCCAGCTGCTGCAAGATCGCTGCCTCTGTTTGTTAGCTGTGTCCTCCAGTCACTCAGCCCCAGCCACAGCTGGTCATTTAGATGATTTGCCTTCACGGAAACCCACTGACCCCAGAAACAATTATCAGTTATTTCATCCAGCTCGTCTAATGTCAGAAATGTGTTTTTCAATGACACATCAGATTTCAGTTGATCCACCGTAGGACAAACCCCACCACACCCCCCAAAAATGTTCAAAAATGTTCTCTTCTTCTCGCAGTGGGTGTTCCAAACACAGGGCACAGTGTGGCCAACAGTTATAAACCTACAAAGAAACAGACATCGCTTTTAGAGTTCTGTGGGATAGTTTAATGAGATTCCCTTCAATAAATGCTCCCAAACCAGACGTTGCCTGTAGAACATTAAACAATGCATGGTTCGGATGATAAATTTGATAGCTTTACAGCAGATGGAATTGAACAGAAATTGCTATTGTCAGAGCCTAGCTAAGACCTAGAGAGAGTCAGGAACTCATACAGATGTGTGAGGCCTGTGGGGAAGCCTTACATTTAACTGAGCGCACACTCTGTGCTAAGTATCTTGTCCATTTTTGTTGTTTAATAAATGTATGTGTGAATGAATGAATGGGTGGATGAGCTTATGTTCCCAATTATTACCTTGCTCCCATGCCCTCTTCCCGTAATAACCCTGAACTTGCAAGAACCCCAATGTCTCTTCCATAGATAAGGCCTCTCTATCATGTTGCTTGCTCCCATTCGACTTGGCTCTTGCTTGTCAAGTCCACCACGCTACTCGATGTGTGTTATCTCACTGGAAGATCGGAATTATGCCTGAAATGTTCCCCGTTGCCCTTAATACATTCAGTGAATGGACAACACACATTGAAACTGATTAAGAACTCATACCTCTCTTTTGCACACAAGAAAAGCAAGTCACCCAAAAGTTAAGTGACTTGTGCAATTAATAAGTTGCCTTGTGGGAGATACTAGAGAAAATATGTGACTACCTCCAAATCATTTATTCTGAGACATGCTCCAAGAGTTACTTTTTAAGTCTCAAAGTCATTTTAGCAATTTTCTGCTCACATAATTTCAATACTTCTCAAGGTATCTTGAGGAGAATAAATCAGGATAAACACCTACATCCCTGAGTGTGCTCATTCCTTTGTACTAAGGGCTCTCTGTATCTAAGTCTCTGTTGGTGGCTCCATGTTGCAGAGTTGTACACAGGAAGGCCCCATAAGACATGAACCTTGAATAGCTGGTAAGGGAGAAAGCAAAACATCTATCATAAAATAGAAAACCAAAGTCAAAACCTTCACCCTCCAAATGAGAATAAAATACAGTGATAATAGCTTTCTTAGGGTTTCTATTCCTGTGAAGAGACACCATGACCACGGCAACTCTTATAAAGGAAAACATTTCATTGGGGCTGGCTTACAGTTTCAAATGTTTACTCCATTATCATCATAGCAGAAGCATGGCAACATGCAGGCAGACATGGTCCTGGAGAAGGCGCTGAGAGTTTTACAGCCAGATCAGCAGTCAGCAGGAAGAGAATGCCACACTGGGCCTGGTTTGAGCACCTGAGACCTCAAAGTCCACCCCCAGTGACACAGTTCCTCCAACAAGGCCACACCTACTCCAATGAGGCCACACCTCCTAGTAGTGCCACTCTGTATGAGCGTATGGGGACCATTTTCTGTCAAACTGCCACATTAGCTCATTTTTATTCAATGGTTCGAGTGTCAGCATTATGCTGCGCATGCACTCCTTCTCATCGAAGCCTGGAGTAAAGGTATGTGTCAGACATAATGAATGATCTTACCATGTGGATGTAGAGAACCCTGGGGGAGACTAGCAGTTTCCCCAAAGCCACAGTGGCAAGACGTGGATGGAAACGTGGATCTCTCTGACAAGCCTGTCTCAGAGGCAGAAGCCAACAGTGGCTGCTGCCGCACATGCTGGCCTCTACAAGAGCTTTTGGGTGGGGTGCTGGGGATGTGGCTCTGCAGGGAAGAGCACGGGCTGCCTTTGCAGAGGACCCTACTTTGTTTCCCAGCATCCACATCGTCCATAATCCCAGGGCAGCGGAGGCTGGGGCAGCGGGATGATGAATTGAAGACCAGACTGAGCTGTGTCATGAGACCCTGTTTTGAACAACAAAATAAAACAGAACAACAACAAAAACAAGCCAACAAAAACCCCAAAGAATTTACAAGGGGAAAGTAGAAGAGTATTGAAAATTTGTGGTTAATAGAGGTTAATAGAAACACACTGTTGACCTGGGCTTTCTGATGTTTATACTATTTATTGACTTGGTGAAATTATCAAGTATTCATTTTCTTTCCTAGTTGTGTTATTTTGTGTCCTGTTTCTATTTGTTTGTTTTGATTGCTCTTTGCTTTTGAGACATAGTCAATGTTACGTAGCTGGGCTGGCTGCAGACTTGGGTCCCCCTCTCTGTGCTTGGCGTTGAGGCGTGCAGCACCACATCCAATGTCCTGACTTGCTTTGAAAAGAGGGCTCTTGAGTGATGTGCACACTGGACTCCATAGGATGGAACCTGACCTTGGGAAGTAGGGTCACTGTCATGATCATGCTGGGCTAACTGTGTGTTTGACCCAGGATCTAGGCTGTAAGCAGTCACATACAACTAGTGTTGACTCCTAGGAGCTTCTTGCCATCCAAGAACTGGATTAGAATGTTCTGGATAATAAAGAGTTAGTTTTTGTCTTCACTCTGACCAGCTGCCAGTCTCTGGCTGAGTGTAAAAGTAAGACTGTCCAGTTTGCATTTGTCTATTTCTGGTTTCAAAAAGGAGGCTGTTTGTAGAGCATCAATTAGGCATGAAGTGAATTGTCACAACAGGGGCAGAAGAGTGTGACTGTCACACGATGCCTGTTGGGGCTGTTGTACTAGTAGAACTGAGCGTTCACTAGACCTTCTCCAAACCTCTATCTTTATTCACATCCCATAACCAAACCAAAATCTATTTGTGTTAGCTAGGATTAATTTTCAGTTTTCTTAAAGTTCAGGATAAAAGTGAAAACGGCAAAGTGCTATTGTGAATCTCATCTGTTAAAACAAGAACCATTTTTGTATGCGTGCACACACACACACAAATAAGTAAATAAATGAATGAATAATAAAATGAATATGTGCATAAATGAGTCACAGAATGTCCCACTCTTTCCCTAAGTTTAGTCACATGGTTGCCTACTATACATCTGAAAGAAGAAAAAGAACTCTAAGAAATGAAGTACAATTTACATGCTGCTGTAAGGAGGAATCACTCTGAATGAATAGAAGGAAGAAAAGCTATGAGGAAAAGAGACAAGCGTAGCACGAATCTTAAAAGGTCTTATTAATAAAAACAAGGTATTGGGGTAAATTCTGAAAGATCAGAGAGACAACAGGCCACAGCTTCCTCACCTCGCCAACTTCTCAGCTGATCCTGTTTCCTCAGACTGGAAGCCTCTGAGTCCTCATCCAAATGGATCTCAGCTGAACTGCTGCTCAAAAGCCTAAAAGCTTAACCAGCTCAACTTCCTGGTTTTCATGCCTTATTCACCTTTCTGCTTTCTGCTATCACTTCCTGCGATTAAAGGCATGTGTCACCATGCCTGGCTGTTTCCAGTGTGGCCTTGAACTCACAGAGATCTGGATGGATCTCTGCCTTTGGAATGCTAGGATTAAAGGCGTGTGCCACCATTTTCTGGCTTCTGTATCTAGTGGCTGTTCTGTTCTCTGACCCCAGATAAGTTTCTTATAGTGCACAATATTTTGGGGAACACAATATCACCACAGACAAGAGTTTAAACAGGACAGGATCATTTGTGGTGGGTGCCAATAGTTCCATGAGGCATAATTGATCCTGAGGACTTTGTATAGGAGATGGAGTCCATAACTAACTCCAGTCGTGGGTTAGAGTCTTAATTTCTTCAGCAATTTTTTTTTGAAATTAAAATGAAATGTTATAGGGTTTAAATTTTCCTTTAAAAGTGTTTATTTTATTATTTATGTGTGTGTGTGTGTGTGTGTGTGTGTGTGTGTGTGTTTGCAAGTGTGACTTCCTGTGCCCACAGTGACCAGAAGGGGGTAGTGAATCCCCTGGAGCTGGAGATACAAGGGGAATTAAGTTGCCTGATGTGGGTGCTGGGAACTGCAAGATTATCAAGTGTCTTAAGTGCTGAGCCATCTCTCCAGCCCCTGGTGCTTTAATTTTCTATTATCAAAAATTGTGAATACACTATAATAATGCATTTGAAAGACAATAAAGAGCCAAAATAGAATAGCATTCTTTAAAAACATTTTATTACGTGTGTGTGTGTGTGTGTGTGTGTGTGTGTGTGTATGTGTGTGGTGGTCAGAGGACAACTTGTGGGAGTCAGTTCTCTCCTCCCATCATGTGGATTCTAGAAATTCAGTTCCAGTTGTCAGACTTGGCGGCAGGCGTCTTTTCCCACTGATCTATCTCACACCGCAAATCGCATCCTTTTTACATCTAACTAGGCATGTCCTCTGCGCGCATTTCCTAGTCCTGCTTGCTTTGATGATCTTAACATCCTCTGCCCTCCGTGCCCACACAGGTCCAGGGGTTAAGGGGTAAAATATCTCAGTACCTAGACAAAGGAAGGGTTTATTTACATAATAAGGTGAGATATTTGTTGTGGGTAATTCAAAATGTGCGTGTGTACAGTACACACAAGGTGAACAGTGTGAGGCTGTAGGTCATCTGCTGGGATGGAGGAAACAACCTTTGGCTCTTTATTAGGGCCACCACCGGGAGCTCTCGGTCCAAAAGTCGCACTAGAATCTGCCACTAGATGGTGCTAAGCAGCAGGGAGGCCCGGACTGCAGCCCTTGGGCGCCCCTCCCCCACCCCGGACCTGCATCCCTTGGTTCCTTGGTCTGTGTGCTTGATGTTCCGAGAGCGATTGTTCAGGAATGTCTAAGGATAACAAAACCCCGTTTAAACATTAGACAAACACGAGCCGAGGTGGGTAAACATCGTTAGAGGCCTTCTCCTTTGTCGCTTAGGGAAAGGGGTGAGGCCCAGTAGCCTAAAATGTAAACTGGGGAGTTGACAGTCATCCGCTCGAGAAGAAGGAACCCTTTGAAAAACATGGATGGTCTGATCGAGGTGAAGAGCGTTTGGGGAAGTTGGGGGAGGGGTAAAAGTGGTTTTGAAGGGGAGAGATGTGGAACTCCCTTCGGCAGGGCAGCGTAGTGCACGCCCAAGGCCTAGCGTTTGAGGTTTTTGTATTTGAACTTGAGTATTTATAGTCAAGAAATGCAGTTGTTTGTGCAAAGCTGTGTGGCTTTACAAGTTCGTGGACTGCTCCTCCTGACAACAGGTGGCCCCAGTGACACAGACAAGTCCTTGCGTTTCCCTTTGGATGAAGACCTTTCAACTCTTAACACGGGGAGAGTGCTCTTGCCTGCACTAGCTAAAAACATCCTGTCAAAACAGGAGTCTGCACTTAATCGCTCTGATTTAGAACAGGTGTCTGATTTCAGGCCAGGCAAAAACACGCGGGGAGAAATCCCTTAGGAACAGAATCATCTTTGTATCCACTTCTGCACTGGAAACAAACAAACAAACAAAAAACGAAGCCGTTGATTCATGTTGACACATAGGTGTTCATTTAGACTCAACCTGGCATATCCATTGAATAATAAACTAAGACCTTTGTAAATCTTAACTTCAGACTGAAGAAATTTAACTATAAACAATGTTGTCAAAAAAAAAAAAAGAATGTCATCAGGGCATTATTACTTTACGGTAGGTACTGTTGCTAAACCAACCAGAGCAGAATTTCTTGACCGAGATTTGGCGTCTATGGCCATTCTGCTTAGAATTAGGCTGATGTGACACTTCTAAACCTTCCTTCAGTGGACAAGCAGCACCCTATCAGTTCCTGCAGAGGACTGCGCATGTGCCAGGTGGTGAGGGGCTCTGAGAGCGGCGATTGTGTATGCGGAGGCAGAGGGGAAGTGGAGTGTGCAAATGCCGGGAGTCAGGGTCAATCAGTCTGAGGAAATATGCAAAAAGGGAGAGGGGTCTTCAGGAGAGGGAAGCTGGGGTCCGGAGCAGCAGAAGCCGGCCTGTGTGCATGGGTTTTCATATTCCTAGGCAACCCAAGTTGAAGGCGAGCTTTGTTTCTGGTCGGAGGGCTAGGAGAGTGGCACCAGGATGGAGTTTGGGGAGAGGAGGGTTACGCCAAACTTAATGCCTGTAGCAAAAGTCAGAGGTCCCAGAGAATTGTCCCGGTGAATTTTCACACGGGGCCATGCTGTGTGAACACCCACAAGGCATCGGGGCTGGAGTCCAGCAACCGCTGGGTAGAGGCATCCCTACAGCTCTCTGGATGCCTGGCTCGGGAAAGCATCATCTTGGCCACTGGTTATTCTTGGGTACTGGGCTCTCACTGTGAACCAGGACTCTAGACTGTGCTCTCACGGATGACTCTGGGCTGCTGGGGTGCTCTCCTTGGGGGTAGGCTTGGTGAAGGAACGGTTTGGACGGAGAAACCCAGGGTTAGAGCAATGTTAAGTACATGTTACTGCACAAAAGTTAATCTAAACCTTAGCAATCTACAAGAATACTTATCATCTACTCTGGTCTCTCTAGGCCAGGAACCCTATGGTGACATATCTCCTAGGATGGTCCCCTTCCAAGGAGTTCCTTCAGATGCCTGGCAAATTCGTGCTGGCTGTTAGCAGGAAGCCTCGGTCCCCAACAGTGGGCATATCCATACGGCTGCTCAAATGCTCTCAATATGTCTGGCTTCTCCCAGGATGAGATCCCAGGGAGCTCAAATCAGAAGGCAGGCCTTTTATCACCTAGCATCAGAAGTCTCACCACCAGAGAAGAGACAAGAAACTAACTGGACTTCGTGAAGGAAGAAACTTCCAGCAGTTTGAGAATGCCTTTAAAGCCATGGTCAGTGGTCGAGGGAGGCATTTCTGTAGTCCCAGCTACGGACGAAGCCGAAGCTGGAGAATCATTTCAGTCAGAAATGTGAGACCAGCCTGGGCAATACAGTGATATTCCTGTGTCCAGTAAGCAAATGAGAAAAATACCTGAAAACCACCACAGAGAGACTGGACATCAGGAAATGGCTGGATGGAAACCTGCAAACAGTTGGAGTAGGTGTGTGTCTGAGAGTGCTCCTGCCTTACAATCACTGTATGAGAAATTGAGTAGTAATGTCCACATAAGAATCTCAGAGGTTGGAGTCTGGAAATCACTGTCTCTCTTCCTTTCTATAGGTTCTTAATTCTGGCATGCAAGCTGGCCCCAAAGCTATGATCCTCCTGTCTCAGTGTCCCAGGATCTGGGCAGAAATCTGTGTCTTTAAAGTCTCTTAGACAATTTTGAGTACAGGGAGGCTGGAGAAACCTCAGTACACATCCCAGCTTCTCAAACTGTGGGGCATATCCCCTAATGAGGCTCGTAACTCTATATGGGGGGTGGTTTTTTAAAAAAATGGCAACAGTAAGAGGTTTCTGAATGCATGGCACCCGAGTTTAATTAGAAATCAAGCACGTAGGGAATTGAGGTGCCCCTGGGTGGCACTCACCTGTGTCCTGTTGCTAGACACACAATGTGCACTCTTTGCACTGAGCATGTCACACAGCCATGCAGCTCTGATGAATGCACTCCAAAAAATGCCTCAGCTCACTTTCCAGACTATTGTGCACAGGGAATTGCAGTGTTTACACTGAACATACAGTTTTGTACCCTTAAGGAAACGTAATGGCTTAGTTTCGGAAACCAAATCTTTTGATATTTTCCTACCGTCATCCCTCAGCACGTTAATATCAATTTGAGATATCTTTGGATTGTACTGTATTGGAACGTTTGGTTTTTGAAAAATCACTGTATGTTTTGTTGCCCGGGGCTTCACAAACAAACCATTCAACAGATTTTGGCTTAGAATTAGGACAGAATTTCCAACAATTTCTGAAATAGCCCTAAACAGACTTCTGACATTTATGCAACATGGCATTCTCAGGATTAAATATTGTAAAAACAAAATGTAAAACAACTTTGAAAGGATTAAAGATGCTTTATCAAATACTTTAGCAAAATTTAATTATTTTTATAAAACTAAATAAGTACATGCATCTCATTAGTGTACAATTTTGCTTTTTTGTCTTTTTGGTAAAATTTTAAGTATATCAAAGAACTGTTTATTAATTTTATAACTTTTGTGTGTGTGTGTGTGTGTGTGTGTGTAAAACATGGGTTCTAGGATGAAACTCAGGCCATCGGGCTTGATGAGTATGTTAGTTACTGTTCTATTGCTAAGAAGAGACACTGTGATCAAGGAAACGCCTGTGAAAGAAAGCATTTAATTGGGGCCTTGCTCACAGTCTCAGAGGTGCAGTCCATTTAGTCAGAGGGGAAGCATGGCAGCATGCAGGCAGGCACTGCAGCTGTAGCTGAGAGCTCCATCCACAGGCAGACAGACAGACAGACAGAGAATATGACATCGGGCCTGGTTTGGGTTTTTGGAACCTCAAAGCCTACCTCCAGTGACACACTTCCTCCAACAAAGCCACACCTCTTAGTCTTGGTAATCCTTTAAAACAGTGACAGTCTCTGGTGACCAAGCATCAAATATACGAGCCTGTGCGAGCCATTCCTATTCAAATCATCGCATATGGCAAGTGTTATTTTTACCTACAAAGCCAACTTGCTGGCCAAATATTGTTTTAAAATAATGTTTTATGTTTCATTTTTAGTAAATATTTAATTTCTGTGTATCTGTTTTATGTATTTATATACCTGGGCGTTGTATAAAAATGTCTCAGGCAAAAAGGGGGTTGGAAATGGGGAAGTTTGAGGAGTACTCAGTGGAAATACAACATAAGTTAAATGAGCAATTCGGAAGTACCCACATTAAAAAAGCAAATAAGCCAGGCGGTGGTGGCGCACGCCTTTAATCCCAGCACTCGGGAGGCAGAGCCAGGCGGATCTCTGTGAGTTCGAGGCCAGCCTGGGCTACCAAGTGAGCTCCAGGAAAGGTGCAAAGCAACGCAGAGAAACCCTGTCTTGAAAAACAAAAAACAAAACAAAACAAAACAAAAAGCAAATAAAAATACACAAAGCTAGTTTAAATAACATATTTTCTTTGACCTAATATGTCTAAAATATTATTTTGACATGGAATTGACGTGAAATTATTCATTAGACATTTATCTTTTCATCCTACAGTACATGGATTCGGCATTTACTTTATATGTATAGCATATTTCCACTTAGTACAGCCAATTTTAAGGGTTTAGCAGTCCTATGTGCCTACTGACTGTCTAACTTACTAATATGTACAGTCCTATGAGTACAGGGACAACTCTTTTTTGGTTCACAACTTTGTATAGAACCTGGTACATACATATTCTCTCCACATATTTGTTGAATAGACTCATAATCTGCTGATAAGAAATTAAAAGTCAACTATACAACAAATATTCTGTCCATATATGGTATATTTATAAAAGATTCTGTAGTTGAACTTTTTCATTGGGACCATTGGCTCCCCAGTAATGACATGGAGACTTATTATTAGCTATAAAAGATTGGCTATAGCTTAGGCTTGTTACTAACTAGCTCTTATAGCTTAAATTAACCCATTTCTATTAATCCACATATTGTCATGTGGTTTGTGGCTCTACTTGTCCTCCAGCATGTCTTGCTACCTGTGTCTGTGTCATGATGTCTGTGTCTCCTGAAAATTCCCCAACTCCTTCTTCCCAGTGTCCTTTGTGCCTGAAAATCCTGCCTAGCTGTTGGCAAATCAGCTTTTTATTAACCTAATCAGAATGATACATCTTCACAGTGTACAAAAAGATTATTCACAACATTTTCCCCTTTTTGTCTAAATAAAAAGGAAAGTGTTTAACTCTAACATAGTAAAGCTATATATAGTAACAATTATCATGTAAGAATTACATTCACAATGTCTAGTCCATTTTTATTTTGCAATCTTGGAGGAAGTACTCCATTATTTATCCTATCTCGGTGAGTCCAAAGTTCTGTACCTTATTTACCTTCTGTCATAACTAAGAAAAAACTATAACTATCTAGTCTTAAACTCCATCAAAGACTCCAGAAGGCTATATCATTTGAATGAACAGGATGTGCAGAGCAAGCCACTTCCAAAACAACAAAAACATTTGGCTGCCTGGACAGTCACCCAAAGTTTCTCAGCAATGTTAGGGCATCCATCTTTAGCCTACAGGCCTAGAATATCTGACAGAATTTTCTGTGAAGCAGGAATTTTTGAAGGACTGTCCTACCCTGTCATGGCAAAGTTTGGCAGTTACTTTCTTTTGTGTCCTGCTTCTCCAGTTTGGATAGCATATTGTTAGTAGTTGAGGCAAGAGCAGTTCCTTACCCAAATGGTTAGCTTTTGCCACAAAGAAAGCAAACTCCATATGGAGGATCTTCGATGCCCATCATCCATTTTTGAGATAAATTGGTGCTGCCAGGAGCTGATGTGTCTCACTGTCAAGAAAAGCCTTATGTTATTAAAACATTAGAATGACATATTCTGTAGGTCTTTGAAGTGTTTGAAGACCACATATCTATCTATCTAAAATATATCTTTGCATGACCGTGAAAACATACCCAACATGACTATAAGTTTGATTGTTACAGATGAGTAACTACTAACTTTTATTTTTAAATATCCTAAATAGCTTTTAAAGACTAAAAACTTTACATAACCATTTTAAATGAGCTGCTTAGATGCAAAACCTTAAACAAGAGTAGTAACATATATACACTATGGCAAGAATAACCTTAAATTTGTGTCACTATACAAAAATCCATACCAATGTAAAATATTTGAGACTAGTGGTAGTTCAAAAGTAGATTCAACAATCCACCCTTTTAATCTTATCATTTTTATGCTATATCCCCATTTTTCCCTTCAGAAAGAAATCTCTGAATTTAATCTCCTTTGTTTAGCTTCTTTCCTGACCATGACCAATAAGAACTTATAACCACCACCCCCCTAAATGATGACAAACATCCATAGTTCACCCTATGACCAAAACCTACCCATCCACTGACCCCACCTCTGGGGTGGAATCTCTAGGGGAAATTATGGTCACTATCCTTACATGGCTTATTTTTTTTCTTTATTCTCTCTTTAAAGACTTCATTATTTTTTGGCGTGGTGGGCATACTTTATAGCACTTTAGAACCACGGATTGCTGTGAGTTCAAGACCTGTACCAATCTCCAAAGCACAAATACGAAAACTTGTTGAAAACAAAAAAAAAAAAAAAAAAAAAAAAAAAAAAAAGATTTATTATTTTAAACTATTTATTTCTATGACTCTATTCCCATTTTTTTTAAGCCTACATAAATTGTTAAACACACTAGAAACCATTTAGAGGGTATTTTTTTCCCTGTCTGAACCTGCTTTACTGCATATCTGTAACTTTTTCTGTCTGTATGAGTAAAACCTAGGAAGCCTGGTTTGGCTTTGGTTTTGTGTGTTTAGAAACATTTTTTAGGCTTTCTCAGGTCTTATGTAGATATACATGGCCAGACATTGGGTGCCATTTGTAGTTGGACCTTTTTGTCAGGACTGCTGGCTCCCCAGTAATGACATGGAGACTTACTATTAAGTGTAAAAGCTTGGCCATAGTTTAGCCTTGTTACTAACTAGCTTTTACAACTTAAATTAGCTCATTTCTATTAATCTATATATTGCCACATGGCTTGTGACTTTACTGTCCTCCAACAAGTCTTACTCCCTCTGTCTTCTGGTAACCTCTCCCTTCTTCTTCCTAGTGTCCCATGCACCTGAAAATCCTGCCTAGCTATTGGCCATTCAGCTTTTTATTAAACCCTTCAGAGTGACATGTTTTTACAATGTGCAAAAAGATTACTCCACAACAAGATTCCTAATTGTCTAGATTGTTCCAAGAAAAAACAAACTATTATAAGCAACCTGAGAAATCCAAATCACTTTATCCCCTGAGAATTTGATCCAACTATTACACATACCCTACCTCCTTGTGACTAGGGATTGAACTTAGGGCCTTGCACATGCTAGGCAGAGGCCTCTCACTGAGCTACATCCTCAGCCTTTTGGGCAGCTTTTTAGAATTTTGAGGTAAGGTTACCCAAGTGGGCTTTTACCTGTAGTCCTGCTCCTGAGTAGGTAGGTCACCAGGTGCCACCCAGCCAAGCATGTGTGTAGCTAGAGTTTTCCTGGTCCTGCCCAGCCCACTGTCAGGACAAATCTCTCTCACCCGCCAGTCCTACAGCCACTCAGACCCAACCAAGTAAACACAGAGACTTATATTACTTACAAACTGTATGGCTGTGGCAGGCTTCTTGCTAACTATTTTTATATCTTAAATCAACCCATTTCTATTAATCTATAAGTTGCCACGTGGCTCGTGGCTTACCAGTATCTTAACATCTTCTCATGGCTGTGGCTGGTAGCTCTCTCTGCCTCCGCCTTCCACTTCCCAGAATTCTCCTCTCTGCTTGTCCTGCCTATATTTCCTGCTTGGCTACTGGCCAATCAGTATTTTATTTATTAACCAATCAGAGCAACACATTTAATACACAGAATATCCCACAGCACATGTATGCACAATTTTAATGTTTAAAGCAAAGCCTACATCTATCTTGAGCCCAATACCCCTACACTGGGTCCCCACCCCTTCTCAGCTCCACCCTGGAGCTCTTGGTCTCTCCAGGCCTAATACATTCCTGGACATTAGTAGCTCCCTAGTGAGAGGGCATTTTGGATCATTACTTAGCCATATTACCAGTTGCCAAACACTGTGTTCTTATTAGGTACATATGCATTTCAAACAGTGTTCACTGTGGCACAATGAAAGAAGCCCTTCAGTGGCTTTGAGTCTTGCTCTTCAGAACTGAGTTTCTTGTTTCTTAAAATGACATCAAGGAGCTGGGAGTGGTGGCACACACCTTTAATTCCAGAATTCGAGAGGCAGAAGCAGGTGGTATTGGTGAAATTATTAAGGCCACTCCACGTAGTTAAAAGGGAGGTTTATTTTGTGGGGTAACTTACAAGTGAAGGGATAGTTTACAGGGTCTGGGAAAGGTGTAACGCAGTCTGGCGGTGTTTCTGGAGAACTCTGCTTGGTCTAGCTCCAGCTTCCAGAGTCCAGGAACGAAGAGAGCCAATGCTCGGGTCTTCAGCATCCTCTCTCAGCCACGCCTTGTAGGCGTGACCATTACCGAAGTCTCAATGGGGATTGGAACTTCCAGGTCAAAGCTGGAATGGCTACCCACTACATCATGGATCTCTGTAAATGGAAGCTTTTCTCTGTCCTACCCTATCCTGTAGCCACTTTCAAATAATCACTCAGAAGCTTATATTAATTATAAATGTTTGGCTGATGGCTCAGGCTTATTACTAACTAGCTCTTACATTTAAGTTAACCAATTTCTATTCATCTTTGTATCGTCACATGGCCCTTGGTTTACCAGTGCTCTGGCATCTTGCTCCTTTGGCATCTGCTGGCATCTGCTCTAACTCTGACCTTCTTCTGCATCTCTGCTTGGATTTTCCACTTGGTTCTATCCTGCCTTGCTATAGGCCAAAGCAGTTTCTTTATTAACCAATGGTAATAAAACATATTCACAGCATACAGGAAGACCATCCCACAGCAGATCTCTGTGAGTTTGAGGCCAGCCTGGTTTACAAAGTCAGTTCTAGGACAGCTAGGGCTGTTACTCAGAGAAAACCTATCTCAAAAGATCAACAAAACAAAACAACAACAACAAAGATATCAAGGATAGAAATGTCAATACCAAAGAAAACACTCAGCAGAATTCAATTTCAAAAACCACAAATTTTTAAAGGTAATATCCAGAAGTTAATGAATTATTTGTTATACATTTAGAGGTCTATTTTGTTTGAAATGATTAATAGGATGGCTAGTAGAAACAGGAGCACAATATTTTAGACAAGGCATGGAGGGACCACACATGAAAGTCAACATTCAAAACTCTTCCACTATTTTTTCTATTCACGGGGTACAGATACACACTTTTAGAAAGGTTTATCTATTGTTCATCACTTTTTGAAAATTTGAACCTTGTGTAGCGACTACGTTTTCATGACTTTACAACAATCCACCTCCTTGGTTTTAGTTGGGAATGGAAAATTTCATGAAACATGGAGTCTTCTTAGAAATTTTAAATGTTAGAGTAAACATAGTTGGACAGTATAATTTCAAATGAGCAGGCAGCATATTCACTGATGGTTAATTCCTGTACACGAAGATGTAGGAAGAGTGAATTTCACCTAGTGCGAAGTTCAGAGATTGCAGCAACCCCCCATCGAGATATTTATCACAACAGAGAATACGGTCTACAGCGGAGCTTGTATTCTGGCCCTCCTAAAACACCTCTAGGAGCCAAGAACTCCCTGGGTGGGTGGTGAGGATGCTCTGCTAAGGGCTGAATTACCAAAGGCACTCAGGGGTCTCAAAGCCTTCAGCCAATCATAATGGCCAGTTCCAAACAGAACAATGATCAAGGGGTCGCTGAGCAAATGACACAAGCTTACTCTCCAGTGTGAGAGACTGAGTCCTCAGGCCCTGGAGAGCTGAGCCTGGACTTCAGACGGAACCACTGAGCCCGTGCATGGCACCGATCGGAATGACAAGCAGCTGACTAGCAACACAGCTTCCCACTCACCTTGATAAGTTAGGACTAAATTAAAAAAAAAAATATTAGTCATTCTGTGAAGACAGCCTCTGAGGAAGTACAATGTACTTGCAGTCCTGCAGATTTTAAGTTACAAAGGCCTCAAGGCAAATATTTCGTAGTGACACAGTACTGTGAATGTCACTTGAACTCTGAAATGCAATTCTCTCATTTGAAGGTAAGGATTGTAATACTTAGCTCCTAGGGTGAGCAGAAGATAAAACAAGATAATTCATGTCAACGGCTTAGGGCAGGATCTGACACATACATAACTACACAATACCCAGTGACTGCTATTAGTGTTTGGAGAGGAGCTGGGAAGGAAGGCAAGCTTACCAAATCTCTATGGTGTTTCCCACAAGTCTACTCACCAATATATCAAAGTCAAGGAATGTACCCGTAGGAGGGAAAATTGGCCCATCGTTTAGTGGGAACAGGTTCCCATTAACACCATGTTTTGCTTCACAAACATGATAGGAGACGAAAGCAGCCATCAGATAGGGTGGTTGGAAGCTGTTGCTCAGACACAACAGTTCACTTCCTACATGGATTCCATTCAGCTCGTTAAGTGCTATCAGCACACTCAGACAGTGTACCTTATTTTCTGCCCCCAGGGCATGGTAACCAACTGGAGCACCTGGCCATGAGTCAATGATCCATGTTGGAACGGCAGCTCTGACAATGCACATCCTTGGCATCTCTCCAGGGACCAACCAGGCTTTTCCATTTCCTGTTTAGTTTCACATGGGTGATGATTATTTATGGAGTAGCAGGAGATACTTTTTATTTTAGTGTTTGAGCAACCCACTGTGGGTTTGGAGGTTCACTTTCTAAATAAGAGTAAAACAAATAGTTGTGTTAATCAAGGTCACGCCTTCTGCATTTGTTGTGTGGCCACGGAAGGCCATGTCACCACACTTAACGCCGAGGGGATGTTGAAACACAGCTCCCTGCAATGTTCTGGGACTTTCCATAGAACTGGGTCTGGTTCTCCAGTTTCGTCATTCAATGCCACCATTTCCTGCAGTTTCTCTGTCTCTCCTGTCACATGTGATTATGCTTGGTTGGTAACTTGTTTCTAGCCAGCTACTCCTCCGTTCAGCCATCCTTCTGGGTGTCCTTTGTTAGGCTAAAACCCCAGGGACCAGGCTTTTCCTCTGTAAGGTAATTATTACTGATTGACAACTGTGAAAATAGAAGTCTATTTTTTTTTCCTGGTGCAGTGTGCAATGCAGGGCAGTCCCAATGCCTATCTTCCTAAGACAATAGTAACAAGAGCCAAGGAGAGGGGATGGGGTGATAGAGAGTTCAGCCTGTAAAACACCTGTCACACAAGTGTGAGGACCCAAGTTCAATCCCTCGCACTCACATAAAAATGTCAGCCTTGGTGGCATGCCCTTGTAATCATAAAACTGGAAAGGCAGAGACAGGGGAATCTCTGGGGCTCATTGTCCAGCCAGTTTAGCCTAATTGGTGAGCTACAAGCCAATGGGAGACCTGTCTCAAAGAAGATGTATGCCATTCCTGTGAGTGACCCATGAGGTTGTCCTCTGGCCTCCACAAACATATGTGCCAGGCACACATGTTCACACACATACAAGTTCACACAAAAATAATTCAGTAAAGTTTATGATGCCAAGAGTCTCCCTAGCTATAATGGGCCTTCCTGCCTGCCATAGTCTAGAGTGGAGACAGGTGGCATATTAAAGATCCATTCCTGGGCTGGAGAGATGCTCAGAAGTTAAGAGCACTGGCTGCTTTTCCAGAGGACCTAGGTTCAATTCCCAGCAACCACATGGTGGCTCACAACCATCTATAATGAGATCTGGTGTCCTCTTCTAGCGTGCGGGCCTACATGCAAGCAGAACACTGTATACATAATAAATAAATACATCTTTGAAAAAAGATCCATTCCTTTTTTACATCATACAGCACAAGCTTCAGGCAATTTACATATAATTTTAATGTTCAAAACTAAACTTAAACTCATCTTGTAACCATCCATTTGAGGTAATTGAATATATACCCTAAATTCTAGAAAGGAAGACACACCACTTGCATACATTTGTATTTGTATTTACCAAGCATTCCCTATCCAAACATTTATTTCCTTTTAGTTAAGTAGTTTGAAATTTTTAGAAAAATAGAAAAACATATTTAAAGGACCATAACAACCTCATGGGTCTTTAAATCCCAAACGAAGTGTAGTGTAATGGCGCTGCACCCTGAACATCTCGTCACAAATTCTTGCTTCTCAGTTACCACTTGCAGATCTCAAGTTCTAGAGAGGATGACATCCTGGTTCTGAGGTGGACACACATGACCTGAGATAGCTTAATTATGGTAGTTGTGGTTGGTTATTTTCTTTTGGGTGGCCCACCACTCAACTCCCATAAAAAAAAATCACACATTGAGGCTTATTCTAAATTATAAATATCTGGCCTTAGCTTGGCTTATTTCTAGCCAGCTTTCCTTAACTTAAATTATCCTATTTATCTTTTGCCTCTGGGATTTTATCTTTCTTTATTCCTTCATATCTTTCTTTGTTTCTACTTCCTGGCTTGCTGTGTAGCTGGGTGACTGGCCCCTGGAGTCCTCCTCCTTTTCTGGCTACTTCTTTTTTCCTCCAGATTTCTCTTATATATTCTCCCTGCCTGCCAGACCCACATATCCTTTCTCCTGCCTTGCTATTAGCCATTCACTTTTTATTAGACCATCAGGTGTTTTAAACAGGCACAGTAACACAGCTTCACAGAGTTAAACAAATACAACATAAATAAAGTAAAACACCTTAAAATAGTATTCTACAACAGCAGAATTGCTTTTGGTCACACTACTGGACCAAAAGTGTGAATGTGATACCAAGTGATATTAGTCATTATGAATCTCCAAATGTCAGGGGAAAATATGGAGGACAAAGACACTCTGTCTGAAGGTTACTTGCGGCATCATGGGTACAGTAAGGGATGATTCAGGAACCATAAAGAACAGAGGGAAGGGTGGTGGGAGACTGCTTTCATGTGACATGGAACCCCTGGTTGAAGTCCAGAAGAAGCTGGCCTCATCTATACTACTTTTAAATTACTTGAGCCAAAACATTTGCTTTATTTTTAAGCTATTCTGAGCTATCTTTATTTTTATATGCAACTAAATGCACCCATATCAATGTATTGGAAACATGCCTACCACATTGTAACAGCTCGATAGGTCACTGTAAGATGATTGGAACAAAGTACACTAGATGGAAACTTCAATAAAGACTGCCTTTGTTTTACCTAGGCTTCAGCAGTAATTAAACTAAATACTATGGTGTCAAAACTGGAGAAAGCGGCCAATTTATAGGATGTATTCTAAAGAAGTTTGGTGAGTCTTGATTAAATGTGTCTCCTGGAGTTCTAGAGAAAAGTCTTGGTGGCTTCTTAACTCAGAAGTGTTTCATATAATGGAGCTAAACACTCTACCACTCCTATGAGTGGCTGGTACACTTGCCCATCCCGCCCTCCACTACCTTTTAGGTTGTTTTATGTATAGAAGTTATCATCTTATAGCACATCACATGTTTTCTTCTCTCTATTTGGCCCTATATACACTTGGGTGGAAACTCCATTGAGTTGGAGAGTGCTAACTTGTTTTTTTGTTGCTATAGCCTCAACCTCCTGAGCAGAACCTGCCACGTAGTGAAAACTTGGTAAATTTTGACAGATGGGTGAATAAATGGCAACCTTCCTGAGCAGTCAGCAACAGAGATGTGCACATGATACAATTTAGAGTAATACAGGGTCTCTTTCTGACCAATGAATAGAGTTTCCTGTGACGCCAGAGACAGCCCTAGACCCTAGTGTTGGAAGCCCAGCCTTGCCAGAGACTAGATGGGAAGCATCAATTTCGTTTTGCTTACACAGAGAGCACATTTGATCAGCACACCTCTCAGTCATACTTTGGTGACCCTCATCTCTGGAAGGCATCGACTTGAGGCTTTAAACAAAAGTTGTAGGGCTAATGAAACAAACACGTTAGGCCGGAATACCGGTCGCTGCACTGTACTCGGCTGGTTGCTGTTGAAGTTCAGCTGCATTTCAAAAATCATTGAGCTCATTAGCAAAATCTCAGTAGGAATTAATTTCAGTGTGTGTACGTGTGTGCACATGTTTCTGTGTACTGACGTGTCTACTAACGTGTGCATGTCTGTGTGTGTGTGTGTGTGTGTGTGTGTGTGTGTGTGTGTGTGCCTAAGGTTGCCTTCCACTTCCTGTTCTGAGGCAGAGTCACTTAATTGAGCCCAGAGCTCGCTAATACATCTAATCTACCTACTCCATATTCTCTGGGGTTCCCTGTCTCAGTCTTCCAGGCGTTGGGATCTCAGGTGGCCACCACATCCCCCAGCATCCACATGGGTTCTGAGGATCTAAACGCTGGTCTTGGCATTTGTGTACCAAGTGCTTTATCCACTGAGCCACCACCCCAGCCCCAGGATTTTTGATCACAGGATATATTTTGTCCAGAATCATATCAAACAGTTAAGAACTGGAGAGCCGGAGAGGTGGCTTAGCAGTCAAGAACACTTGCTGCTCGGGCAGAGGACCTTAATCTGCTTCCCAGTACCCATGTCAGATGGCTCACAACAGCCTATAACTCCAGCTCCAGAGGATCTAACATCTCCTCTTGGCCTCTGTGGGTGCCTGTACACATGTGGCATGTACAGCCATTTGTGACACACACAGGTATGCACATGTACGCATAAATAAAAAGAAATCTAAACCTGTTGTGTGATATTTTGTTTTGTTCTGACAAATAAAGCTTGCCTGGAGATCAGAGGGCAGAGCTAGCCACCAGATAACCATAGAGGCCAAGAAGTGGCACACACCTTTAATGCCAGCACTTGGGAGGAGGAAGCAGGAAGATCAGGAGTTCAAGGTCACCCTGGGCTACATGAGATTGAACCAGTCTGAAAGAGAAACAGAGCTGGGCAGTGGTGGTGCATGATTTTTATCCCAGGACTTGGGAGGTGGAGACAGGAATATAAGGCAGGTGGAGACAGGATCTCGGCACCCCATTTAGTTGGAGGATCTGTAGAGGTAAGAATCTCTAGTGGCTGCTGCTCTGTTTTTCTGATCTCTAGGTAAGCTTTATTTGTCAGAACACAAACAAAATATCATACAACATAAACCAGCTAAGCGCTGGCCTAACTATGAGTACATGGTCTGTTAAATCAGTTTAACTTAGTTTCACAATAACTTTGTGAGAGATTCCTGGGTTTTCAAACCCATCAAAGATACATTTCACAGCCTCATAGGCTTTCTTAATTATTACATTTTGTTCAGGAAAAATTTATGCTTTTCCCAAATAAGTGGCTTTCTTGTTTCTGTAGAAATGAAAGCACTTTAAAAGAGTCAGAGGAAAGCTAGTGGCCCAAAGTGGACAAACCCAAGAAAGCCCTGTGACAGAAGTTGAGTACACAGGAGGAGCTGAAGTGATTCCCGAGTCATGGGAAATGTCTTCAAGGAGTAGCTCCTGAAGAGCTGGTCACGCATTGGTAGTCATGAATTACTGTCGCTTTGAGCTCTAAGTACTAGAGGCAAGCTAGAAACTGCGCAGGATCTGGTGAAATGGAAAAGATGACTCCCAATTAAACAGTGATAAGCACTTAATTGTGTTATGACTTCCTACAGCTGCTCAAAGCAAGTCGGCATTATTTAAAATAAACTCAGAGGATGAGGACAGGCGGTGTGTTCCAAGGTGACAGGTATTGGGCGGCAAGAGTGGAGTTATTCTCCAGCATCAAAGCAAAGAGTTTGGCAAGATCAGTGTTGATTTCCTTCTTAACAAACTTACTTTTAAAGATACCTTTGTGTGTGTGTGTGTGTGTGTGTGTGTGTGTGCACATACATAAACACAAATGTGAACAAAGGGAATATAAGCAAGAAAACTATATCACATCAGAATCTACTTCATTATCCCTAGGAACACTCATATATTTTAATTAATTTAAGAGAATTTCAGTGACACTGGGTGTAGGAGACAGGATAGAGCAGGGGCTGGCAGAGAATCAGCTTGACTGCATGTTTACATCACTGTTGTCTCTGACTGGCCTAACACATTAAAATTCATCTATCTATCTATCTATCTATCTATCTATCTATCTATCTATCACCTATTTATCTATTTTTTTGAGGCAGGTTCTCATTTTATAGCTCTGGCTTTCTGGAACTTACTATGTAGATCAGGCTAGCCTCAAAGATCTCTCACAGAGATCTTCCTGCCTCTGCTGAGTGCTGGAATTATTTTGTGCTATTAAGGCCAGCTTACCACATTGAAATTTAAAGTATTTAATGTCTAATGACTATGTCTCAATTTTTCCCCTTCTGTTACTTGCTAGGTCCCATGGACCTAGGTTCCCTTATTCCCATTCTCTACTTCTGTTCAGTGTTTGGCCTACTTAAGTGGACAAGCTGTTTGTGTTCTCTCTCTTCTTGTCCAGATTTGCAATGAGGACTGTAATTCCTTTGGACTGATGTTGTTTCTTCCTGATAACTGTAGTAAGTTGACTGTCTGGAGACCATCTGAAGTTTCACATTGGTAGCAGGGCCATACTTGTCCTCTGCTCTTTTAGAAAAATGTAGCCCTACAGATGATACTCCAGTGTGCTTTGAGAGACCAAGCAAAGCAAGATAAAGTCATGCCCTCAGAACAGGGCGACTTCAACCGGAGGGCCATGGCGAGATGAAGACCTTCAGAGCCATCTCCTAGCAGGAAGCGTCGGCCACCCTTTGTTGCCTCTCTGGCTGTGGACGTGTTTCTCAAGCAGGCTGCTCCGTGGCCTTCCAACCTCTTCGCATCCTCTCCCCCAGTCACAACCATTCCACACTGCAGTCACTGAACAAGAGCATCGGATCGGTTCAGGTGAACAAACTGTTCACGGGACAATGAGAGGAATCTCGAAGTACAGGCAACACAGAGATTACGTGAGTTACAAGCACAAAGCCTCCTACTACTAAATTAGCTTGGCACAGGTTTAAAGCATTTCATTTTGCTCAACAAACATTAAACAGTCCCTTCCTTGCTCTCCCCATCGCCCTCCCCCAACTCCAAACCCTGGTCCTTTGTGTTCACTAGCCTGTCTTTATTCTTCCAAAGATTTTTGGTCTTTCACCAAAAGTCTATTTTTGTTTCCTGGAATAACGAAAGCATATGCCATCTGGCTGACACAGCAGCCCACTGATCTTGAGAGCACATCCTTCTGGTGGAAGACTCTCCTAAGGCCTGGTCTTCGCTTCTCGGGCATCTCATCGGTTAGGCTGTGGGCAGCTTGTTTGCCTGTGCTGAGCTTTGTCACAGCCTTGGTCACTTCGGCTGACTGCAACTCACACTGGTTTTCTTGTCCCAAGGTCCCCTGGAAAGCCTCAGTGTGTGTGCATTTCTCTTTCATTAGCAGCTGGCCCTCCCCTGAATGCATCATTAACTATACTCTAAAGCCCTGTCCTTCCCGGCATGGTCTGACAACACTGTGTCTCATAGACACTGACCTCCTCACATCCCTGCCTCCTTCCAGTCTGGGTCCCCTGAGAATTATGAGGAAGGAAGAGTTAAAAGAGCTTTGCTACAGAGTTCATAGGCGAAGGGCAAGAAAAAAAAATGTCTAATTCTAAAACATGAAATTTAAGGTACAAGAGAAAGAAAATAAATAAACACACTATAATTATATCAGGGATATGTGGAATTATACATATGATTTTAAAAGTTTCCTTTTTATTCTTTTCCCCTAAATGTTCACATGCATTACTTTATAATTAGGAAAAGTACTGTTTATGAGTAAGATTAAAGTCAAGCCTGGATCACCCAGCAATGGTGTGGGGGAGTAGCGGTCTGGGGCCTGCTTTCCTGTCCTATAACTCTTCAGGATTTTCATTTTTCTTGTTCTTGTATTTACATTTCCCTTTCTTCACTCATTTTCTGTCATTGTTGCTAATTCTATTAGTGTTCACTGAATATTCACATGCTCTTCTCTATTTTTCCAGACTCTCATAGAGCTGGGCTGGGGGCATGACCACGCACATAAATAATAACCATTATGATCATGTTGAAAACTTGCAAATCAGAATGCCTTTGCATTAGTGAGGGTTCACCAGAGAAAAAGAACAACAGGAGATAGACAGACAGACAGATGATGTGATATGGGCAGAGCTGATATAAAGATATATTATGAAGGTATAAATTTCACTGAGTCCAACAGCCTGGGGATCAAGATTGGGCTAATGTACATCTTCTTGTAAAGGGTTGAAAACCAGGGAGTTCTAGAACCAGAGACAGTGGATGCCACAACTCAGTCAGAGAGCAAATTTCCTCTTCTTTTGTTCTATTTGGACGTTCGACAGATTGGCTGGTCCCCAACCACATTCAGTCTAGGGGTTGAGGAGCATCTGCTTTGCTCAAGTTCACTAATCCTAAAGCTCTTCTATTTTGAAAACATCCACATACGCAGCTCCAGAAATAATGTTTGCCAAGTATCCAGGCATCGTTTAGACCGGTTAAGTTGACACATTAACCATCACAGCATTCTCTGTCTTTCTCATCTAGCAACAGACTTTGGGTGGGAAAACAAAAAACAAAAGAAACTAACTTCCACTGCTTCAAACTCCCGAGATTTGAGGATCCATTTGTTACACAGCAGAATTTAGCCTAATCTGACTCATGCTACCTTGATTTGTATCTGTTTCTTTAATTCTTAGGACATGTCCTTTAAAATGGATATATTTGGTTAAAAGTTTTTAAGACTATCTTGATAAAATATAATTGTTTTTTTCTCCACACTTGCTTCTTACCACATTTCTCTGATCTCTTCACTACTTGGACCAGTTGGAGTTTGCTGCTCCACTCAAATCAAGCAGGTCAACGCAGATGTGGATAACGCAAATAAATAATAATTTAGCTGTGCAAAAAAATGTGTCACCCTGCTAGTGTGTCCCTACCTTGGTGTACTGCCTCTGAGAAAGCACAGCCAAGATTTTGTAGTTTAAATTTCCTTATCCCACAGGAACTGAGAACCTCTGTACACAGAAGCGCCATCCCTCCCTTCCACTCCATCCACCAGAGAAGTCTAGCCAGGTTCCTGTCTGTGATTCCAGCCCTGTGAGGCTGGGGCGGGAGGATGAGTCTCAAGATACTCAGGGTTCCAGAGCAACAGCCTATGTCAAAAACCAAACCAACCAACCAGAGGCATTTCCTGCCTGAAGACGGCAGCATGTAGCTCTGGCTCCAGCATCTATTTACTATTGTAAGTCGTGCCCGACACTGCTGTGGGACCCCAATGTTCTGTCTTACTCTTTTATCGGAAACCCAGAGTCCTTCTCCCAAGGACACAGGCAGAACCCTAAGCATAAATAAAACAAACACGGAAAAGTATGATTAAAAAAATAAATCAAAGACCTCTTCTAGCCTAAAAGTTTCATTTCAGATCAAGATGTGTCATGAGGTAGACAGTGGTGGAAACCCTGGATAGGGAGAGCACTGGTCTCTTCAGACTTCGAGTTCGTCCAGATCTTGGACTTGGCCACTCCCAGGTGTTTTCGTTAGCATTGGTTTGTTGCTGAGTCTCTGATTAGCCAGGGACAAAGTCTGAAGAAGGATCTAGAATGAAACTAAAAGAATCAGGAGACCTCTTTGCCTCCAGTTCACCATGTCCTCGCTCTCTAACAGGTCCCTGGCATTCATTGTTAGACTTGGTCTCATGGCAGTCCTGTAAGTGGCTATTCAGGTATAGAAACCGTGGCTCCGACACATTAAGTGCTTGTCAGACTCACCTAGCTAGGGAATGCCTCTCTGCCACGTGACCCTAGATCGCACATTTCTCACTCGGGGACTCTCCAAGTCCTGACTTTACTCACGGCGGTACAGCCCAGGATGTACCTGACATCCAACTCAGCTGCTAAAATCCCAAATGTCACCCACGGAGATGACTACTTGCTACATTCTGGAGGCTTCTTCCTTCTCGTAAAAGTGGGGAAGGGGGCGGGGTTGTAACTGGCTGTGGACCTCCCAGCTTGAGGCCAGATCTGCCCAAGGAAGTGACCTTGTTTGTTTGAAACTAGCATCTGGCTTCATGATGCGGCTGATTCAGAGCCATGGGCTGCAATTTCAACAGCCCCAGCCTTTACCACACCAGCACCGGCTCTCCCATGGACCTCTCTGCCTCTTGGGTGCAGGCATTGGCCCTAGGAGGCACAACTCCGGAACAGGATAGGGTGAAAGGGGCAGCCTGCCCGGGAAGAGGCCCAGCGTGCTGACAGCCCCTCACATTTCTTTTTCCCTGACTGACTTCAGAGAGACTGGACAGACAGCAGTGAAGTTCTCCGAGACTCCAGCTACTTCTCCGCTCTGTCCTATTTCTGCTCATTCTGTCAAAGAAGAATCTTCTTCTCTAACTAGAACAAGACGAGGTGACATATCACACCCACCGCTAGGCAGATGAAATCAGAAGCAGCTTTGTAGCCACCTACATACGAAGTGCCGGGAGAGGAAGCCGTAGGCGGGTTGCCCTTGGGAGCAGAAAGATCTAGAAGGGACTGTGGAAGGGGAGATTTGGAGTCCCAATGGGATGATCTACCATGGAGGATGAGATTGGCTCATTTCAACAATTTTGCCATCAGACAGAGAGTGAAACCATTAGTTGGAGAGAAGGGTGGGGTGGGGTGGGTCCAGGTCACAGGAGAACTAGACAGGAAGGGAGCATTTCCTGCTGGGTGGAGGGGCAGATGAGGAAAAGGATCTACCTGATGAGACCAGACCTTATCAGGCTTACGCCTCTGGGACCCGATGAGGTTCAAAGCTGTTAAGATAGCACCTCTGATTTAAAGTCTTACAATACATTGCCTGAGGTCGCAGGCTCCAGCATGTTCCTGCCACATGACTTGGAGCAAGTTATCTGCAAATTTGTTCTCTGCTGAAACACTGTACAGTACTTCCTACAGGCTGCAATGGGGATAAGCATTGGATGCTAGGTGTATAAGAAGTACGGAATAGATGTTAGTCACTACCACCACCACCACCATCATCCCCGAGACCGGCATCCAGTAATGGACCATTTCATCCAGTTTCTTTCTCCGTTGAGTTGGGGTTTCAGTGAGAGCTTGCTTTCAGGTTTTGGATCAGTCATGTGCAAACCATTCTATGTTCATGTGTTGCCGCATTGCCTTTGATTGCCATGGGTACTTTTCAGAACCATGAAGAGCACGGGGAAGGTCATTGGTGGCTTAAAAGGTTGAGGGAGAGAAAGAGCTCTCAGGCTTTCTTTTTAGCTGAAGATTTAAACTGTTTATGTGTTCTCTCTCTCTCTCTTTGCCATCTTAAAAAATAATCCTTATTTTGATTAGAATGGAAACAAAAGGATTACAGGCATCTGAAGGGTGATTTGTAATTGGTCTCCAGACTGCGCTCCTGTTTGTGTTTGTCAAGAGCAAGCTCTTGGATGAAGCTGTAGGGGTAAATGTTCATCAGCCGGGATTACAGGAATGCTTTAACCTTGACCTATCACTTTAGGACCACGATGCCCTTTGCTTATTCGCCGTCTGCTCCATTCTAATGCCCCTATCTTGGCAGAAGCGTTTAAAATGGCCAGAGAAGGCTTCCGTGCTTCCTCTCTCTGCCTCATCCTCCCCCAAATGTAAACAACTAGCCTTTACCAAGACAAAGAAAAACAGTCAGGCCTGTTGGCCTGATGATGTCTTTTTTCACGTGTGCTGTCAGAGGGAATGGCCAGTGCACGTAGGATTGATTTCCCCTTGGCCCCGCCTCTGCAGCGAAATTTGTTAAAATTAACAGACTTCCGGGAGAAGCCCAAAAGACGGTGTCAGAGAGAAAAAAAATCCAATTATTTTTAGTCCATTGAGTCATCTGCAAAGAACAAGAGGAACAAGGAAGCTGGCTGCATGTGTGAAGACATGCACGACAGACGCATTTTATCAGAGCAGCAGCTAGGGAAGGGCCCTGTAACCTTAGCTTCGAGAACCCACGGGACACGGACATGACGGGAGGCCACTGGTTTGCATCAGGCGCAGAGGTTCAGGCGCACAATGGCTTGTTTGCTGTTACAGTCGGACCTTTATTCCGAGTCGTCAAGTGTTCATTGTAAAATGTCTGACTACGGAATCCCGAAGACAGCCCCCTTTGTTGTTCGGTAGGTGGGGAGATCAGCACAATTTATTATAATTATGGAGTTCCACTTTACTTTTTTCTCCATCCAGCAACATTTTTGACTCGTTTTAGATTAAAGTGTATCTCTCATTAATTACGGCATTTTAGTTCCCAGCTTGTAATTGGTATCTGGTGCTCTTGACTCCTGGTGCTCTGGGCGACGATATTTCAAGGGGCCCTCGATGAGTTTGCCTGAGGTAAAGTAAAATGGAAAGTACCGACTTTCTTAAATAATTTGAGTTATTCCTTGTGGCTCCCAAGATTTAAGGTTGCTGCCGCATGGGGGCTGGGCGTGCTGAAAGGTAGGTGGTACATGCGATTATCTTCCAATTGGAGCGACCCAAATAGAGGGTCTGTGTGACTGGCAGGGCTGTGTGCCAGGACATAATCAAATAGGAAACTGGGTGCCAATGGTAATTTTTGAAATGTGCTTTTATGACATCTTCTACGAAGATGAAAGCAGTGTTCTGTAAAACAAACAGACAGCGCAGGACTTGAGCTGAGGCTCTGATAGGAAATTTATGTATATTTCACCAAGCCCGACTTGAAAGGAATTACACTTGATTTGAAACTTTTAATTGTTCTTGCTGTTTCTCTCCACAAATAAGGAAACGCCGGCTCTCTGCAGACAGACTCTCCGCGCCAGCGATCAGTTTCTTTTCAAGGCTCGGCCGCACTAATTGCTGACTGTTTGATTCGGTGCCCTTATGAAATTGAAGGGTGCCGCGAGGCAGGGAGAGAAGGCGCGGTGGTGCTTGTGGGTTCGGGGACTGGGGGAACCCACAGCTGTGGCCACAAGCCAGTCTCGTTATCCCACGGCTCCAGCCGGCCATCCAGGGGGCCCCACTTCCTTACTTCAGATTCGTGTCTCGGGCTGAAGGCTTAGCGTCCCGGGGCTTTGACTCCGTATCATTTATCACTGCTGACCGATAACAGCCCCACTTTCTTCCAGCAACCAAACACGGCCATTATGGTTTTGTTTTAATGTGGTACGTGGCATTGTATTTCACTGCCTGTCAACCACCGGTTTGCAAAATAGGAATATATTAAAGGATGTGTATTTCCCACAGAATCGACATGTTGCTTCTTTTCAGCAATCTGGTGATTTTACAGCCTCTCCATGAGCCCATCTCTAAGATTGCTCCGTGCTTGCTCCTGTTAAGTCTGTTTCCACTGGGGTAGTAGATGTTGAAGTGAACTTATTGGTATCTGAGAACCTACAGGTGTCTGATAATATCAGAGACTATTCATCAGTTAGGCAACCTGACAGTTTTTTTTAAAAATGGGATTTCAAAATCATAAATTCAAGGTATTAAAAGAAAATCAATTATGTATTTATGCAGCAAGATTGTCAAGCATTTTTTTTTCCTGAATGACAATTCTACAGAAAGTGGTCGTGAACGCAGAGTGCCTGGGTTCAAATCCTGACCCTGCCTCTCGCCAACACGGAAGCCTCTTCAGCCACTGTTCTGTGCTTCAGCTGCTCGCGTCCTGAAGGCTACAACGGTCCCCTCATCACAGCTGTTCCCATGTGCCTCACACCACAGCACAGGCACCTGTGGTAGACCGGTGCCACCTGCCATTGCCGAATCCTGCGAGCACCGACTTCACGCTTTCCCTTCAACGGGGGTCAGCTGCTTCTTACACACTCGGGACCCTGATGATTACACAGCGACACTGTGGTGAGCTCCTGGGGACCCACCCATCTGCCCCCGATGCTTCTCACCACTCATCTCCTGCCTCACAGCTCTCTGTGTTTTGTTTTCCCTCACTGTTTTCTTCAGCACCCCCACCCCCAGCTGAAACCCAGCCCCTACTCTTCCTTTTATTGCAATCATCCTGTTTTTAGTGATCTGAGGTCCCTGCCCCCCCCCCATGATTTTCAGAAAGCTTCTTGACTGCAGGAACCATGTACAACCTTGTCACACGGTCTTTCCCAGGCCCTGGTGCATAGCGTGTGCTCCATCCGGCCTGTGCTCCAGGGATCCCTCTCTGGGATCAGATTCTGGTTTTACAGTGTGCTGGCCAGCGTGGTCATGAAGATACCCAGTTCTCAAGTGTAAGTGACCTGACCTCACTAATATACAATGACAACCGTGTTGATCTCTCTCAGAGTCGTTGGGATTAGAAGCAAGTCAATAGGACTGCTCAGCAAAGCAGTCATTACCGTTGTACCGGAACTAAGAGAGTCACGCGTAACCTCATCTAGTACCTCCCATATGCTGCTGCGTTTGTGCCACGGCGGCCGTGGCCACATTCAGATATAATCAGAAGAATGGCGGTTTCTCAGTGTGATGTTGTGAATTACACCGAGGACAAAGCAGGATGGCCAGCAACTCCTATGTTCACACAAAGTAAAATTCATCCTGTCATTCTCGTGTGTGAGCACACATGCAGGTGTGTGTGCAGGTACACTTTGTCCATACGTGCACATGTGGAGGCCAGGGCTTGATGTCAGATGGCTTCCTTTGTCATTCTTCCATCTTAGTGTTTGAGACAGGGTCTCACATGGAACCTTGAACCGGGATCTCACTGTCTTGAGATGGCCAGTGAGAGCCTAGGTCGATCCCCCTAGCTCTGGAGTTAACGTGTGTGTGCTATCACACCCAGCCTAGCTTGTTTTGGGGGGCTGAGGACCCAAACTCAGGTCTCATATTTGCATAGCAAACACTTTACCCAGTGAACCATCCCCCCGGGCCTTTGTAACCCTTTAAAATACACCTTTAATTCTTAATGCATCACATTCCATTTTAATTTTATTTCTGCCACTAAACTTCAGTTGGACTCCAATTATCTGAAGGTATATTTATCTACACAGTCCAAATTCACTAGATAATTGCAGGTAGAAACCCAATAGTTCCAGGAACCATTATTATTATACATTTAATAAACGTAATCCCTGCATTCTGTCTATATAAAGATATGGCTTAGGCAGATAAATATTATACTTCCAGGCCTGCTGGCTTATGGTCATACTTTACAGATCATAAGCCATAAAAATCACACCCCGCAGATCTGGAAGAAAGCAGGGGGACTCTGGTTGAACCTCATTATTTTATGGGGCTCGGGAGGTGAAGGCACTTTGTCCAAGGCCATTGGTTCAATGAGGAGCCATGGAACTAGAGGAGGTCTCCTCCCCCTGGTTGGTTGCCAGCCAAACTAGCAGGATCCCAGGCCTTCGCACTTTGACCCACAAGCACGGTTCCTACTGAACTTTCCAGTATGTGTGGTGGTATTGTGTTCTCCAAAATATTGTGTACTCTAATAAATTTATCTGGGGTCAGAGAACAGACAGCCACTAGATACAAAGGCTAGAAAATGGTGGCACTCACACCTTTAATCCTAGTATTCCAGAGATAGAAATCCCTCTGGATCTCTGTGAGTTCAAGGCCACATTGGAAATAGCCAAGCATGGTGACACACGCCTTTAATCCAGAAAGCCAGCTTTAATCCAGGGATGTGTAGAAAGCAGAAAGATATATAAGCGTGAGACAGAAACTAGAAGCTTTTGGCTGGTTAAGCATGTGGCTGATTAAGCTTCAGGCTTTCCAGCAGCAGTTCAGCTGAGAGCCATTGGGATGAGGACATAGAAGCTTCCAGTCTGAGGAAACAGACAGCTGAGGAACTGGCAAGGTGAGATAGCTGTGGCTTGTTCTGTCTTCTGACCTTCCAGTATTCACCCAATAATGGCTCGGTTTGATTTTATCAATAAGAACTTTTAAGATTCCTGCTACAAGTATGATTACAGGTTTTGATTAAAAACCATTTCTTTTTTTTCCAAGAATGCAGGCTCAGGACCCAGGAGGCCCGGCTTGCCTGACGCCATCTGCAATGAGGCTGGGTACCAGCATGGTGTTCCTTCCCAATCTTCATCTGTAAAGAGGAGAACATGCTGCTTTATGGCACCATCACAAGGACTTTAGGAGCAACTAAAGCTTTTAAAGAGAGGCCACAGATGTCCTAGGTCTGGACTTTATGGCCACAATGTCTGGGTCTAGAATCCAGGCTCTGCCACCTATCATTTACGCAAACTTAGGGCAGGTTATAAATGAAAATCAAGGTTGTCTTATTAAATCTGCTGGAAGATTGGTAAAATTGTATAAAGTATTTGATTCAAAGTGGACTCTCACAACTGATGGTAGCTCTTACCAACTCATTCAGACGACAGATAAAAATTCCCATGATTGTCTTTTGCATTCTTGTGACGTCATTCTAACAGATGCTGCCTCAGCTGACCAGATTTCACTTTCTGTGATTTTTATCTATGTGAAGTAGACCTGGGTCGTGCTAGCTACGTACTGTGCATCTGCTGCACTGAACTGAGTGAATTCAGAGGAACGTGTCTTTATTCTCGGGCTTTTCTTTGCCTTGCGTTGTTGAAAATTGGGAAGTGTTTCACACTGGGCTACATTTAGGCTTTAGTGCTACTTCCGTAATGGTTTGCCGGAGTCTTTAACTATATACATTTCATGAAGAAAAAGAAATGGCTTCTTTGAAAATTTGCTCTGAGTTTGTTTTTCTTCCCCACAAACAATGAACAACACCTTCACTTAATCCAAATTAGCAAATCTAATAAACGCTGTGTATGAGGAGCTATGGTGTGAATCACAGACCCAGAGTGGCTCTGCACTTCTAAATGGCCTTGGCCAGCTTCCTTTCTTCATCCACAACATATGCACATGTATACAACTCACAAAGAGCCATGCCAAAGTCAACTGAAAGACCTTGGTGGACCGTGTACGTATAGGTGGAGGTCAGTTGGGAAGAAGGACTCTCCACGATTGGAGATGTCCCCAACCAGGAATGCACAGAACTATATTGCGCTTTCAACTCCAATTTTTTCCCTCCACTCATGAGGAAGAAGAGGGATTGAAAAATCAAACCAAAGCACAGTAGCACATGTAAATTCCTAAGTCCTTCATTAGAAAGCAAAACCGCAGGGTGGGAGTGATCAAAATAAATTGTATTGTCATAAAGCAATTAAGAGAAAATTAGGCAATCATAAGGTGATAAAAGCCTATTAGTTAAAGGGCCTGAAAAACACAGCAGGTTGTAAAAATTAAATTCTCACACACAGGAACAAAATGCAAATACATGCAATTGTCTCACCACGGCAAACTGTCGGATTACTGATTTGGGTGGAGAGCAGTTTCATGTCTTACCCTTGCTCAGATTTGAGAAATTCGACTTTTTAAGTTCTCCTTATCCCCCCACCCTTTACAACAAACCTTATAAAACCAGCCAAAACCAGAAGAAGATAGAAGATGAAACGCAACAGCATGTGATGAACTTCAGGTTGATTGGTTTTCTTTCTAATCCGTTGGGGCCACACTAGAACTATAATCTGTAAAGAGGGCCAGAGGAACCTCCTGCTGTTAGAAACTCAGAGGGTGAGTTCTGAGGCTGGGGGATGGCAGCCCGAGTTCACACTTGACTTGGTTAGCAGGTATGGATCCTCATCTGAGGGCACACCACTCCCCTTCTTTTTCTAAACTGAGGGCTTTCTCCCTCAGGCCACCGTCCCCCTCCCCCCAACGATACAGTTGAAAGATGTGGTTTATAAGAAGAATCAAGGTGTGTTGTTTTGTTTTGTTTCTTTCCTGGAAGAGACAGGTACTAAATAATGTTTGGCTGTGTGAGTCATGGGATCTTCCTTGCCAATCCTGCTGTTGTAGAGTAAAAGGGGCCATGGGAAAGGCAGGAGCAAAGGAACCTGCCCATGCCACTGAATCTCCTTGGCCAGATGGCGCGGCCTCAGGTTTGACCTGGTTTGCTGATTGATACCCAGCATCGCATTACTTTTTCCTGGGGAGACACACCACACAGGGCACCAACAGACCAAAGAAAACCTTCCACCCAACTGCAGCTTGGTGAGCCAGCTAGTTTATGGAGGTTACTTAGAGGAGCCTGGGCAATTCTCAGGCAGCTGGGTAACAGAATAACCCCACTTCAGCACACTTCATGCCTCATGGAAGCTGCATAACTGAGACCAGGCAACCTACTTTCCATATACTCTATATTCTAGCTCCCCATAATACTGCCATGTGCACACGCCGAATCAGAGACAGTGGTGGCTGGAGTCTCAGATGAGGGTCTCATGACTTTCCCTCTACCCCTTCCATGGGGAAATATCAATGCATCTCATCCCATAATGGCCCCAGAAGGTGGACCACAGAGGCTCTGCTGCCAGGTGGTAGTTGGCACAGTGTCTGGAAGACAGAATCCCACTGTACTTGGCCTGTTCAGTTTTTCTGTTTTCAGAAATCATTATGGAGGCCTTAAAATACGCCTAACCAATGTGTCTTGGTGTCATAGGGTTGTTTGTCTTGAGCAGATTGGCCCGGTTTCCTTGAACAGTGTTTTTATTATTTTTTTTCTAAGTGCTGTTCTGTAGTCACGCTCATCGAGAGTCATGCTGCTACAAGCAATGGAAGTCCTGATCTCTGGTTTATCATATTCCTTCCCCTCCCTCCCCCCATCCTGGTGTGTGAGATAGAGTCTTTCCATATAACCCAAGCTGACCCCAGCGTTGCTATGCAAGCTTGACATCACAATCTTCCCGCTTCAGCTTCCTGTACTGAGATTACAGGTGTATGTTTTCATCATATATATTTCCTATCAACTTCCCATTTCAAATTCTCCACTACTGATTCTTGCTCCATTTCAACAGCAAGCATGAACAGAATGCAGACTGTTGCTAAGACACAATGCCCTCACAGGTGTCCCCAGACAGTCGTCTCCTCTTGTCCACAATGGCTGATCTGAACAGAAGTTAGGAAACCTATTTTTCTGTACATGATTAATAAGTTGTTCCAATTCTTATAGTAAACTATTTTTCCTAGCATTGATTAGATACCATACTTATCATGTCTGAAATTTCCATATGTACATGAGTCTGTTTCTAGATTTTCATTTGTTTCATTCATCTATTCCTCTACGAACACATCTCTCCCATACTGTATCTTCCTCACCAGGAAAGTCCCTATTCAGGTTTTCTTCTCGGTCTTTAGGAAAAATTAGTTCCCCTGAGGCCTTGTCCTTTTTTCCTAATAGCATTATGTAACAGCTTTGCAACTCACTGGTTTTTAAAAGAGCAAACAGGAGTACTTGTAGCAGAAACCTACATACTGAAAACACAAAAGCCTGAGCTTCACGCTACCGCAGACGAAGCTCCTGAGAGTGACGCACCATCCCTAGATCCAACTGTATCATCCAGCACGGAGCGTGACCGGGGGATGGGGCCAAAAGGGGCGGTGGACAGGGCCCGGAAGGAAGAGACAGAGGGCAGGAGGCTTCAAAGAGGGTGGGTCAGTCCAGGAGCTTCTTGATGAAGGTCTCATTGGTGATTTCAGAATGCAGTGGCCCAGCCGTCTCTAGGACACAGCCGCAGGACTGGTAGGGCCAGCCTCACAGCACCGTGGCCTTGCAGAAGCCTTTGGTTCAGCGTTAGATGGGACTGAGCCCTCCTTTCCCTCCTGTAGATCCCCAGTCTTCCCTTTCTGGCTGGACTCAGGTCTTGTTGCCTTGCCTGAGTAACTTGCTTCTTCCCATTCTTCCAGTCCCATCTGTGCCTGGGTTAATTTGACCTCATTGACGGCTTGGTTCTCGCTATCCAGTACTCTGGCTTTGATGGTGTATTAGTTCCTCTTTTATTGCTCTGATGAAACACCATTGCCGAGGCAACTTACGAAAGGAAGCCTTTAATGGGTTTCTGGTTCCAGGGGGTTAGAGTCCACCATGGTGGAGCAAAGACATGGTAGCAGAACAATAGAGAGCTCACGCCTTATTCCACAAGCAGGAGGCAGGGAGGCACACTGAGAATGGTGCAAGTCAAAGCCCACCCTTTGATGGCACACCTCTTCCGGCAAGTCAAGGCCACACCTCCTAATCCTTCCACAAAGGTTCCACCAATTCCAGAGCGAGTATTCAAACTTACGAAGCTAGGGGGTCCATTCTCATTCAAACCCCACCGGATGGCAATGATCTCCACTCGGGTCATTTTATCTCTGGATTTCAATTCCCGGGCAATCTTCCTGATGCTTTGATTAACCCTGAACCCTGAAGAGCAACTCTCCTCCAGGATGACATCCATGGCATTCAATGCTTCTATTTCCCCCACAACTCACTGCGTTGGTGTTCCAGTTCACACTGGCAGCTCATTTAAGCGACTCTGGTGGTGGTGGTGGTGGTGGTGGTGGTGGTGTGTGTGTGGTAACTTTTTATAAGAAAATATCAGATAGATCCTACAGAGTGTGTTTGTTTCTCAATTGATCCTTTCATTTATTTCATGAAGCCCTGTGTTATATGAATTGTGGTAGATATTGAGGAGGCAATATCTCAGCCCCAGGGCTCCAATTCAGCACTTGAAGTTACTCATGTAACTTCTCATGTGCATCCTGGGAAAGCAGGTGCTCAGTACCTCTTAAACTAAAGGGAAAGCTACCTGGACAGGTTATGGCTCTTTTACCACTCTAAGTGGCAGGTCATCTATTTGATACACATTTATATATATATATGAATGTATGTAAATATCTATATATGTATTATTAATTATAAAGTATACATTTATATATAATATACAAACTGAAACACTACTATGTAATGATGTGATCAATAGTCATAATGATATTAGTACAGCAGCAGTAAAGGCCCATCAGGGGAAATTATTTTCTTCAAGTCAAGAGAATGAAGTCTCTGGTCAGTGTGGAGACTCAACATTTCTGCTGGACAGTATCAATGATCTGGCTAAGGGATCATTCTCAGTAAAGGTAGGGCCACCTCCAGGAAAGCAAGTTCACCATAAACCTCACTGAAGAGACAGACAGAATAATTATCTCTTTAATGGAATGTTGTGCTTTCATTTCCAGAATTCCCACTCGAGAATGCAGTAGCTTAAAGGGCAGTGCAGCTCTGTGAGGCTGCCTGTTTTTCTGAATTACTCAGAAAAGCATATTTCCAGTTATCTATTTCTAAGCACACTTTCTCTGGTACTTTGGGCTTGCTCACTTTTTCTCTAATGCTCCCTCCCCGCCACGTGGTTACTTGTGCGCAGTGTGGTTGCTTGGCCTCTATACCATCTTAACTCTGCGTGACATCCTTCTCTCCTCCATTCTCCTCCTGGCAGCGTCTGGGGTTGACAGCTTGCCTGCCCTGACGGTTTTCTTTTAATCGCTAATAAAACTGTCCTCAAGCTTCCACTGGAGTCCATTCTTAAATTCTTGTGTTAATGAGACAAGAACCCCAAGAGGGGGCCCTGATATCCTCCATATCAACATCACCAATGGAATTCCTTATATTTATGACCTGGATTCACATTCATACTGAGGTTTTAATCATGGTTTAGAATTAGCCTGGCAACTTTTAAAGACATGGTTCCCACTCCCCAATGCAGATCAATATTAATCCTGAAGGTGGGACCTGGGGTTGGTGTTTTAAAAGCTTCCCTGTGAGTCCAGTACACGACCAGGATCAAAACCATTGTCTGAGCAGGAATTTTGGAAGAGCAGCTTGCTTGCCTGCTCCACACATATTGTCTGTCACCAAACCTGCTTCTTCTTAAACATACAGAAAGCTTCTGGGTGACGACAATGTGGGTCAGGCAATCTAACTTAGCATTCAAAACTTGGTTTTATTTTTGTCCTTCCTCTGTTGCCTCAATCCTCTGAACTCAGAAAGTGATGTATCAGAGAGAATTATTTATAATTTTTAAAAGGACCACATCAATGCTCAGGACTCAGGGGTCCATCTCTACAGAGAAATGGCTGTGGTATTTTTGAAGAGCCTGGTAAGAATTTCAACAGAATGAAAAGTCAGTTGAGTATTAACAGAATCAAAGCAAGTCCACAGTGGAATTTGACTGTTAAAACAACATTCTATCAGTCTGTCTTTCATGGACAACAGGACTCATGGCAGCTAGACTCGATTTATGAAGGGATAGATTGCATCCAGGGATGTTTAAACAGTGCCATGGAATTTCTCCATGGAGCACGTGTTGCTGCCATTTGAGGGGCAGGTAGAGCAACTGACCAGAGCTGAACTCCTGGATGTACTGTTAGCATCCATGCCTATCCCAAGCATCATCAAATGAAATCGTTTCTCAGGGTACTTGGTTCAGGTGGCATCTTCTCAGTGAGCATCACTGTACCCATCTTTAGGGACTGCTAGAAGTCAGTGCTGTCTTTTTTAAATAGAGGAAGCAGATATCTGCTAAAGGATTCATAAAACGTAAGATGGGTGTGTATAAGATCTGCAATGGCCCTAAGAATGACATACATCTGTCCTCCCTTTTCGTTTCTTTAGTAGAGGTACCCTGTGTGCACTCAACATAATCAAGACTTACCTGCTGTCTGTTATCTGTAAGTCCATGTACGTTTAAGACTGATGCTATCTCTCCTAAAAGAGTATGTTCTCATATTTAATAATGGAGTAAAAGAAAAGCTTTATTAATTGTTAAAGGCATTCTTGGTATCAGTGGAGTTTATGAGGACAGAGCTATAAATGGGTACCCAAAGGTGAGAAGAGGCACCTCCTTCTCCACATCCACACTCAGACCTGGAAGAACTTCTCTAACCCCACACACTTTCATTTATATGCATTTGCATATGAGATGCCACTGGAGCACAAAGTTCTTTTTACAATCAGTGACGTTTTCAGGGTGCTTGAAGGAAAGTTAAAATCTTATTGCCGCTATGAGGGAAAACTGATAAGACAATGCTGAGAAAATACAAGAACACAAGTAGATCTCATGGAAAAACTAGTATTTTTTTTTTCCCCACTAAGAACAGAACAAGGAGACTTCTCAAATACTGCCATAGAACAGGAGGGGTTTTGCTTGGTCCCAAGGACCAGTTCCCTCAGCCCCTTCAGGTCTTCTGCAGGTTTTGATTCTGTGAAAAAGTTTTGTCCCGGCCCTCCAGAGGAAGTCGGTGTCTCTAAGGACACTGGCTAAGTGAGCGGAGCCAAACAAAACCTGTGGGTAATGGAACATGCCACCACTCCCAGCGGAGACCCTGCTCCGTGACCACGCTATGCCCTCTCACACCTCCAGCACGTTGACCTACCCTCTTATCCAAGGCAGCGCTTTGGGTTTTGGCAAAGGAGCAGAAAGTCTCAAACGCAGACTTCAAAGACGACGGAATTCTATTTTAACCTTATGATTTCATTAAGCTGCTACCCACCATGAAAGGTCATCCATCGGTAAAGAACAAACAAGATAATCATTGGTTGGAAGGCCTCCAGGAAGGAGAGGGAGGGCGTGGCTACAGAGAAAAGCACAGAGTCATCAGATGTGTGTGGGGGCTGCTGTGGCTTCCCAGTACTCCGCGCTGTTTGCACACGGGAGGGGCCAGTTTTCCAATGCAAGCATTTGGTTAGCATTGGTCCAGCCTGAGGGAAGAAAGTTCATGCTGGGTCATCGCTCCCTGTGTTATCAAGCTGCTGTAATGTCTAGCTGCAGAGACAATAATCTTTCTCTCTCTTTCTCTCTGTGCATGTGTGTGTGTCTGTCTATCTGTCTCTCCTATCTCTTTGTTTCTTTCGTGTGTGTGTGTGTGTGTGTGTGTGTGTGTCTGTGTGTGTGTGTGCATGCGTGCGTGTGTGTGGTGTATGTGTGTGTGTGTGTGGTGAGTGTATGCACACATTCATGTGTGGTGTATGTGATGTGTGTGTGTGTGTGGTGAGTGTATGCACACATTCATGTGTGTGTACCATGCATGCAGGTATACATGCACACTTGAGTGTAGAGGCTAGAGGTCAAACTTGGGGAAGTCTTAATCTCGCTCTTCCTTATTTTTTGAGACAGGGACTATTACTGAACCTGGAGCTTATCTGTTAGGACAGGTCAGCTGGCCAATGAGCTCCAAGGGTCTGCTGGCATCTCAAGTCATCTCCCTCACTCCCTGCTGACGTTCTGTGACTGAGCCATCTCCCTCTGCCCCTTCTGTCTTGTTTTTTCCTTTTCCTTACTTCCTTCCCTCTCCCTGTTACCTCTCACGTTTCTCTCCTTCCTCCCTTCCATCTTTTACAGCAGTTGTAAGTTCATAGAGAAACTGAGTCCAGTACAGCATCATTCATGCACGCTGCTCCGTGCACAGCCACAGCCACAGCCTTGCACCATGCTCCATCACTGTCGACCTACATTGACACATCATCCACAAGCTGTAATGTTTACTTAAGGTTGTTCCTTTTTTTAAGAGCTATTTTTTATTTGTATGCATGCATGTGTATCTATATGTATGTATGACACATGTATGGGTGCCAATGGAAGCCAGAAGAGGACATCAAACCCCTGGAGGAGGAGTCACCGACTGTTGTGGGTCACTCAGCGTGGGTGCTGGGAACCAAATTCTGGTCCTCTGGTAGTGCAACAGGCACTCTTAACCACAGAGCCATCTCTCCAGCCTCTAGGCTTCTCTCTTAGCTGTATATTCTATGCAGTTGGAAGGATGTTTACTGATGTGTGTCCACCATTACACTATCATCGAAATATTTTTAGTGCTAAAAGTCCTCTGCTTTCCACCTAGTCAATCACTGTTTTCATCAAGGCTACCGTTCATCATTTAATTGCATCCATACTCTGTCTTTCCCAGGACATCATGTTGTCAGGGTTACGGTACATGTGCTCTCTTCCTGCTTGGCTTGTTTTACTTAGAAATATGTATTGAAGTATCTTCCATGTCTCTTTTGGTTTGGCAGCTTAGTGCTTTTTAGTACTGAATAAGATTCTATTGTTTGATTTTATCAGAGTAGATATTCAGTAACTACTAATACATTGATGCTTTTTCATTTTGGCAATTGCAAAAATAGCTGTAATAGGCACAATATATTGGGTTTTGTGTAAATGTAAGTTTTCAGTTCTATGTATCTCAAGGAGTATAACTGTTCTGTGGCCAGAACATGTTTAGCATTGTAAGGAATTGCTAAGCTGTCTTTCAAAGTGTTTAAACCAGTGGTTCTCCACCTTCTTAATGCTGTGACCCTTTAATATAACTAGTTACTCACGTTGTGGTGACCGCCACCATAAAATTATTTTTGTTGCTACTTCATACCTGTAATTTTGCTACTGTTATAAATCATAATGTAAATATCTGATATTCGACTCCTATGGAAGAGTTATTTGCAGGCAGTGGTAGTGCACGCCTTTAATCCTAGCACTAGGGAGGCAGAGCCAGGTAGATCTCTATGAGTTTGAGGCCAGCCTGGTCTACAGAGACAGGCACCAAAACTGCATGGAAAAACCCTGTCTTGAAAAACAAAAATGAAACAAACAAATAACAACAACAACAAAAACAACACAAAAAGGAAAGTTATTTGACTAAAAGGGTCGTGACCCCCCCACAGGTTGAGAACCATAGACTTAAATCATTTTTTGCATTCCCAAGTGTAGGTTGCAAGTCTATTTTTCCACATCCTTGTCAGCATCTGGTGTTTTGGTGTTCTTGAATTTAGTCATGCTAACCTGTGTTCGTGCCTTCCTGTTTTGATCTACATTTTGCTAACATCGTAGGCTACGGAACATCTGTTCTCACGGTCATTTGTTGTCTGTGTACCTTCTTCAGGGAGGTGTTTGCTAAAGTCTTTGACCCCATTTTACAATTGAGTTGTTCTCTCTCTCTCTCTCTCTCTTTTTTTGGTTTGTTTAAAGATTTATTTATTTATTATGTATACAGTGTTCTGCCTGTGTGCCAGATCTCATTACTGATGGTTGTGAGCCACCATGTAGTTGCTGGGAATTGAACTCAGGGCTTCTGGAAGAGCAGCCAGTGCTCTTAACCACTGAGCCATCTCTCCAGCCCCCGAGTTGTTTTATCAGTGGGTTTATACATTCTTTGTATGTTTTGGAAAAATCTTCAAGTCTTTGGTGGTCTCAATTGGAATGAATAGTTTGATATGAGATCTGACATACTTGACAATATTGTATCTTCTTATCCATGAACATAAAAAGTTGATCTATTTTTTAAATTCTTCTTGTTTTGTTCATCAAACAGATAATGAACACACACACATTTCATTAATGCCTAAGTAATTTGAGGTATTAATGTAAATGTGCTCTGTCTTTAATGTCAAATTCTGCTTGTTTTCTGTTCCCCTTGCTTCTTTATAGGAGACTGATTGATATTTGCATACTAATCTGTATCCTAAAATCTTATTAAATCTCTTGTTAGTTTCAGGTCTTTTGGTATTAATTCTCTCAGATTGCCCACGTAGACAGTCGTGTCATCTATGGACATAGGAAGTTTAACTTGTCTTTTCGAATTTGCATATATTTCATTTCTTATTCTTGTCTTATTATGGTAGCAGTACTGTGCTGTGGATTATGCTCATTGTTAATAATAAAGCAGTTTGACTGATAGCTGGGCAGGAAGAGATTGAGCACAAGAGCCAGACTAGGAGAATTCTGTGAAGAGGGAGGGTAGAGTCAGAGAGTTGCCAGCAAATGTGAAGAAGCAAGATGAGGCTGTTGTACTGAGAAAATGTACCAAACCACATGGCTAAACATAGATAAGAAATATGGATTAATTTAAGTGTAAGAGTTAGCTAGTAACAAGCCTGAGCTATGGACTGAGCATTTACAAGTAATGTTAAGCCTCTAAGTCAGTTATTGGGACTGGGCAATAGGGACAAAAAATGTCTGATTACAGGGCTATGCTAAACAAAGAAGGGCACCATGCCTTTTGCTGATCTACCTGGAAAAGCTAATTGCCATTTTCCAGTGTGGTGCTAGTTGAAAGGCTTTTGGAGCTTTTTGTCAAAATAAACGTCTCCTCTCTCGAGTTGCTCTTGCTGGGTATTTTATCACAACACTGAGAGAAGAAACTAGTATAGAGCTATAGTAGCTTCCCATTAATATAATAAAATGCCTGAGGCAATTCAGCTGGAAAGAGGAAAGTTGAATTTAGTTGGTGGTTCTGGAGGCTTTCAGTAAAACCCTGCTTTGGACGTTTGGTAAAGGCAGCACACCATATCAGAAGTGAGTAGCAGAGCAGACTACTTACCTCATGGGCCTAGAAGAAGAGTCAGCAGAGAGTGCACAGACTAGGGTCCCCAATCCTCCTCCAGCATGTTCGCCATGACCAAAGGACCTCACAAGGCCTGCTCTCTAACGATCCAAAGCACATCCCAGTAACACCATCCTGGCCTTTAATCTGTAGATCTCTGAAGGATAATCATCTAAACCATAACAGAAAGAAACCAATTATTGGTTCAATTTCTTTAATAGGGGCTGGGAAGATGGCTTAGTGAACAAAGCTCTTGCCCAGAAAACACGAAGACTTGAGTTCAGATCACCAGCTCCCATGTAAAAATCAGGCACCGAGGCGTGTGTTCACAATGCCAGTGCTGATGGGAGCTGGAGACCTGTGGATCCAGGTGGCAGTCGCCAGCTGTGAGCTGGAGACCTGTGGATCCCAGCGTTCAGTAGCCAGTCTGTCCAGATGAAATGGGAAGATCAGGTTCAGAGAGATACCCCATCTGAAAAAATAAGATAGAGAGTAATCCAGGAAGACACCCAACATCGACGTTTGACCTCCGCATGTACATGCACCTATGCATACACGTGCATCTGTGGACATACAAGAAACAGAGAATTTAAGAACTAAATAGACACCTATGTGTTTAATATGGCCTATTTCTACGTATATGAAGATTAGTAGATTTTGTTTCAAAGAGTTGGCCCATTTCATCCAGGTCATGAAAGGCACAGGCATAGCAGTCTTTTCATTTGCTGTTTGTTTGTTTGTTTGTTTGTTTAAGTCCATGTTATCTATTCTTGTTATAGTCTTCCATTTCTGACCCCCTCCCTTTCTTCTGTCTTGGAACTTAATAGTTTTCGTGATTCCTTTCAAAGAACTTTTGGTGTTCATGATTTTCTTCACTGATTTCCTGGTTTCTACTCTAACTTTTATTAGTCTCTCTGAAACTGATTTCTAGTTCAATCCCACTGTGGTCTGCAAACAGAAGTTCTAGGATTTCTCACAGTGTTTTGATTTTGGTGATTGTTCCATAAGAGCTGCATCGTGCTGCCATGGGATAAGTGGTCTGTTGATGTCAATTCGGTTATCGATTCATATCTGCATGCTTTGTCCTTGGGGACCTGCCGTAGAGGTCCAGGACAGTGGCCAAAATGTAAAACGAGTGAGTGACCCAAGCAAACAGTTCAAAGGGCATGCTGTTACTACTCAGATGTCTGATGAACGAGTGAAGAGTGGTAACCGGAAGGTCTCGATTTCTACACCTGTCACTGTGTATCTCCAAGTCACCGGAAATACATTATGGCAATCTGACTTTCAAAACATGCCTATGGATTACCTGTTATGGAGGAAGGTGTTGTTCAAAGATGCTAGTGAATTTGCCTGCAGCTTGAAGCATGATTTACACAGGACTGCTGTGTTTAGCTGAGTGGTAAGCTTTAGTGGACTGTGCAGTGGTCAGTGGTAGCACTGGATGTTGACAGGACTCGGTCCATCAGTACTCTACCATAGCCTTTTGCCCCCATTGCCTCAATGCCCAGGTCCAGCCTGACCATCATCTGTTCTGCTCCGGTAACAGGTCAGATGTAGCTGTGTGTGCATCCTCCTTCTCTCCAAGCGGTTGTCAGCCGTGGACTGAGGGGAGCTGCTTTGGAATTGTAGCTCTGGCTCCTTCATTCTCCATGTGGGATGACTGTAAGGCCTGTGCCCTGTACAGGCTCTGTGCATCCTTACCAGGAGAAGCATCACTTATCCACATCGGTAACTTGCTCTACCAAATCCTTCACTGCCTCTGTCCTTCCCTTTCTCCCTTTCCCATTTTCCTGTATTTCTTAGCACCATCAAACAAACCACTCATCCTTGATCATGGTATCAGGATTAGCTCCCAGAGTCCTCAAACTAAGACAGTGGTAAAATTGTGCTGCTAAATATAGGTTTACGCGAAAGCCAGATAAAAAGGCTTCAATTTCCCTCACGGCCCTGCACCTCCTTCAATGTGAGCTCACATTTCACTGGCCTTTGTGTCTGTGTTGACTTGAAATTTTCATGGGCCGATAGAAACAGACCAAAGTGGCCCTGGGCCCTCCTGCCTCTGCTGTCTTACTCCCCCTTACTGTCGGAGGAAAGAAGGGCGCAGCATAGAGTAGCTCCCCCAATTACCCCCACCCTACCACCCCACAGAGGCTGGTGCTGAAGGAGACCAACCACCCGTAGTTAACTCCCCAAAGATACGAATGAATCCAGCCCATCTCAGCCAGGCTTCCGAGAAGCCAGCAAACGACTAAGGACCCACACTGTAGGACCAGGACTGGTGGAGACCAGGGACATTAATGAAGAAGTCAGGATGGAAATCAGCCTTGACCTAGCTCTTGTGTGGCGTATTTGAAGACCTGGCACTTCAAATGCTAAAGCAGGGGGGCGTGCATCCCCAGGGCTCGCTGGCCTGCCAGGAAGAGAAGGTGAGCTGTGCTTGTGGAGAGAAGTGAGTTTTAAACTTCCTCGGTAGCTCACAGATTCAAATGCAGTCTACCTACTGAATGGCAGTGAGTGTGGCAGTTGACATTTGTGTTAATTAAACTTTTTAATAAAACTTTGGGGTAAGAGTGCTTATCTCATATTTCAGACATTCCCAGAAGTACTTACAAAGGGGCTCAGAGGAGAAAAAACATGCCATTTGGCAACATTCCATGAAGCTAATTACCACGAAGAAGTCAGAAAAACGTACACTAAAGGACTTGCAACAGATTTTAATCTATTCAGAAGGTGACTTGCCGAGTTTCCCCGGATTCTCAGCATATGCAGCCCCTCACCTTCCACCCAGAAGCAGGGAGAGATGCAATTACTGTGCCTTTTCCAGGTACTTACTATTCCTTACGCTCTGACATCCTTCCGAACCATTGGAGGTATAGATACTAAGACCATGGGAGCGTTACCATGGGTGTCTACTCGACTGGATCTGGAATCAACTAAGAGACACACCTCTGGGCTGGTCCATTTCCAGGCAGGGCTGAGTGGGGAAGACCTTCCTCCAGAATGGACAGCACCTTCCCTGGCACACACAGAAAGAGAGCTGAGGGAAAAGCAGGACAGCTTGCTTGCCCGCCCTCGCTTCTTGCTGAGTGTGTCTACCCCACTGTGGTTGCTGCTGCTGTCCCTGGACGCCGTCAGAACCCAGCTTCCTCAGCCTCTTAGTGTCGATCTCTAGGATTCCTCCAGGCCGTCAGTGTCAGGAGGGTATGGCTGAGGTGTCCAGAGTCGTGGAATGAGTGCGCATCTGAGTCTTACCCTTTCCAGTGGGTAGACAGTGACGACCCAGCCTATACCATGTAAACCAATCTAATAACTCTCTTTCTAATATACATTCATTCTATCGGTGCTGTTCCCTGGAGAGCTCTGCCTAATAGCATGACGTAGCACATCGTGTCTTCCTTTGCTCTTCAGAGCTGAGTCATAAACATGCATATGCTGCTGATGTTCTAGATTGAGAATAAGCTCTCCATCTCAGAGCTTCTGATACACACACACACACACACACACACACACACACACACACACACACACCACTGTGACAGCACATAAGTGTCATCTTCTTGAGATAGGGACTTTATCAGCTCAGGGGCTGGTGTCTGTACATTTATTCAAAGAACACAGGACAAGATACCATCTCCTGTCGTCACGTGAAGCTGGTAAACTAGACCCAGAAAGATAAACTTGTGTTCTCTTCCTTGCGGAATTTAAGTGTCCTGAGAGTGAAAGGGAGATTATTTGGTAGGGAGAGCGTACTGCTAAGAGGTGAGATGGGAAACAAGAGAGGGGAATGGAGTGGCTTGAACAAAATACATGGTCTACGGATGTGAAGAGGTCATCAAAAACACCTCACTTTGTACAATAATTTAACAGAATAAATTCAGATGGGGGAGTGCTTTCTTAGCATGAAGAAGCTCTGGGTTTGATTTCTAGCACCGTATAAACTGAGAATGGTGTGGTGTACCCATAATCCCTCATTCACATGTATTCACATACACCTATTCACACACACACACACACACACACACACACAGATACACACTCACACACACACAGACACACACACTCGGAACCTTCTTCCTCCTGCACACGCTCTGTGGCCTGGCCCAGCACCCCAGCCTGACCGGCAGCAAATGCAGAGATGCATGGCTGCCCAAGGTGCTGAGAAAAAGAGCTGGTTGAAATGCTCAGCTTTAAAGAAGACACTCATACTACACCCCAAAGGGCTCTAGAAGGCCCGAGCATGGCAAACAGGGTGCTGGCAGGTCTTAGCATCTTCCTGTGTTAAACTGTTATATTCCTAAAGCTAGTTACCAAGGTATATTCCCATATTTCGCCACTTCCTTATGCCTAAAACTCCAAGGTCTAGCTATCAAAATGCCAGCGTCAAGCATTCAAAATTATTTGGCTACACTGACTAATAGACCCAATCGGGATTTACCAACTCACCCTAGCACACACTCCCCCCTTTCTCCTTAAAAACTACTCCTGCAGAGACACCTGCTGCTGTCTTTCCCTGATCCAGAGCCACCCCCCAAACTCTGAACCCAGAATCCTGAGCCCCAAGCCCCACTTATAATAAATCTCCTTTGTGCTGAGAATTTGGTGTCTAGGTGTGTTCTGTGCAGAATCCAAGGCCCCTTCAGCCCTCTCTAAGTCTCAGAAGAAGGGGGAGAAAAAACTGTAAGAGACAGAAGACAGGGAGAAGGACCGCAGAATGCTGTCTTCAGGATGTGACGCAGCCATTACAAACACGATCTCATGACAGCTGCACAGGATGAGACCATGGACTGGGGGCCTTTCCCTCTGCGGAACTGTCGGTGACCTGTAGATACCGGGGAGGGATGTTGGTTACTGTATGTGTACCCAACAGTGAGCCACTCAGGATGGCTCAAAACCCATGGTCACACTAAGCATCCTGGTTAAAGTCAGATGGTCACAAAACAAAATAAAAAGCCATAAGTGTGGGAAAGGGACCTGTAGGGAGGAGAGGGGAGGATAACACGGTGGGAGAGAGGGTGGGGTTGAGAGAAATCAGTATGCATTATATACAGATATGAAATTGTCCAAGAATACATTTAGTCAATAAAAAGGAAATAATTTAAAGAATAAAATGAATCTATAAATGCCATCTTATACCCAAGAATAACAAAGGCAATGAAGATTAAAAATAAGAATGAAAAGTCTCTACTCAAGGGGACTTTACAAAGTCATGTAATGGTTAACATTGGATGTCAACTTGACAGGGCTTAGAATCACTTTGACAAGCCACTGGATGTGTGTATAACATTTTTCCTAGATTAGGTTAGTGTCTGGATACACCTATGAGGGATTATGATTATGATCATTGAGGTGAGAAGACATACCCTGAATATGGGTGCCACCCACTCATGGACTGTGCACCCAGATGCATAAAAAGGAAAGTTACTTAAGCACTCTTGACTCTCATCTTTCTGACTGTGGTCACCAGCCGCCTCAACCTCCTGATGCCATGCCTTCCCCACCATGATGGAATAATGAACTGTAGAGCTGTGAGTGGAAACAAACCTTCCCTCCCCTGAGTTTTCATCTTGCCATTGGTTTGTCATGACAACAAGACAAGGAACATGGGACACATCTCTCAGTATATGAGTTAAAGGTACCTACACAGAGAATGTGTCCATGTGGCCTTGGAACCAGGGCAAATGCCTTCGGTCTCCTAATTTGAAAGTTTCTGGGTGTTGACCATACTCTTACCCAAAGCCCATTGGGCCTCCTGCCTCTATGTGAAGACCCCATGTGGCCTATGGGGTAAGGAGAGTGAGGCAGAGCCCTTCCTCTGGCAGGCTTGGGCCAAGGGGATTTTGAATGACAAACGGTGGTCTGTTGAGAAAGACAACAGTGGCCATAAAAATGATACAGCAATGGATCACACCTTTATCTTGTTCACTGTCTCTTGTCAATGTCCTTTGATTCTATAAATATCTTTTCTCAATGACTTTTTCAGATATAAATTTATACTTGGCATTTATCAAATACCACAAAAATCACTCAGTCTGGAGGTTTTTTTGGGTATTTTTGTGAATGGCTGATGACTGGAACTTTAGTCACAGACTTGATACTGAGGTAGGTCTCCTCATTGTGACTGTTGAAGCAACACGTCTCAAGCCTTCACAGATATGCCAGAATATGGTCTCATTATTGAAGAAGTTAGTAGCTTATTCAGGCAAAGTAGGAAAATAGATGTAGTCAAGGCTGATTAATATGTATGAGGTGAGAAATAGGTCTGGAAAAAGACTTGTCCAGATGTGGAGACCTGCCCATCGAAAGCACATGGCTTTACTTAAACCATGTTCTCATGGGCTTTGAAAACAATAAGAAATTCCTGAATCGAAGCTGAAGGGACGGATTGAAACATTTGAGACGACAAATCACACTTAGTTGTGTCAAGAACAGAATTCTTGGTTATTAGAAAATATGATTCCATGCCTGGGGTCATCATCCCTCAGTGAGAGTATCAGAGTTAGGAAGGACCCTTAACAGCTTTTGTGTCTAAGCATTTATCCTGTGCTTGCATTCTCTTAATGACACATCTCCCCAAGATGTTCTAGCTTAGAGAAGCCCATGGGACTGTTTTGTTTGGCTTGTTTAGCAGTGTTTGAAGAGTTTGTTGTTTTGTTTTTGTTTTGTTTTGTTTCTGTTAACATTTAGAAGTTGGAAGTGTCCTCATGGGTTCTTGGAATCCTGGCTTCTGATGCAAATGGGTTAAGCACACTGGTGCTTCTTGTGGGCAACAATAGCCTGGAGTGTGGTAACCACACCCCCATTAAGCAAAACATATGCAGCTCCCCACAATTTCCAACCACACTACTTCTCACTAACCATGGCGCTACTGCTCCTTCCGCCTTCTGGCCCCACCCCCTCCTCATTAGCCTCAGGGACTTGACACCACAAGAACACAATTCTCATCAATATGAGCAGCCATAGTTCAGTTTTAAAAAAGGACAACACATCCTAGCTTGGTTAATAATTCCTGCTACAGTTCATGTTTTCTTCATTTTTCCACGTGTTCACACTTGACTTCATTTGAGTTGACAGGATCAACTCAGAGGTCAACTCTGGGTCCCCACAGGGTCTAGTGTTTCCTAAAAGTTCTACTAGATTGAAACAGGGACATGGGAAGAACATGGCTTCAGCATTGAAGATGTTCTAGTTCATGTAGGATAGTAAGAAGGGAGCTGAGGCAGATTAATACAGAAAAGGTGATTTAACAGTTCAGGACAGATCTCATGCAGCTGTGATAACATCCCACTGGCAGAGAGATCGGCCTCATTTGCCATTGGTTAGCTGGTCACTTTTAAGTTGAGAGGACTGCTGAGGACTTTGCCACATTCTGTGCTGTTGACATGACATGAGAGGCAAACTATGTAACTGTCCATGTGAGAACTGAGTTGGATATCTTCATCAGATCTTTAATGGAGCGAAAGTGGGTTTCTTAAACCTCTGGTGCTTTTTCTGGACTCCGGGTTGTATATTGTGCTAGCTAAAACCATGGGAAAGCTAACATTGACTTTACATTGATATTCAAAATATATTGGCATTATCGCTGCTTTGGGGTGGTCTAAAGGCCTCCTCGCACTTGGACGGGGCCCACCCAGCTGTCATGAGAGAGATTGCCTTACTTCTAAATGGTCAGATTTCTACTTACTCATGATAATAATAATAATAATAAGAGGGTGCCTTTCAAAAGAACTTTTCAGAAAATTTAAATTTTGTTAATGTATGTATTTTAGACACATCCACACATACATGTGCAAAGAGAGCAAGTGAAACAAACGAATTGTAAATGTAGAAAGGTTGCATCGAAGCCATTTGAAACAGACATTTGTCACAAACAAACACCATCAGCAACGTGTCTGGCCATCTCACTGAGCATTGCTGTGGGATGGAAGAACCCAGCCTCTCCAGATGCATCTCTCTGGCTCCCCTGCTGTTTCTCATCAACAGACACCAGCTGAAAGCACCTATACATCGTCAATTAATTCATTATTAGGTGGGGAAAGGGGAATTGATTCAAATAAAATAAAGGATATGTATTAACACAATCCCTACTCCAGTTTCTGAACATCTGGGATAACTTGGTTAACTTTTTTTTTTTTTTAAACTATGGCATCCTCAAGCCATCTAAAGAAGGGCTTGCACACAGCCTCAGTTAGTCAGGATTACCACTGCCCTGATGCAACACTGTGACCAAAAGCAAGATAAGGAGGAATTTATCTGGCTTACCCTTCCACATCTTAGTCCATCATTGAAGGAAGTCAGACAGAAACTCAAAACAGGGCAGAACCTGGAGGCAGGCGCTGATGCAGAGGAAATGGAGGGGTGCTGCTCAGTGCCTTGCTCCCACTGTTTGCTTAGCCTGCTTCTCTATAGAATCCAGGACAACCAACCCAGGGATGGCACCACCCGCAATGGGCTGCCCCCCGCCCAACTAATCACTAATTAAGAAAATGCCCTACAGGCTTGCCTAAAGACTGATCTTACGGAGGCATTTTTAATTTTTTTTTAATTTTCTTTTTATCTATTCTTTGTGTCTTTCACATTATGCATCTCGATCCCATTCATTTCCTGTCCCTTTGTATCCACCCTCTGCCCTTGCAACCTCCTCCCCACAAATAAAATAATAAAATAAAATTTAAGAGGAAAGAAAGAAAAACATCTCATCATGGAAGCTGCAATGTGACACAGTGAGTCACGCAGTAACCCATTTTGTCTTTATATCCTTGAAATTGCTCATTGCAAAGAGTCGTTGGTCTGGTTCCAGGGCTCTGGTTTCTGCTGCACTGTCGATGCTGGGCCCTCACTGGAACTCCACTTAGATATCCTGTTGTTGCCCTGTGTCGTGGAGATCCTGCAGTTTGGGGTCTGCAGGACAGGTCCCTTCACATGCTCCCACAGGTCACAGATGGGGTGGATGTTGGGGTGGGCCAACTCATAACCCTGACTCTGGGTCTGGGTAGTTGCAGGATTGGTCGGCCCGCCAGATCTCCCTTGGCCTCCCCACCAGGGTGAGCTCGCCAGCATCGTCCTGGCTAGTTCATCCTTTGCAGCTGATGAGCAAGGGGCAGGGGCCTGTTCTCCTGCTTTCCCACCCTCAGGGTCGGCTCTCCCACACCTACACCTTCAGGGCCAGCTCTACTGTGTTACCCAGGCACGGTACAGCGGCCATTCTCCCGAGTGCCGCAGCTGGTGAGGGGCAGGGACAGCTCTTATGCTCTTATGACCTCAGGCCAGCTCTCCCACCTGCCACAGGAGCCAAGGTGGGGATGGAGCATCTCTCCCCTGCCTACACCACTGTTTAGCAGATGAGGGGTAGGGCCAGTTTACTGCCCCCCCATCAATAGAGTCAGCTCTACTGCGTTGTCCAGGCAAGGTGCAGGGTCCACTTTCCAGAGTGGGGCAGCTGGTAAGGAGGAGGGTCAGCTCCTTTATCCAGCACAGGTGGCAGGGGCAAGGGGAAGGGAGGGCATCTTTCCCTCACCCGTATGGAAGCATTTTTTAAATTGAGGTTCCCTCCTCGGAAATGACATTAGCCTGTGTCAAGCTGACCTAAAACCATCCAGCATAACTGGTTAGAAACTGTAAATTTTAGACATCTACCAAGACTACTGCATTTTGCTTGATTTTAAGCCAGTAAGGAAGTCCACAGGTTTGGAGGAGGTCAAAGATGTTTGTGTAACAACTCACCACACAGATTTTTATATAAAGTATTATTGGAAAAAGAGTAGGTGTGCACAAACTCTTTGAAAAGAAGATGTTCATCTTTTGTAAGTTCCAAAGCCTTTCGTCTTCATCCAAAGTTAGCATTGCATTTGAGATGGAAATAGTTCAGTTTGCCTTCGATGCATGAGGTGAGAAGTGAACTACACAAGTCTGATATACGTAGACAGGGATGGACCTTGGTGTCCACTCTGATGCGGTCAGTCAGAGAATCCCAAGAGTGATGAGAGTAAAGAGATGCCACGTGCCGGCCATGGTGGCGTGGTGGCGCACGCCTTTAATTCCAGCACTCAGGCAGAGGCAGGCGGTTCTCTGTGAGTTCAAGGCCAGCCTGGTCTATGGAGTAAGATCCAGGACAGACACCAAAGCTACAGAGAGAAACCCTGTCTTGAAAAACTGAGAGAGAGAGAGAGAGAGAGAGAGAGAGAGAGAGAGAGAGAGAGAGAGAGAGAGAGAGAGAGAGAGAACAGGATGGCAGATCATGAAGAAGAGACTTGGGGAATGTGTCTAACCATTCCGTGGGCAGGCTCCTGTGAGAAGCAGAAAGAAAGGACACTGACCTAAGAAAGACCAAGGGGAGAGACTCCATGTGGACCTAACCAGACACAGCCTCCCCGGCTAACATGTCTCAGTAACTTCATGACCATTTCAAATGCAGAGCTCCTTCACTGTATAAAACGTGCTTCTTTGTGAGAATCTCTTTGTAAACAGAATTTAGGGAAATTGATCCTACTACAGAAACAACTGGATGAATTCTTTACAGCTCACCTTCAGAGATCCTTTTATAATACAAAGAATTTAGTTATTTTGTAAGTTTGGACTTTCTTTTAAAGAGATTTCTTAAAAACAAACAAACAAAATAACATCTTCCCTCCCTACGCATCCAACCAATGCACCTGAAGGGCTAAGTCCGTGTCTTGGCTAAGACACTTCTGCTCTCTTTATAAAACCTAGTCACGGGCTGCTCTTCATGCTGTTGGCATCACAGCTGATGTGTAAACCTTTTCGTTAATTTTTAAGATTGTTTGTGGCATATGTCTCCAGATAAGAGGACAAGCATTTAAAGGAGTCCTCTTTCCAACCACCAAGTTACAAAGAGAAGCAAGCCGGGGTATGGGTGTGAGGAGAACTCGGGGAGTAGGAGACTTCCACTTGTTTTCACCTCCAGAAAACAAGAGAGCAGGAAGGAGCTCACAAGGCAGTGCTTTCGAACTTGCAATGGACACACTCTCCTTTCTGGGAGACATATTTATCCAAGGGTTTCCCCTGGGGTCCCACCACAAAGCCACACTTTTCACTTTCGGCCACCACTGCTGACTCAAGAAAATGGCTGGAACTGATGTCTTCCTTGTCACAGGACACATCCTGCTACTAAGTCAGACCCAGCCTTCAGGACTGGCCCCCTGAAGATGGCTGTAGGAATTGGAGGCGAGAAGGTGGGAACAGCTGGTCTTTGGAAATGTTGACCTCTTAAGGCCAGGAGATTCAGTATTAAGGAGAACCCCCAACTTTCTTCCACTTAAGAGTGTGCTATGGAGCCAGGTGGCGGCGGCGCACGCCTTTAATCCCAGCACTCGGGAGGCAGAGGCAGGCGGATCTCTGTGAGTTCGAGGCCAGTCTGGGCTACAGACTGAGTTCCAGGAAAGGCGCAAAGCTACACAGAGGAAGCTCTGTCTCGAAAGACCAAAAACAAAAACAAAAACAAAAACAAAAAAACAAAAAAGAGTATGCTATGACCAAGTCTGTCTGGTCTCCATAGAAGGCCAAGGAATGCTCCTCGGAAGCTGACTGTACTCACTTGTTCGGTTCATTCTCTGAATGAGTATGAGGAAAAACACCAAGCTCGTTTATTTGGCAGTGTTTATTTCTCTCACTCAGCATCCCCATTTCTGCGATGCCAGCATTACTCATCACCAGTTCTGTTGGAAGAACACATAAAAATAACAGGCAAAAAGCCCAGAGAGGCTCTGGCCCACAGGCCATGCATCATCCGCTGGCATGAAGCTGACTCTGTGTCTCTGAGAATTCTGAAGCGTAGTAGGAAGTCCATCATCACCTCTGAAAGCACCAGTTCCAACAGCCATATGATGATGATGCTCCTATACCAACTAGTCCATCCTGACTGAACCCACTCTTGCCTCCCAGCTTCAAGCTCAAGCCTCTTCATTTCATCCACACTACCACACTCTGATTTTTGGGCATCAAATACACCTTTAGATATTTGTGTTACATTCTTTGTATTAATATTTCTTTACATGGATGTAATATAATATACTAACTGAAGGGACCCGCACACTGTGGTCTTCTCCCCTCTGGACCTCAGATTAGGCACAGATCACATCCAAACACCAATTTCCAACTCAAAGAGATGCTTTATTAAGAAAGGCAAAATGACAGGCAGACTCAAGCAAAGACATGAGATCTCAAGTCCTGGGATTAAAGGCGTGCCACCATGCCTGGCTCTGTTTCCAGTGTGACCTTGAACTCACAGAGATCCAGGTGGATCTCTGCCTCTGGAATGCTAGGATTAATGTCTGGCCTCTATGTCTAATCTAGTGTCTGTTCTGTTATCTGACCCCAGATAAGTTTTATTAGGGTATACCACATATTGGGGGACACAATATATCACTACAATCGTATGTCTAACAAAAATAACCTTAAACTTGTAACAATATACAAAAATACCTTAAACAAGAGTAGAAACATATATATTATATATAGTATAACAAAAATAACTTTAAATTTGTATCAATATACAAAAATCCATGCCAATGTAAAATTTTGAAAATAGTGGTTGTTCAAAAGTAGACTCAACAATCCACCCTTTAATCTCACCATTTCTTATCCCCACTTTTCCCTTCATAACGAGATCCCTGAATCTAATCTCCTTTGTTCTGCTTCCTCTCTGACCATGACCAGTAACGATTGTAACCAACCCCACTAAATGATGACACACATCCATAATTCACCCTGTGACCAAAACCCCACCCTTACCCGCCACCTCCCGCGCACACGCGCCTCTTGGGAATGTGGGTGTTGTGTTCTCTAGACTGCTTTCTAGTGTCTGGGGGTGATGGCATCTTTGGAGAACCCTGAGAAAACTGAGATAATGGTCAAGTCCTGGGAAAAAATTAGCCATAACATTAGTTATTCAGTCTCTGTGCAATGGGAAAGTGCAAGGCTTATCTGTAGTCCTGGCTACAGTAGTCTGTGAGGCTGGACCTTCTCAGCCAGCTTCTGAAGCTGGATGCAGAACTCTGAGGAAACTGCAACAGAGGCACTCTGAGAGGCTGGATCACCTGGGCCACCTGTTTTCATTGGTGTCTGGTCCCCTTGCTCTGAAAACACACAAACTTTCAATGGTAACATACATATCTGCATTAACACAAGTATGGACTGTGCATTGTACACAAGCCAGCAAAGATTGTTTTTTGCTTTACATTTGAGCAGGCAAAATATAGGTCACCTGCCTTGTAGGTTTATTTCTTTTTATCTGTAGTCAAGATTTTTAGGAGGTCTCCCCCAATCAAACCTGATTCTCTTTAACCTTGAACGAATCCACAGCCTTTCATTTCCTGTGGAAACAAAAGCAAAACGTCTTCCCCAACACAACACATTTTTAAATTCCATTTTAAAGCTAAGGCATTCCTAAAGTATCTAGGCTGGTTTAATTCAGTAGCCCCTCTTACAATCCCATGTCTCTTATCAGCTGTTGTTCACTCATCAGAAATCAAAAAATTTAAAGTCAACAAGACACCATATAGGATCCAAACTGTTTGTGTATTTTCCATCTTTTCGTGGCTTATCCTTTTTATATTATTTTGTTCTCTCTTTAAAGACTTTATGTTGTTATTTATAAACTATTTTTATGACTGTTTATACTCATTTTCTTTTATTTTTTAAGCCTACACACATTTTTTTTAAACACACTGTAACCTATTTAGAGTTTTTTTTTTTTCCATCTGGATCTGTCTTTACTGAGCATCTGCAGCATTGTGTGAGATTTTTTTTTTAATGTGCATTGTTTTGCCTGCACTGTTGTGTGAGGGTGTCAGATCTTGGAGTTACAAACAGTTGTTAGCTGCTATGTGGGTGCTGGGATTTGAACCCGGGTCCTTTGGGAAAGCAGTCAGTGCCCTTAAGCACTGAGCCATCTTTCCAGTCCCCGTGTGAGACAAATCTTATACTGCTATGTCAGCTGCCATGTGGCTCAGTTTAACGCATGACTCTGGTACATGGCACTGATGTCTGGTTCCAGCCCTGCAGGCAACAGCCGGTAGCCACATCTCTGTACACTGCCAATCCTACCCAAGAGACCATGGTCACCAGGAAGCCACAGTTGACTCTATATTCTGAACTGTTTTTAAAGCTTTCTGAAGCCTTATGTGGCCCCACATTGGATGCTATGTGTAGCTGGATTTTTCTTTGAGCTACCAGCTCACAAAAAATGACATGTAGACTTATTAATTATGAAAGCTCAGCCTATAGCTTAGCTTGTTTCTAACTAGCTCTTGTATCTTAAATTAACCCATTTCTATTCATTTACATGCTGCCATGTGGCTCGTGGCATTTACCTCTCCTCCTGTATGCCTTGTTCCCTCTGTATGTCTGGCGACCCCATTTTTCTTCATCCCCAAGACCTCTCTATCCCCCAAATCCTGCCTAATTTTCTTGCTTAGCTATTGGCCGTTCAGCTCTTTATTAAACCAATTGCAGGGACACATCTCCACACAGTGTAAAGAAATATTCTGCAACATCAACCCAGTCTAGAAGATCCCCAACAGACATGTCCAGGTCTCTGTTTCCATGGTTACTCTAAATCTATCAAGATGACGGTCAAGATTAACCACCACACAGTAGGAGTTAGTTAAGGTTTCATCAAGGGGTGAACGTAAGAGACAGCGGAGGTGCTGGGCTGGGGCTTGAGGGGCAACCAAGTGATTGGAATGGAGAGCTAGGTCCAAGGGCGGCCCAGCAGCAGAGTGAAGAGCTGCTGTGGTTCAGAGACAAAGATGGCTGGTAGGAGGGCGAGAAATGAGAGACCTGAAGACAAGAGGAGAAGTGGCGGATGATGCCAAGATTTTCATCTTGATCTATTGAAGTGGCAAGTTGAAGGGGTGGCAAGAGGTTAAAGAAACACTTTATTTTTAAACACACACACACACACACACACACACACACACACACACACACTTATTTACTCTTTTCCTAGATGGAAAGAAAACTAGGAATGCAAGGGGATAATGCGAAGATCTTGGTGCTAGAGAGGGGAGGAAGTGTGGCCAAGGACACGGGCTTTGTATCTTTGGAAAGGATGGTCCCTGGTGGTGAAGCCAGCGGCAGTGACAATGTGGAGGGCGGGTCTGTCTCAGTGTGTTGGGGAGGGATTTGGAGGAATTTTTGGGAGGTGAACTGTAGTCCCTCAGTGATGGGAGCTATTACCTCATCTTTAAGGGCAGGAGGCATGGGACTTCAGTGTTCCAGAGAGACTGCTGGACTTTAACCAGCTGTAGTTAAGAGCAGGCCCGGAAGTCAGCCATGCCTGTGTGATACTACAGAAGAGGACTGGGAAGGGCCCACCAGTGTGAATGAGAGGTCTGTTTCTTGCACATCTGTAGTTTATTAGGAAGACGTCGACTTCCTAGAGGGTCCTCGTTTGATTTACATCTGCCTCCGCTGCAGGTTTACACAGTGGTATCAGTCAGCGCCTGCAAGTCCACACTGCCGCCCGTGTGACAGCGGTTCCTAAGACGGACAGCTCTCCCGCCCCTCAGCCTGGTCCGGCAAGACGCTGGAGAAGTCAGGTTCACAGAGCCCCATTGTGGTGTGTCAGAACCCACAGAAAATGTTCCTCCTGTGCATTATTTATGACTTTCCTGCATTTATATAGTATTCAGCTTCCTGAAAGTAATTTGTTTTGGATTGTGTAGTGCTGGGCAGCACATCAAAGGTATGCTAAGCAGTGATAATAAAACATTGAGGTTTATGGTCACTGAGGTATTAAATATCACTCATAAATTACAGGGTGAGTATTTTAAATGAGCTATGGCTCTGAGAACAGTAGGCGCCCCATCTCTACACATATTAATTGCTACTGCCTGGCTTATTAATTATCAATACTTTCAAAGGCTTTGTTGATGTCATTTTCTTAAGGAGGCACTCTGTGTCCTTTCTGTGCTCTCTCCTCTCCCCCTCCCCTCCCCTCCCCTCTGTCTCCCTCCCTCCCTCTCTCTTTCCTTACCTCTCTCTTTCCTCACCTCCTCTCTCTCTCTCTCTCTCTCTCTCTCTCTCTCTCTCTCTCTCTCTCTCTCTCTCCTCATGTAGCTGTATTGTGTGCATAAACTGGCATTAGACACAACTGTAACATGAATTTTAAAAGATCTTATTAATAAAAAAAAGAGCCAGATATTGGGATGAATGCTGAAAGATGAGAGAAACAGAACCAGCCACAGCCAGCTTCACCTTGCCAACTCCTCCACTAATCCTGTTTCCACGAATCCTCAGACTGAAAGCCTCTGAGTCCTCACCTGAATGGATCTCAGCTGAACTGCTGCTAAAAAGCCTAAAAGCTTAAAAGCCTCTAGTTCCTGTTCCTCACACGTCATATACCATTCTGCTTCCTACCATCACTTCCTGGGATTAAGGGTATGTGTCTTCCTCAAGCAAAGACATGAGATCTCAAGTGCTGGGATTAAAGGCATGAGTCATCATGCCTGGCTATTTCCAGTGTGGCCTTGAACTCACAGAGATCCAGATAGAGCTCTGCCTCCGGAATGCTAGGATTATGGGTGTGTGCCACCACTGTCTGGCCTCTATGTCTAATCTAGTGGCTGTTCTGTTCACTGACCCAAGGTAAGTTTTATTAGGGTACACAATATTGGGGGACACAATATCGCCACACATAATGAAAATGTGATTGACTCCATAGAATACTGAATCACATAACCTTTTCATGACTTTAAAAAACTATAATGTAACCACATCATTTACCCCTTTCCTTTCCTCCCTCCGACCTCTCCCCAGTATCCCCGATGCTCTTTCAAATTCTTGGCCTCTTTTTCTTTGTGTTGTGCACACACACACACACACCTGTCTTCAGTGGCCTCTGCACTTGGCCCCCACGCTCTTTGCTATAGATGGTCTTTCCCTAGAAATCTCCCTTGATATTGTTTTTAAATTTATGAAAATAAGAATCTCAAGAAAGAATATAAGCAAATAGGAATAATTTTTTCAAACCATGGGTTGGAATTGGTCTGCTTGATCTGACAGTGAAATGTATTTACACTTTTATTCAATTTTGATTAATTTCAATTTTAATCTAAAGCCCGGAACTCCATTTGGCTCTCAGATAGCTTCCAAGTAAATTTTAAGCAAGTTCCCCATGGGACTCTGTTTGCAATTGTAAATTCGACGAACTCTAAGTGCAGATCAAATATTCTCAGTGAAAATTTAGCATCCAAATAGGAAGGCACTCTGTGTAAAAGACTTAATGTAAGATGAACTTTCGCGCCTTCAGTTTACTTGAATTGTTGAACAGTGTGAATGCATCTGGTTAAAGGAAATCTGTTACTAAATTTTTTACCTGTTCACCTTTTAAGGCAGTTCCAGAAAGTGTTCAATGACACGTGCGACTCCCACGGTCTCCATCGGGAAGTCCGTGTAGGAACAACTCCTCCTGGCAGGGCTGTGAAGACCTACAGTCCACTTCTTCGGAATCCTGTAGAAATCCTGATTGTACCAACAGCTTGGCAACCATGGGACCAGTTTCCAAACAGTGCCAAGGTGCTAAGCGAATTAAGAGACTGCCAACGCTGGAAATTTAGGCTGCACTTGCAGGTGAATAATTTAAATGCTTCTCTAATAAAAGCATTTCTCTGTTTAAAATGTTTTTGAGCGTTGGGTAAGCATAGTTTCCAGAATGCCTCCACAGCTTCACGTTTGTGCTGGTCAATACATTTTATGAGAGCTCTCTATTCTTGAGAATGGTGCTTGGGTCCAGAGAGCTTGGTTTCACTATTCTCTCCTGCAAAGTGCTCCAGTCCATGCATAGACTACAGTTTGTTTATTAGCCTCCTGTGATGGACATCCAGAATATGTCTGCTGCATGGAAAATTTCTCCTCACTACAGGCAAATGGTGCTGTGCTGGGTATGCTCTTACATGCATGTTCTTTTGGGTATGCATGGACAAGATTTCTCCAGCATGTTGCAGACACGTTGACCCATTGACTAAATGCAAAGTTCAGCCTCACCAGGCAGTAATAAAGAGTTCTCCAGGAGGTGGATCAATGTGTCCTCTCACAGAAAGAGTCACTTTTCTTTCTCAGCCATACATCACATTTTTTTTTTTTTAAGTCAGAATGTTAGGAAGCTGGTGGATGAAATGGTGTCATCTTTTTGCTTAATTTGCATTACCCAGGCCAGGCATCTTTTCACATTTATTGATCAAGCAGGCTTCTTTCATGACACGACTGTTCATAACCATTGTTTTTTTTATTGGGTGAATTTTGCCTTTTCTTTTGAAGCACACTTCTCTTCACTGTGAGATAGATGATGTATAGGTAACAGTTCTGAGCTGGTCATGGCTCCTTTTTTTGACATTTGCTTCTCTTTTTGTCTAAATATTTATCCTCTGAGATCAGAGAAGGACTTTTCTGTCTTTTCAACTCTGAACAAACTTCAGTTTTCCTGATGGAGTGGGAGGAAGAGGAGGCAGGATGTGGAAGCCCTGAACCATGAGCACTATATCCGGGCAAATTGCTGCTTCTTCCCCCTGGGTGAGGACCATTCTTATGTTGTTTCTATGTGAAGGATAAAAGCTGCTATGTGCAAGAGGCAAAATGAAAATGACCACAATTAGACCATGTTAGCAATACGATAATTAGCTAAGATTGATTAAATAACGTAAAGATCTCAAATCTTGGCATTGTAGCGAAAACTGCTTAAAGCCTGCAAAAAACCACCCAGTGAATCTATAGCTAAATACTAGCTTGAATCCATACAATCGCAGTTTTTAAAAACTGACAATAAGACAGTGGTGTCTTGGTAATTCTAGCTTGTGTCTTCATAGATACTAAGCCAGCATTTAGTGCTTTTCTGTGGCCACGGACAGCTTTTGTTCCTTAGGACACTGGTACCATAAGTGCAGATATGGTCATTAAATCTTAATAATGGTGCTTAGTATTTATAAGACACCTTTCATCCAAGGACCTCAAAGAACTGAACAAACATTAACTTGTTAATTCTCATAAGAGCCATGAGGCAAGAGCTATTACATCCCTTTTACTGATGAAGGGACTGGGTCCCAGAGAACTTCAGTAACTTCATTTATACAAGGTCATGTAGGATAATAAAATCACTTTACACAGTACAAGCCTATACCCCAAGCTATCTGTTCAAGTTGTCTGAAGTCATCTACCTGTTTATAAGTATTGGGGGCGGGGGTGTCCTTATTTTACTCTAGTGAATCCTGCCAAATAAACAATTAAGAAAAAGGAAATTTTTCAGTTCTTAGAAGTAAATTTCAAGGCAACACAACATTATGTAATTTTGGAGACACATTTATTGAGCCAAGAGTAAGTGTCTGAGGGAGAGGAGGATCAAGATTATATACGGTGTATTGTTGGGTTTTGATGCGGAAAAGACCCCCAGCTGCTTCCTTTAACAACCACCTGGCTGGGCTGGGGATGGCTCAGAGGTTGAGTGTGAGCTGCTCCTGCAGAGGACCCGAGTTTTGTCCCCAGCATCTGTAGTGGGCAGCTCACAACTACTGTAGCTCCAACTCCTTCCAATACTCATTCCTAGACTCCTTGGGCACCTGCACTCATGTGGTACACACACACACACACACACACACACACCACACACACACACACACACACACACCCCACACATATACACACCATACCACACATACATATCTCACACACCACACACATACATACACACACACCACACACACAACCACACAACACAAACACACACATACACACACACACCACACACACCACATACACATACAACCACACACACACACAACACACACATACACACCACACACACACAACCACACACACAACACACACATACACACCACACACACACACAACACACACACACACACCACACACACCACTCAACATACACACACACCACACATACACATACCACATACACACACACCACAGACACACATACACACAAATAAATTTTTTTAGGCCTCTCATAGCCAGGTATGGTGGTGTCAGCCTTTAATCACAGGACTTGGAAGGGAGAAGGGGGCAGATCTCTGTGAATCTGAATTTAGTTACGTCTACATAGTAAGACTATATTTGTTAAATTTTATTTTTAATAGTTCTTTTTTTTTTCACATTCATCTTTCTCATCCCCAGATTGTCTCATTTAACGCAGAGCATCCAGGCTTGCGTGAAGCTGGTCCCATGCTGCACACTAGATAGAGAATATGCTGTGAGAGCAGGTTCCCCATCCTCTTCCTCCTCTATGCCCGCCGACCTCAGCATGCAGAGCTGACGGGAAGGGGAAACAGAGGAGGGCCCTGCTTTCTAAAACTGCCTGAGAAAAGTCTACCTTTCAAATGGTAAAGCAAACATTCCACATGACTGTTAGTTACAGCTTGTCCTAGGTGGCTCAGAATTTCTTTTTAGATTGATGCAACATCTAACCTCATCAGCCTTAGGTCGTGTATGACACGGAACAGTCTGATCCCTCTTCAACGTGACGAAGTGTCACGGGTTTGGACACAGGATTTTGATCTTGCCCCGCCCTTTTTCTGGGACAGCCAGAGCTTCCACATCTGAGACCCCAGCGTCACCCCTTCTAGGAATGCCCCACCCTATATACAACCGTGTCAGACACACTCACGCTGATCAAGCGCTCTCTTAAATGCAGTCCCCAGAAGTAAGCACAATATTCCAGATGTGGTTTGAGACTGGAGAACAGCTGCTTCCATTAACCACACCATAGTTCTTGCTTTATTTCAAAGCCATGGCTTGATCTTCCTGTGGACTTCTTTGGGGTAAACAATTAAATAAACAAACAAATAATAAATAAATAAATAAATAAATAAATAAATAAATAAATAGGCAAAACCAAACGGATTTGCATTGTCATTTCCTAATTTATTTTTCATTATCCTAATAATTTCAATGCCGATTTCCTAATTCTTTTTTCTAAAGTATTTATAAGTTTCAAGTGATCAAATAACATTTTTTGAGCCGATTAAAAATGGGGAGTCTTGACTTAAAGCAGTCCTTTCCCCCCATAGTCAGGGTTAGACTGTGGTCCTCGCACATGAGCCTGAAAATGTGGGTGCATACTTCATATGTAGCTTTCCCTCACCTGTTGCATGCAGTAAGGATGTTTAGTGTTTATTCCTAGAGTAAAAAGTGTGTGTGTGTGTGTGTGTGTGTGTGTGTGTGGTGTGTGTGTGTGTGTGTGTTGGGGATGGGGGGTGGGGGCTTTGATTGTGAAAATGTGAAGTTTAACACAGAGGCAAAGACCTGATGTTCCTGACCGTGCTGGCACAGGATTTTGGATTCTGTCCCCACCACTCACAGGTCCTTGGGAAATTTTACTTAAACTCTTTAAATTTTATTTCTGATGAGAGGTCATCTGTTACAGGATTATTGTGACAATATAATAGAGAATACAAAAGACATAGTAGAGAACCCGAGTTAGACAAACCACGTGACAATATAAAGACCTTGGAACCTATAGACAGAAGGACAAAAGGAAAGACAAGGTCCCTGCGGTGTCCTCCTCAGCCCAGGAATAACAGCCGTGAGTGTTTGGAGCACAGGCGTGAGCATTTCCTTGTGTTGAAGTGACTCCCAAGTCAGAGGGTTCCAGCAGGACTGACAGGCTATGAAAATAAACTAACACACCTGACGGAGCCGATAAGCACTAACACAAATAGCGTGTCAGTGTGTTCTAAAGATTTAGGCCAGGACTGTGAGCCATCTACATATTTTAGGCTACTCCCAGTAAAAGTTGCCTAAGATATAATGCATGATAGTTTTATTAGACAGATATCATTAGATAGTGTATTTTACAACTAACTCAAAATTGGACCTCAGGGACACATGGGCACAGTGACAGGGAGTTTCATGGGATGCAATTGTGTCTGCACAGACACATGGTGTCTTTAGACCAATGAGCATCAGAGACAGTGTGGCTCTCAGAACCGCCTTTGATTTTATATAGCCAAATTAGAGATTTATCAAGTTTGAGCAACAATGTAACCCAGTACCTCAAAATGAGCACTCCGCTGAGGCGACTTATCTCCCAGCAGAATTTTACTAAAATGTACTCACCCAATTACTTAAGGATATGTGTTATTGTAATAGATGGCACACCGTGTCCGGTTGGTTGACTCTTCCCCAGGACCCTTGCCATGTCCTACTCATAATGTGAAGATCAGGATCTGCGATTTCCAAAGCAAGTTTCTGTTTGGCCGTCTGATTGTCCCTGCCGTGTGTGCGGGCACTATTTGGCATTTGACGACATGTGTTCACTGCGTCTGGAACCTCTGTTCTAACTTCACACCCCCTTCACTCAGCCGCTTGTAATTGCTATTAATATCTAGCCATTACCCAGCAGGGCTGGCATTGGGCCAAAGTGGGGGGTGGGTGGCCCAGCCCCAGCACAAGACTCTGAGGTGCTCTCTACCATCCCTTTCCCAACCCCCCCCCCAAGCTATACCATTCCTGCATGATAAAACTTGTAAATGGGGCCTAAGGCTGAGGATGCCGCTGTCCTCAGCTCACCCGGCTCTCTTCAGCCACAGTTCTGGCCAATGCGCAGCCTGCAGGAAGGAAATGGTGGAGCACCCATCACTGGGGGAAAAGCTGAGAAGAAATTGGCGACCACATTGGGTTTTTTGACATAAAGATAGCAGCAATACAAAGGCGGGTGGCTGCAGCGGTGGTTGGACGCTCACCAGACCCATGGCTGCAGACTGGGGTGTGCAATGCATGAGTCATATAGACAGGTGTGTTATTATCCACGTGATGCAGAGGGTCTGGAATGCAGCTCAGAAGGCTATAACGAAACATTATCCATAAACATCTCAACTGTAAGTAACACTGAACAGTGAAAACAGCCCAATTCTGATGAAACCCATGTTCTGTAGATGTGAAGGGTGGTCAGGTACCAGAGATGCAGAAGGCCGGTACAGAAATGAAAGGGGGATCCCATGGCATGCTCTGTTTCCTGGTCAAAATCCCCATGACTATGACAAGCAGTTGTTCTGATGCCTCAGTAGTTCTAAAGAAAATCACGCTGTATCTCCTTAACCCTACCTACCAAGTCCTTCCCAAACTTACTTGACCACAGAGAAAAGGTTCCCGTCGGAAGGCAGTAACTACATCTCATGGGACTATATTCTGCAGCATCTACTCTGGAAACAACGGCCAGTGATGGCATTAGAGACCCCTGGAGAAGGCGTATCCATCTGCAGACGGCAATATAAACACATCCTTTTATGATCCTGAAGACAGAGGGCGACGAGAAGCCGTGACAGGCCCTTTGATAAATAGGATGGCTTCCTGGGCCAGTTTTTCACTCTGCTTCCGCCTTTTGTTTCCCTGCCCACCGAGCTGGGATAGTTTACCACTTGATGCCTAGTTCCCTCTCTCCTCCTTGATTGGTTTTCCTCTTAAGCAGAGTTATCACCATCAATAATGTTCATAATAGCACTTGCATTTGCCTGTACTTATTACTCTTCCAAAGTGTTATTAGGCACTGTATATGATCTCACTGTTAGAGGGTAACTTTATAGACAGTTCATTTAAATAAATTCAGTACACTATTAAAGACTATCAATTACATCTTAAGACTGGAATTTTCTCACTCTCCTCAAACTAAAGACACTGGCTGCTAGCTACATGCATTAACTCAAACTTCAACTAGAATTTGATTTTAGAGAATTGGTTTCCCCCAAAATGTTAACATTTTGTTCAGCTAAAGAAAGGCCTTTTGTACTGATTAGGAGAAAGGATAGGGAAAACTAACATGTCCTGAGACCTAATAAGTGAAAATCAGGTTTTCGTCGATGATACTCACTGATCTTAACAGAGCTCTCAGTATAGGCGAGGAATTGGGCGATTCTGCTGCCCAAGATCACAGAGATACTCCCTGGCAGATCTGGAGGTTAAATGCAGCTCTGTGTGGTTCAAATTTTTGATGTGAAATGCAAGACATCAAGAATTCCCAAACCATAAGTATTCAGCATTTTAAGTTATTTAACAAAATCAAATGCAGTTGTCCCTCAGTTTCCATGGGAGATTGGTTCCAGGACCCCCTGCAGATACCAGACTCTGTGGATGGATGCTTAGGTCCTTTAAATGCAGTGTGTGGGCATAACCCATGCACATGGTACCCTATACTTTAAATCATCGCTGGATTATTTATAATACCTAATACAATGGAATTCTATGTAACCAGTTGTTATATGAGTTGTTTAAGTATTAACAACACAAGAAAGGGGTCTGTACATGCTCAGCACAGATGCAACTTCAACATTTTTTTCTTTCTTCTTTTTTCTTTTTCTTTCTTTCTTTTTTTGATCTGGCTTGCTTGCTCTATGATTGTGGAATCCGTGAAGAAAGATGGTCAACTTTATATATAAATCAAATGAAACCCAGTTGTAAGACAGGACTCATCTTGCAAAAAGATAAAAGCTGCACAGAAAATACATGTTATGATCATAACTATCTGTTAAGGATATTTGATTTCCAGTTCTATCACATGAAGGGTAATTAAGAAAGAAGTCTGAAGTTACTGAAGTTATGTCAGCGTTAACACCAACCTTTATTGTTACATAATTTAAATTTAAATGCATTAGCTGACATAGTTTAAATAATTTACTGACATTTCCATCCTGTATTTCAAAAGGTCAGGAGTCTGAGAGTTTTATTAGCTAAAACATCCCTGCTTCCACACAATAGCCATCTTTCTATAGATGAGGTAAATCTGGACAGACGTCTAGGAAATTGTAACAAACGTTGTCTCTTTACGTTTGAAATTGGCAGGAATTAAAGTACACTCAGAGGATGTTTTAGATTAAATATGGAGCTGGAGACCAAGATCAAGCTGCAATGGTACCCTGACACACTCTTCACCTTTTGTCACAGTTAACTGCTGTTTGTACCCTTAAAGGACTCAAGACTTTCTTTCTTTTTTTTTTTTTTTTTTGGTTTTTCGAGACAGGGTTTCTCTGTGTAGCTTTGTGCCTTTCCTGGAGCTCACTTGGTAGCCCAGGCTGGCCTCGAACTCACAGAGATCCACCTAGCTCTGCCTCCCGAGTGCTGGGATTAAAGGCATGCGCCACCACCGCCCGGCAGACTCAAGACTTTTTGCACCTATCCTTGCTCTCGCTTTCAGCTGCCTCTCACCCCTCACTGCCCCACAGACCACTCTACACATGCCAGAATTCTAATGAGAACACTCACATGCTTGATCTGACCATAAGGAGGATCCAGTCACGAGCCTGTGACCCAAGTGAGCCAACCCAAGCTCATCTCTGGGATTTTTCATACTGAAAGTGGGAGTGATGTTTACCCTTCCTCTCTGGAATGCTAGGCATGAAGATGTGGCCCCCAACATGTGAAAGAGGAAGTAAGCAAGAAGCCAGGCTTGATGTAAAGACCAAGAAGAAGGAGGAAGAAATGATAGGTGTTGAAGGGATAGCATGCAAGATCCTGGATCTACTTGAAGTTGAGGTCAGGATACCATGGTACACTTCTGGGATTTGGTTACTAGGTCTATAAGTACCTTTTTTTTTTTTTTAGATAAGTCCCTCTAGATTTACTGTTATGACCATGAATCCTAAACAATATAATTCTCCATCTTTCTCTAATTGCTGTTATTTGCTATTCAAATTCAGTGTCTTTGAAAATAGGTTTTATGATTCCAGCAGCTTAAGTCATTGTACCTCCAGGCCCTTTGCTCTTGAGGTGGTGCGTTAGCTGAGACATAACCAGTGCAATACAACATGGTGATTTTAGCTGCCGGACACGGAGATGGAAGAGATATGCACCTTGAATCATGAACCAAAGAAATCTGTTTCTCCCCAAGAACGTCTGAGAACTTCGTCAGTGTGTTGATTTCCGAGAAGAGGAAATCAAGCAGGAAGTAAACATCAAACACTTCACTCCAGCCAGGGTGAAATTACAGGGTTAGGAACGTCCGCTGGTGTGCAGGAGCTGACTCTAGGATCTGCTGCTGGAGGTTAGAAGGCCTTTTCCTCATGTAGGAGAGCAAGGAGAGAGGGGAGGGGAGAGAACCTTGAACGTTCTGAGCTGGCGCCATGGAGATTTTCTGCTCAGTCTGGGCATATCGCTGGGCTACACATTCACATTTCCAGATGTGGACTAGAAGAACCCTGGCTCCTCATTGCAGGGAGTGTGTGTGTGTGTGTGTGTGTGTGTGTGTGTGTGTGTGTGTGTGTACTCACACACACAGTAGTAGTGTCTATGAGACGGTTCTACCCAGTAGAAAGAATGCATAGGCAGAGACACTTCATCTGTTGTCAAGAGAAAACCAGTTTCAAAACAAAACTGTAATATATCACTAAGATATAGGATGGAAAGAGACATCAATCTGTCTTACTGGTAGGAACGACGGCAGAAAACACAAAGGAAGCCACTAAGCCTGTGTGCTTGGTAAGTGGCAGGGGGACCTAATAGAAGTCCCCCAAAGCAGTGAGTGGCAGAAAGCACAAACCAACTCCTCAGCCAGGAGGAGACAGGTCCCAGGAGGGAGAACTGCCCAGTGCTCTCTCTGCCACAGATGTCCAAAAGTAGACACGGTTGTTTCCATTTTGAGTCTGACTTGTTTGCTTTAAAGACATCTACACCTGAATCCAAACTGCTGGATGATGTGTATAAACCCTACACAACAGCCGTCTTTCTCCTCTCTCATCAACTCTATGGTGAGAGCAGCATGTTGACTCATGGCCACAGACATGTCATTCTCAACATGGGACACTAATAATATTGGAAGAATTAATGTTTTCACACTGCCACAAAGGAATAGCTAAGAAATTATTCTGAGCACCACATTTTGGGGTTATTGTAAATTTGTCTTGGAGGGGCTAAGGACTATAAGTTAATAGACTGCTTGCCTAGCATTCACTACACCCTGCGTTCCAGCCCCTGTACTGCAGAAACTCGGGGTGGTGGTATTTGCCTGGTAATTTCAGCACACAACAGGATCAGCTTTAACTGATGTGAGCCTCATCCATCCTTCTCTGGTGCCTCAGGCATTTGAAATTATATTTTGGTGCTGAGAGGTACCATTGGAACAGTCTGTTCTGGTTTTGTCTCACAAAGGCTCAGGCAGATGACATGCTCGAGGGTCACACGGACATCAGTAGAGCTGGGTTTAGAAGTCACATCTGTGGAACGGCAAGTCCCCACTCAGACCATTGACCTGCAGATGACAGTCTCCATGAGTGAGGGCTGGAGAGGGACAAACACACTGACTGAAAAGGACCAGAATGTATAAGAATAGGGAGGCCAAACTGAGGTAAGATTTAAAAAAACAAAACAAAAGCCACAACAGTGTTTACTAGAGAAAAAAAAATCACCACTGGAAATTTAGTTCCAAACTCAGAGAAGACACTGAAAAGTTAAGTTACTCTAATTGCCTTTGGGGCTTTGATAGTAGCCAATATGCCTGTCACCTGTCAGCTCTCAAAATACTGTAAAACTACCATGACTAATGCAGTTTTACAGATGGGGAAATTGAGGCAATGAGTGGAAAGAAAGCATGCCCAAGTTTTTACAGAGAGGCAAGACTAGCGCTTAGCCCAGAGCCTTACTATAAAGCACAGGTGTGGATGCTCCAAGCAGAGCATCATCTGTAGTAACATCTGTCAATCACAGCCTCCAAGGGAGGAAAGCAGGGGAAGAAAGGTCTGCGTAGTCAGGATGCTACTTACAGGATGTAAGTGAACTACAACAAAACCAAAGCTCTCGGAATCTCATTGCTGGTGTCTTTTTCCTCAGTCACGTGGCTTTAGTATATTCCTGCTTGGGTAGATATGAGGTAACCACCAGAAGGGACCTTTCCGTTGGCAAGGTGCTGTCTCCTACAGTACCTGCTTCCTCCCTCCCTCTCCGGGGAGGACAGCTGTGACTCTGTGTCCTCCCTCAGAGGCTGTGAGGATACAGGATGAGACCCAGATGGAGGAAAAGCCTGTAGGCAAGGAAGCCCACCCAACAACCCATGCTGCAGCTGGCCGGCGCTCTCCTCAGCTTTGTCCCATGGAGACGGCCAGTCACCAGAGTGGAGCTCCCACAGTGATTGAGGCAACCCCACAGCACTGGTGGCTCCAGGCTCTGCTTACAACTCTGGGGACTCTTGATGATGTCTTCTTCAACTTGAAAACACTCCTCTCCTTATAGGCCGCCCCTCAGCAAACATCATCTCTCTCCTGTCCTTTCCATCTCCTGTGGCACCCACAGGAGATGGCAGCCCGCCACAGTCGAAAATGTGCTCCACATCAAAGCCACCCCACGTTTTTTCTTCCCACTAGATTCACAGAGCTCTTTATTCCCACCCCCGATGCTCCAAATGCCACCAGTGTTTACATTTTTGTCCAGCCTACACGTCTTTTCCTGCTTAAGAACCATATGCTCGATCTCTTTCGTCATGTGGCTAACACACCCTGCTCTCTTCCCCTTCCTCTGGCTCTTCCGGCCTCTGACTCAGTTACACCCATCCTGGCTGGTGGTGCAGAAGGCAACATTAGAAACGTCTCACTCCTGGCCAGTGCCCTCTGACATGGTCCTCCTTAGGCAGAGAGAAAACAGTCCAGTTACTCCAATGCCCCCAGAGTCACCAGTGTGTCCCAGTACTGAGCCCTTGTTGTTATGTAGTTGGATAAATGTTTTCTCGTGTTGACATGTGTGTTTCACATGAAGTCTGTTGCACTGCTGTTCTTGTCCCCAGCAAACAGGAGTCAAAACATAAAAATAGTGATGGTTAGGTTTAGAAAAAAATGTTTTTTAAAAAGTCCAGAGAGTTTTTAAATGCATCTCTTCTCTGAAGAGAGAAGCTCAAATCCACCCAACAATGGTAGGTAGAAAAATTGCCACAGTCACATTGGGAACAGAAAATCCATTAATAGAATGCTTGTCTGATTCTATTAAAGTATGCTCAAGTGAATTTTCCAGAGAAGTGTCCTTCATTTCATAGGAAAACCTTTAAAAGATTAAGTCATACCATCTTCTTAGGTTGTGACTAGAATCATTAATTCCACCTCTCGACAAAAATATTTACTGTCTGCCAGGTCTGAGAACTGAGCTGTTTTGCATTTAGAGTATTGAATAAAACACACGTGGTACTGGCCCCATGAAGTTCACAGGCCAGTAAAAGTCTACACATTGGTTACTTTGCTCACCCAAGAAGATCACAGAGGCCAGATGACACTGAAAAAAAAAAATCTCCACAGAGCTCTTTGTTGTTATGATATTTAGCAATGAGCCTTGCAAAATCAGAGAGATGTAAAGCTGCCTGCCTCTACATCACTGCCTTGCCACCAGGGGGCGCCACTGCACACTTGGGCAGAGACCAGCCTAGTCAGGGCTGCTGGGTCTTCTATAGAAAGGGGGTGGGGGAAAACGATTTTTCACCTGCTTATAAGCTGCAGAACATTCCAAGCGGGCCCAGCACTCTGACACACACATAATCTCATTTGAAATTCACAGCGAGGGTGGAGGTACTTCTGATAGTTCCTTCTCAGAGGAGAAACAGGAAGTCAGGAAGGTTACTTGTTCAGGGTGAATGGTTAATGCCAGCCCCGAGCTCTGACCTGATGGGCCTAGAGTTCCTGCTTTGTTGCGGGTCGGGGGAGATCATGACACAGGTATTTAGAGGGCGAAAACCTAAGACTGAAAGCCTGCCACAGCTGACATTTGTGCCACAGGGAAGCTGTACTTGTCCTAAAGGAGCCTTGTTGCTGTTTCCTTCCGCTTCTCCTTATTTGGGGGTCTTCACACATGCTCACACGTGTGCACCCACCACACGCGAATGCCCACATGCACAACACACACGCGCACCTACATCAGTTTTGAAAGTCACATTTCATCCACATCTGGAGCTGCTGGGTCTTTCTTTTTTTCTTTTTTCTTTTTGCCTCAGACCAGACCACAACAAAAACAGAAATACAGAAACACGAGCAGAAGGGAGGTGCTGAAGGCACACTGGCAGGGGAGTTGTGATTTAGAAATCATGTCCCTGAGGGCCACTTGCTCTGCCTCTCTGATCCAGTTTATCCCCCATTCTCGACACAATGTAATAGTTTGTCATACCCTAAAGGGGGAAAAAGCCCCAACTCTACTTCAAAGAAGAGACTCCACAGTAACTTAAAAGAAATGATCAAGCAATTTAGTATGAAAATGAGTCAAACTTGTTTAAAAAAAAAACCATAATTTGGGGTCTATTGAATGAAGCAAAAGAAATAATTGACTTCCCCCGCCTCCATTCCCAGCACATTGTTTTGGAAGGAAATCAGGCTTTTGTGAGAAATCCTGCGCTTGTTGAGTGTGGTCAGGTGGCTGCGACAGGGCCATGGAGAAACAAGAGTCACGGCCCCTTCTCCAAACTGCAAATGTCTGTCGGAATGAAAGCCTCCAAGAAGGCCATCGATTTACCATGCCTCTGTTTGTCTATAATATCAGTGTGACATTTTTAAGGTGGTTTTTAAACTGTTGATCTTCATAGGATCTCACATGGAATCATCCTTCTGTGATAGGTTTAGTTGATAAACAGGCACTGAATGACAAAAAATACTGATGGGTGACTCAAAGGAAAAGGAGCTATTTATTTGGTCCATAAAATGCATGTAGACTGAGTTACTCGTAAGCACAGAGCCCAGACACCTACAGGGCCCAAGGGCAGTCTGTAGAGGGGACAAGGAGGGAGGCGTGAGAACATGTGTCAGAAGGGTGAGCTGGCTATACAAAGCGAACAATGAGATAAGAAAGAACCAAGATGAAGGGCAGAAGGGACAGAGGAGAGGGCTGGGGAAAATTATTTTCTTCATAATAATGAGGCTAATTTTTCATTATTATTGATGTGTGACTACCTAGTAAGGTCTGCATCAAATATGCATCTGGCACACTCATTTTTAAGTAAAGGCCCTCCATGTCATACTTTGTTATTTTAATAGGTGACAAGGTCCCAGGTAGGAAAAACAACCAGAGTTCTCAACATGGGAAGAGGGTAGGAAAGGGGCTGGTATCTGGCATATCCCATGAAAATACTTGGAACAAATGAAGTAGAGATAAACAGACTGAGCCAGAAACCAGAGAAAGATACTCAGGGTAGAAAAACACTAAAAATGTCCCAATCAAAATAGAAGTACTAACCAATTAAGCAGCAGTCAGTTATTAAGAAACTCAAATAAGGAACGACAAAGAATTGGGAGTAGAAAGAGTCCAAGAACTGGAGCTTGCAGAGGACTGCTTTCAAATGGTCCCATCTGGACAGGACAAGGCCACCACACTCATGAACTCATAACAGCTGTGGCTTCCCTCATAAGACCCGTGTGGCTGCCACATAAGTTCAAGTCAATCAACATCTTAGCATGGAGGGAGGAGTCTCAGGATCCCCAACCTCTAGTCAAGGAGATGGTTGCTAGGGGAAAGAGTCAGTTGTTTTTTTTTTTTCAGGCCCTTGATAGATTGGCCATGTTCCAGCCAATGCTCCATAACCATACATACATAAACAGCATTAATTCGTGGTGTGTGTGTGTGTGTGTGTGTGTGTGTGTGTGTGTGTGTGATGAAGGTGTGTGAATCTGAACAAAAGTCATTGCATACTTATATGAAATTCTCAAAGAATTAATGAAGTTGTATTAACAATTTTTTAAAAGAAACTCAAGTGAGTTTATTGGATGGAAAAAGTACATTTATCGATTTTGCATGCTATAATTGTTATTAAAAACCTACAGCTACTCCGTGCTTCTGAGTGCTGTGGGAATTCAATTTACATCGACCTTCTAGTGAAGATGATATTGGAAGTGAAAAGTACCTCACTCTCCAAGGGAAATATTTGAATGGCCAGAATAGAGTTGGGTAGAACTGTTGACACAGATGCCTGGGTTTCTCATGACATTCTGCACCATCCTCTACTCCTGGTCATCTCATATTTTGTGATTTAACCAGCTCTTAGAGGCTCTCTTAGGGGTTCAGGCACTCTGGCCCCATTTCCTCTTTTACTTGGCTGGCAATTCTCACATGGACTTCAATGGCAAAAAGCTGTCAACAGTTCATAAAAGGCTCAAACACCTTAAGATGTTGTATACATGTTCCAACGATGTTTTTCAATACACTTCCTTTCCTAGTTCCCCACAGATAACCTTTGGCGTCCTGTGAAGTGATGTGGAGGGCGGAAAGCCAGTCCCATTTGGGACAAATGTTCTTCCCTACCCAGCAGCTGTCATCACACATGGTTTGACTTGAGAGACATTTCATCAGGGAAACCTTGAGACGTTCCTGTTAGTGACTTTTCCTCTTTCTGGGAACAGGGGTCAAGGAAGGGCCTGTCAAAGGGACCAGTTGTCAAGGCCTGGTTCACTTTTATGTCTCAGTTCACAGCTCGTACCATTCCTCTCAAGAGAGAAACAAAAGCAAGCACGATTTTCCTTGAGGCTCACTCCTTGAACGCCGCCCTCGTTCCAAGGGAGAGTTTCCAAAGGGTTTCGAAGGCCCGTGTTTGCTTGCTTGTTTGTTTGCTTCATTTCCAAAGATGAGAGCCCTTGTAGTGTGGTGAGCAGAGAAGGAGCGAGTTGAAGTTTGCTGGCATTACACCACTAGAGAGGGAGATGTTCCTGCTTTCTAGAGGAAAGGGCAGGGGACGGAAGGTGAGTCTGGCTCATGACTAACAGAATCATGATCTCCAGTCATCCTCTGAGAAACGCTTCCTAACATTCTCTCTTGAGCAGTTTTGCTCAGTTGGGGTTCTCATCAGAGTCTCAAAACAGAAAATTATTTAGATGACTATTTTCTCCATCCTCCCAAGGACGGTTGGTAGCTGGTACCACCTGGAAGACAGAAGAGAGGTTAATTAATTCACTGTCCACAACTGATACTTTATGGTGTTTGGGACTTAACTTGAACAAGTTCATATCCCTGAACCTGTTGAAGAATATGGCTTAGAAATGCTGCACCTATGACCGGGAAACAAAACCAGATACAAAGTGCCATTGTATGCCCTGATAGTTCTAGTGGGTTGAAAATTGTGTAATATGGACTTGAAATTTTAACTTTCATATAGCCACGTGGTTTAAGGGGAATTCCCTCCAATAAGTTTAAGAAAAATCCCAGAAGCCCAGACATTTAGAAGGAGGATTAAAACCGATGGAGATAAAGGACTACCCTGCGGATTCAAATGACCCAGAATGATCACATTTCCCCAAATATCAACTCCGGAGCACTTCACTAACATCTCCTTTGAACAGAAAGCAGGCATTTTGTTGGGCATTGTCTGAAGTGATAGACCCCAGGACTCCACTGAACGTTTCAACTACAAACTGCTGGATACCTGCCATCAAGGTGCCCACGGTCAAGTGCAAGAAGGGCAAGCACCCGAGATGGTGCTGTGGGAGAAGGGCAGGAGTGAAAGACTGAGGAAATTAGATCTTTAAATGTTCGTAGTCAAATGTGAGAATTGCTAGAAGGTACGGGATGTGTTTGATTCATTCATGGAAGATGTGCTTGCTAAGAATAAGAAAAGTCCTCATTTTTGATAACTTGATTTTTTTTAAAAAAAAAAGCTATATTTTGGGTGTAGCATCTACTCTGTCCATTCAAAAAATGATCTAAATGCAGCCACCAGCAGAATCTACGAGCAGATTTGATGCTTAGGCACAAGGTCTGGACACTGCGTTCCTGGATGGGACTTCCTTTCCTACCTTCTGTTATTCTACCCCATTTCCCCCCATGCACTTGACCTTCCTGAGAGAGCCAGGAAAGCTACCTATGTGTCGGTGCATTCTCTTTGGAAATCCATTTCATTACTTTGCTTTGCGAGCAGAAGGACCTGAGGTTGACCCCCAAAATCCACATATTAAGCAAATACCTCTCTAACTGAGACATCCACTCAGCCCTTCGTGGGACTCGATGTGTGAGCGGAACTTATGGAGTCAGTGCAAAGAGATGGTTCCCAACCTAAAAGAATTCCTTTTCAAATGACTTGAAATGCTGTATGGCCCAAATAAAACAAATGAATAACTTAGAAAATTCACTATGTGTGTGTTCTTGCCTGTTCTTAACCTAGAAAAATGAAAGACCCACTCACCTACTGTGACTCAAAGATGATGATCCCAGATCGGCATTTCCATTGCACTCCCAGAAGTTCCTGCCCCCTGAGTCAGGCTGAGAGGGGGAATCTGGGAGGATTGGTACCCTGCTCCTCTTGTGTAAAGGCTGTGTCTCCTATGTATTTATTTGATGGTAATTTTTTTAATTGCCTAAGGAATGTCTGTTTGTTGTCAAGTACAGCATTTATACCATGAAGCAAAGCAGAAAACTGAAATAAAAGTTACTTATAGTCACAGCTCTAGTACATCCATTTGCAAATTTGTTTTTTCTCTAGTACACATTTATACATTAACTGCAGCTTCTACAGGATTAGTGTCACGTGTCTCCTGTTCTTTACCAAGCTACTTCAGTTGTTACAACCGAAGAACCAATATTGCTATGTTATTATTCGCTGAACTACAAACTTCATTATAACAATTTCCTCCTAATGCCTGTTGCTCACCCAAGATTCCACTCAGGACACAGAATTACATTAAATCAACATGCGCCAATTCTCATCTTGTATGTTATAGTTCCTCAGACTTTTGTTAATTTTTTTTTGATGGACTTGATATTAAAAGAGTACTCGGATATTTTATGAGATGCCCTCAATTTATGTTTGCCTTGTCTTTTGTTAACCACCCCCACCATGGTCAGGCAGGATCAGCAATTATGAGGGGGCAGTCAGTGGAGGTGAAATTCTAGTTTCTTCAGATATTGATAGACCTGTGTGCTATCGTCACAACTTATCATTGGTGACATTCAGTTTGATCACTTAGTTGGAGCCATATTTTTAGATTCCTTTGCTGTAAACTTTCTTCTTCAATCTTTTGTTTTTATAATCTCCCCGTTGGAAACAAGTCACCAAGCATAGCCAACCCAAGGTTTGTGGAGTCCTACCCTCTCAAGGGAGATCAATCTACATGGGCTGTGACAAATATTTCAGTTTGCACTCTGTGGAGATGGCCTAGTTGGCATAAATACCTGTTGCCCAGGCATGAGTTCGGGTCCGAGCGCCCGTGAGATAGCCCACTGTGGCGTACAATCAGTGAGGGTTGCTATGGCGGTAAGAGTAACAATGACTCTGATGGGCTCATATTTGTGAACGCGTCCTCACCAGGGGGTGGAACTGTTTGAAAGGATTAGAAGGTGGCCACCATCTGTTTCCTCTTGGCGTACTTTTGACTTTCCCCGGAGAACCATAGGAACACATAGAGTGTGTAGCCTTTTGATCCTGATTTCTTTCACTAATGCAATGCCCCTGTGAGTCACTCATTTCAGCGTGTGAAATCACACCACTTTCCCTCTAATCCGAAACAGCATTCTGTTGTCTAGATATACCATAATCGGCTCATCTACTCACAGACTGAAGGACATTTGGTTACTTCCATTTTAGGGCAATTAGCGATAAAGCTGCTGGAAAATTTAACATGAAGATTTGGTGTGAGTACATATATTATGTATTTTTAAAGAATTTAATTTATGTGTTTGGGTGAGTTCACTTTCATGCAGTGCCCTTGAGGACCAGAGGAGGGCATCAAATGCCCAGGAGTCGGATTTACAGGCAGTTGTGAGCCACCTGGTGGGTGCTGGGAATGAACTCAAGTCCTCTTTGACTACTGAGTCATCTTTCTAATCCCTAAAATCAATTAGGTAAGTGCCTACAAGAGTGACTGCCGGGTCACATAAGTCTGTATTTAACTTTATAAGGAACTGCCTTCCAAAGAATCCAGAGCAACTGCCATTTTGCATTCCTGCTGGGGAGCTGGGGAGTCTGTTTTAGTCTACTCCCGGGCAGCTTTGCTCTGCCAGCCTTATGGATTTGAGTCACTTTGCTAAATGAATGGTAGCATCATCTTATTGTTTCAATTTGCATTTATTTAATGACAAATTATTACATGTACTGTCTGCTCAGCTCTCTTGTTCATTTTCTGACTGGATTGCTGGCTTTCTACTGTATTCTTTTTATAGTCTAGATAAAGATTCCTGGCCCCTCCCTTCTTCGTCTAACCAGGCCTTGTCTCCACCTCCCAAGTGCAGGGATTGCAGGCGTGGGCTGCCTGTCCAACACTCTTTCATGCTTTGGACATGTCTTTCACAGAGCAAAGGTTTTACATTTTGATTAAGTCTAATTTGCTGATTTTTTTTATTGAGACTTATACTTTGGGTCATGGAGCTAAAAATCTCTTTATCTAATCCAAGTTTTTTTTTTTTAAACAGTTTTTTTTCCCTAGAAATTATATAGTTTTACATTTCACAATTGTATTTGTGATTCATTTTGAGATGAGTTTTGTATAGTACGTTTGGTGTGAGTCAAAGTTTATCTACTGCAAATGACTGCCTGCGCACCCAGCATCGTTTGTTCAAAAGGCCTTCCTTTACTACTGAATTTTCTTTGTCCATTTGTCAAAAGCAAATTGACTGTATTAATGTGGATCACTTTTTTCTTCAGATCCTCTACTTGTTCCCTGGATCTGTGAATCCAGCAGTTTTCAGTTCTACATTGTCTTTATTACATTGGCTTAATAGTAATTCTTCAAACTGGGCATAGGAGTCTTCTAACCTTGTTTATATCTTTCAATTGTTTTGACTAAAATAAACCTTTTGCCTTTCCACAGGTGTATATCTGGGAGAAGTATGTTTCTACTGAAATCAGCGTTTTTGTTTACAAAAAACTATTGCGATTTTGGGTTTGATGCTGTAAATCACATTGGTAGGAACTGTTGTCTAAATAATATCATCTTGTAACCCCTAAACACAGTAGATCACTCCATTTATGGAGCTCTTCCCTGATTTATTTCTTTTGTTGTGGCTTGATAGATTTCATTATCCAGATCTCTCTCTCTCTCTCTCTCTCTCTCTCTCTCTCTCTCACACACACACACACACACACACACACACACACACAGAGAGAGAGAGAGAGAGAGAGAGAGAGAGAGAGAGAGAGAGAGAGAGAGAGAGAGAGAGAGAGAGAGAGAGAGAGCTATTTGAAGACAAGAGTCTCCTGCAGCCTGGGCTGAGTTTGAACTTTCTGTACAGCTGAGGATTATCTTGAACTTCTGATCTTGCTGTCTTCTCTCCTGAGTTCTGGTCACAGGTCCACCAAGCCCGGTTTTATGTGGTGCCAAGGATTGAACCCAGAGTCTCTCGTACACTAGACATGTTCTCTACCTACTGCACTACATCGCAAGGCCACACATGCATTTTGACAGATTTATATCCAATACTTTCATGGCCTACTATTGTAAATAATATCCACATTTAAAATTTAGAGTTACATTTAGTATAGTTGTCCCTTGGTACCCAATGAGGAGCTGGCTCCAGGACCCCTGGAAGATACCAAATTGGAAGTTATCCAAGTCAATTATGCAAAAATAGCGTGATATTTGCACATATCCTCCTGTGTTCTTTAAATTATCTGCAGATTACTCACACTCATACAGTACCAATATGACGTAATGTAAATAGTTGGTACACTCTTGCTTAGAGAATTTAATATCAAGAAAATTTCATGTGTTCAATGAAGATGCAGTTTTCTTTTCAAATATTTTCTATCCTTGGTTGGTTGAATCAATGGATACAGAATCCGTGGATGTGCAGTGCTCATGATATATAGAAATGAAATAGGGGTGGAGAGATGGCTCGGGGGTTAAGAGGACTTGTTGCTCTTCCAGAGGACCCAAGACCTGTTCCCAGTGTCCACAACGCCTATTATTCCAGTTCCAGGGAACCTGATGCCCCTTTCTAGCCTCCAACAGACTCCTGCATGCATATAAAATAAAAATGAATAATTTTTTTCAAAAAGAAAAAAATACATTAAAACTGACAACCTTCATAATTTTGATTGAGATATTAAAATGATTTCTTTTGTGTATGTGGTATATATATATATATATATGTATGTATGTATGTATTTACAAGTCTCTGTGTGCATATGGGTGTGCAGGGGCACATGCATATATGTAGACATATGTGGAGGCCAGAGATCTACATCAGATGTCTTCTATCACTCCTCACCGTACTTTTTGAGACAATCTTTCACTGAGCCTGGAAATTGCTGATTGGCTACACTGGCTGGCTGGCAAGTCTCACGGATACTTCTGCCTCTGCCTCCCGGCTCGGGGATTATAGGCACATGCTATGGCATCAGCCCTTTACAGGGGCGCTAGGGTCAAAATTTGGGTCTTCATGCTTCCACAGCAAGTACCTTACAGATGGAGCCATCTCCCCAGTACACAGTTTATATTTTTAAATAGTGGCCTGTTATTTTTCAAGCTTTTCAAAAACAATTCTGGAGCTATTTTGTAGGTTCTTTGGGATTTTTCTACATAGACACTGCAAATAGAGAAATGCCTTCGCCTCTGCCTTAATTTCTTTTTTTTTTTTTTTTTTTTTTTTTTTTGCCTTATTGAATAGCCTAGATCTTCAGGCATAATACCAAATGGATGTAGAAGTAGGGGCAGACTTGCCTTCATCCTGATCTCAGAGTCTCCCCAGTGCTCAGTACCTCTAGGGCAGACAGCTATTATGGCCTTAGAGGGTTTTGCTTTGGTTTTGTTTTCTAAACTGAGTTCCTACCCAGTATACAAGCAATGCTTATAGGACCTCGCAGCTCAGGTTTCTGTGCTACTGCGCATGTGCAGAGGTCAGAGGCCAACCTTAGGTGTTGGTCCATGCCTCCCGCCTTGTTTGAGACAGTCTCCTACTGTTCATAGCTTTAAGGACCGGGCTAGCTTTTGAGAACTCTCCCGTTTTTGGCCTCCTCTCTGCTGGGATTACAGGCATGTGCTACTGTGCCCAGATGTGGGTTTGGGAATTTGAGCTCACACCTTGCAGGACTAATGCTGTACCTACTGAGCCGTTATCACCTCAGCTCCCAGCTGCTCTTCCATGGCATTAATCCATGGGTCCCCAGAGACAGTCTTGTAAGACGGAAACCTTCCCCACATTCTAGATGAGGAAGGGGGGGGGGGTCAAACAAGTTGAAGAATTTGCCCAAAATTGTAGAACTAGTTTATGGTTTGTTCTTCTATAAACCATGCCGAGGAAGGCTGTTGGAGTCCCAAAGTCTACCTCCTATTTCCTTATGCAGAAATGAGAAAACTAAAACCCAGGGCCCACAGCTCTCAGTCACTGGGTTATTTATTGCAGAGCCAGAACTAAGACTCTGGTTTTTTCTTTCAGTCCAGGGCAGCTTCTTCCACTTGAGGAGATGAAACAGATTAGCTTCAGGGGAGAGTGAGACTGAGGATTCCTGTCTTACAGCCTGTTTACCCACAATCACGCGTAAGGCTATAGCAAGCTTCACTTGAGTGTGTTCGAACCAGTCTACTTCTTGAAATGACCCCTTAACATGCATGACTCTCTAGCAGCCAAGTTTTTAAGTGACTGTATATTTATGGTAAAAAGAGAGGGAGAGCCATTATGATGTTTTCATGTATGAGCATCACGTACTTCCGTTAGAACCACCCTGTTCCCCTCTGCTGTCTTCCTGTTCTCTTCAATAAGCCTGTTTCCTCCTAAATCTCTATTCTCATTTCTCTAAAACAACAACTTAGGCCTCTGAGATAGCTCATTGGGTAAAGGCACTTGTTGCCTAGCCTGACAACCTGAGTTTGACTCCTGGGACCCATGTGGTGGAAGGAGAGAACCGACTCCTTCAAATTGTTCTCTGACTTCCACGCATGTTCACACACCCCCACAAAAGTAAATAAAACTGTAAAACAACACAAAGCCCCACAGATTCTGCGTAGAAGAGACAGCATACCTGTCTTTTTGTTCAGTCTGACTTATTTCACTTGCCATGATCATCTCCATTCCATCTATCTTCCGATTCACAGTACAATGTGTTCCCTGTGTTTCTAGCATCCAGTTTCAGGGTGGTCCCTCAGACTCGATGGACCTTTCCCCTGTGGGTCCCTGGGTCCTGTCTGCTGCCTCCCACAGGCCCTGTGCTCTTCAGGTCCTCTGAGCAGGGTTTCTAAGAAAAGAGTGGGAGGAGAAGGCGAAGCGGTAAGTAAATACTCCACCAAGTGAGGGGCAAATCTTTCAAAGACACAGGGGTTCCCAATGGGCTTGAGCAACCGTGAGGCTTCATCTGAGGCGCACTGAAAGGACTTCACTCTACGGCCTGGGATGTTTATAGGCTAAGACACGATTCTTAGTACTTTATACCCACACAGCATGCTCATCTCCAGTCCTTTACACTGTCAAATAAAAGGGAAATAATAACACCTTATGTTTGTATATTGATTTATGGCTTACTAAGCACTTTTACAGTCATCATCTCATTTGATCCTTACAATAATGTTGTGAAACAGCTGAGGAAGGGGATTATTAATTCCATTTTACAGATACGGAAACTAAGACTTGGAGGGTATTAAGTGAGTTGCTCAAGTTCCATCAGGTAGGAAGTGGGAGTCAAGGTTGATATCCGGCACTCAAGGCAGGGGAGTGCCCTGCAAGGATTGGTGAGGGGCCAGAAGGGTCATTTCAGTTTAGGGCTCAAATCCTGCTCTCCCCAAGTTCAGGACTGAACGAGAGCTTGAAGGCGTTTTGATATGGATAGCAATAGGGATCAGAAGTTCCAAAGAAAGGAGGTGTGTGTGTGTGTGTGTGTGTGTGTGTGTGTGTGTGTGTGTGTGTGTGTGTGTATGTACATGAATGTTCAGGTGTGCATACTTATGCACACATGGAGGCCAGGGCAGGACATTAGATATCTTTTCTAGCTTACCTCCTGGGAGCTCTGCATTTAGGCTTCTCTGGCTGTCCAGTGATCTCTCAGGACTCACCTGTCTTCACCCCTAATGCTCAGGTCACAGTCTTGTGCAGCCACGTCTGACGTTTTACATGGGTACTGGGATTTCCCACTCAGCTGTTCTTGTTTGCAGCATGAGCATGCTTACCTGCTGAACCATCTCCTTAGCCTGAGAGATATGATGCTGTTTCCACAAAAATTTCTCCTAATGAAATTCAAGACCAAGGAAGCCTTAGAAAGGCTACAGGCAATGAGATGACTTTAAATTTGCTTTGCCTTCTCAGAAATAAGTAAGAATAAAATAAAATAAAATAAAAAATAAAAATAAATGAATAAATAAAAAAAATGGAAATCAGGAAACACACCAGAGCAGACAGATATTTTTGGGACTTTGAGAAATACTACAAAGTATTTCTAACCTCATATACAAGTAACTTCTGCGTTAGAGTACTTGGTGCTCTTTCAGAAGCATTGGGTTCAGTTCCCAGCACCCACACTGGACAGTTCACAACTGCCTGTGCTCCAGCTCCCAGTAATCTTATGCCCTCTTCGTGCCTCCACAGGCACTGCACTCATGTATACACATGCGCACGCGTGCACACACACACACATGCATGCACACAAATAAAAAATCTTTAAAAAATAATTTCTGCATGAAATATGCCTGAATGTGTAAACACATGTATTTGCCCACATATACTACAATACTATTGGTGAAATTTCACATAATTTGGTATATCAAGCATGACAAAGCAAAAATAATAAAGCAAAGTATTTATAGACATGGCTATAAGATATTAAACATTTCTCTCCCATAAATGAAAATAAAATAAAATGCTAAGGACAAGAAAAATGTATGTTTTTTTTTACTTTTTTACTCTTTTGACTCTTTGAGGGAACCACCACCTAATCAATCACATGGAGGCTTAGTCTTACTTATAAATGCCTGGCCTTAGCTTTGGCTTATTGCTAGCCAGTTTTTCTTAAATTATCCCATCTACCTTTTGCCTCTGGGCCTTTTTCTTTTGTTACTTCTGTATGTCTTACTTTCATTCCTACTCCATGGCTGGCTGTGTGGCTGGGTAGCTGGGTGGCTGGGTGGCTGGGTGGCTTTGTGGCTGGGTGGCTAGCCCCTGGAGTCTTCCTCTCCTTGTCCTTGTTCTTTGTTCTTGTTCCTCCATCTCTCCTCCCAGATTTATTCTTATATTTATTCTCTTTGCCTGGCAGCCCTGCCTATCCTTTCTCCTGCCTTGCTATTGGCCATTCAGCTCTTTATTAGACCAATCAGGTGTTTTAGACAGGCAAAGTAGCACAGCTTCACAGAGTTAAACAAATGCAACATAAGAGAATGCAACACATCTTTGCATCATTAAAAAAATGTTCCAAGGCACAAAAAAAGTGTAGAACATCTTAAAATAATATTCCACAACATAAAAGGAAAGAACAGGCTGTAAAATATTTAAGTAAATCTATGTCTGAAAAAAAAAATGTTAACAACTTTATTTTTGAAATCTCTAACAAATTGATAAGGCAATAATAATTATTGTGTTCTTAGTAACTAGTTGACTCCCCATTTGGAAAACATGATAGGGACAAGACATTTAAAAAACACACTGGGGGCTGGAGAGACACCTCAGACTATAAAGTGCTCACTGCACAGTCATGAGGACCTCGGCCCTCGTTACCCACATTAAAGCTGGGTGCAACAGCACATGCCTGTAATCCCTTCACTGGGAAGGCACGCTGGGCAGCCAGTCTAGACAAACTGCTGAGCTTTAGACTGTGAGAGAGTGTGTCAAAAAAATAACACAGAGAGCAGCTGAGCAAGACACCAAATATTGATCTCTAGTCTTCACATGCACACACACAAATGTACATACACACACACACACACACACAAGAAGAAGGAGGAGGAGGAAGAGAAAAAAGAAGAGGAGGAAGAGGAAGAAAAAGAGAAAAAGAAGAAGGTGGAGGAGAAGGGAAAAGAGAGGAAAGGAGAGAAAAGAAATGCCAAAAATATATTGGTAGGCCTTGTGTGGGGGACTGCACACCTGTATTTTCAGTATTTGGGAATTGGAGTCAGGAGGTCAGGAGCTCAAGGTCATTCACAGCTAGTTCAAGGTCAGCCTGGTCTCAGGAGAGCCTGTCTTTAAAATAACATCAACATAAATATGCATATCTTACATATATTTGCATAACATATATAGTATGTTCTGCCTTTATTCATAATCATTTCAATCTACATGAAAAGGAGTTCAGCCTAATGTGGGCAAGTGTTGTTTCTAGTACATGAAGACAGTCACAAACCTTACATTCAGTGCTTTCTTTTTGAATATAGATGTAGGTTCTGGAACAGCAGTGCCACTGAAGTGCCCACACTGATCATCTATAGGCAAAAGGATTAGAGACACTTTCCTCCTGTTTTATTTGATTTTTAAAGTGAGCCTTAATTACTTTTGTAATCAGAGATAAAGCTGTGACTAAGGAGACGGCTTGCCTCACAGACACAAGGACCTGAGTTCCGTACCCCAAAACCACGTAAACAAAGCCAGGAGTGGTGGCATGCACCTGTGATCCCAGCGCTGGGGAGCCTGAAACAGGAGGATTGCCGGGGATCGCTGGCTAGGTGTCCAGCCACCTAGCGAACTTAAGACCAGTGAGAGATCCTATCTCAAAATAAATAAATAAATAAACCAAAAATAAACCAAAAATGTGGGCAATGTCTGGGGAATGGCATCTGAATACACACACACACACACACACACACACACAGTGTTGGTGTGTGTGTGCACATGCAAAGTCATACACACATGCATACACACACACACACACACACACACACACACACACACACGTTTCCACACAGGATTAAATTGGCCATACATTTGGAATCAGGACATGAATTCCTTTTACACAACCATTTCTATTTCAAAGGGTCACATTTGATTACCTGTGTTTGGATGTCCACCTCTGCTCCAGGAACACATTCTGTCCTGAAATTCAACAGCTTTGCACACTCCATCTGGACAGATAACGTGAGGCAGCTTACTCCTACCTGTTGTTCTTGTACTTCCGTGTTCTCCTAGAAATAATTACTGTCCTCTGCTTGGAGAGGACACATGCCGATTGTTATACAAACAGAAGAGTCACAAATGCTAGTTTTGGAACATTGGAGGCTGCTGGTTCTTCTGGATAGAAACACTAGGTACAAGTTCATTTTGAATGTGCTCCACCAGGAAACTGGGGCTTTGGGATTCATTGCCCACAGTGGTCAGATGTAGACTCTGGCTCAGCTGGCTTCCTCCCCATGGTAGACCATGTTTGCTCTGTGTGGTTGATCTTGCTCTAGGATGCTCACCTGAGCCCTATGAACAAGCACAACCTGTTATACACACCGCTGTTTAAATAGATAATAGATAAAGAGCAACTGTTCCCACAGTCAGCCAAGGGACGCCTCTAGGACCCAAGCTCTTTGTCAAAACTATATTTACAGCCTCTAAAGCTTCCATTCACTATGTGGGCATGGTGGCACACGCCTTTAATCCCAGCACTGGGGAGGCAGAGGCAAGCTGATCTCAGAGTTTGAGGCCAGGCTGGTCTACAGAGCAAGTTCCAGGACAGTCAGGGTTGCACAAAGAAACCCTGTCTCTAAGAACAAAACAAACAAAAAGAAAAACTTCCACTCATCGAAGAATGATGGTATAATATATCCTAGGGGACTTTGAACCTGAGAATGTTATTTGTTTTCTATGGCTTTTTATGCATGGTAGCTTTGCAGAGGCCCTTCATTAGAGAAGGCCAAGAAAACAGATAGATTTTATATAGCCTCCGTCACAGAACAAGAACACAGAGTTTTCATAAGAAAGCATCATTAGCTGATGGCACAGGCCTATAATCCCAGCTACCTGGAAGACTGAGGCAGGAGGATTGTCGAATTCAAAGCCTGCTAGGTCATGAAGAATTTAAGACTAAGCCTGGTTAATTTAGTGGGCACTTATCTCAAAAATAAAAATAAATAATAGGGAAAGGAAGGGAGAAAGAAAGAAAGAAAGGAAGAAAGGAAGGAAGGAAGGAAGGAAGGAAGGAAGGAAGAAAGAAAGAAAGAAAGAAAGAAAGAAAGAAAGAAAGAAAGAAAGAAAGAAAGAAAGAAAGAAAGAAAGAAAGCAGGAAGCTAAAGTTCAGTGGTAGCATGCTGAAAGGCCTGGGTTCAATCTCCAGTACCACATAAAGTTAAAAAATTAAAAGGAAAACATCAGTGGAGTCCATATTGTACCACAGAAGTACATGGCTACAGTGGTAACGGGAGGCTCTCTCTGTCTTGCTAACCCACATCTGTGAAAGACCAGTGTGTATATGGGGTTAACGGCTGCCACTACTTCACATCCCCAAATCTTACTGACACACCACACGAAGATCCTTCTTCACACGTGTGAGGCCCTGCCGTCCCCAGAGTTACTCCCTGAGGACTGCGCTCCTGCATGGGGGTAGGTGGGATATGGGAATAGGAGGGCTCTGAAGGTCGCCTGTAAGGGTTCCCCGTGGGAGTCTCCTGTGGGGATCTCCTTTGGAACTGAGGTGGAAATGGTCACTTGACTCTGGCAGAACCTGGCTGGTAGCGGTGGAAGATATTTCATAATAATGATGATGATGCCACCTCACACTTTTCATCTTCAAAGTACTTTACAAACAGTAATTAATTCCTATAATACTCATGAGGTAAGTAAGTAAACACCATTATCCCCATTTTATAGGTAGAGAAACTGAGGTGAAGTAGCCAAGAAAATGGCCCACGTCCAGAAAGGAGACAGAGATCAGAGGGAGACCCTCCTCCTGTCTGTGCTCCCCTCTGGCTCACACCACCTGGGATGCTATCAGGGAAAAGCGGCCGTGGAGCTGTGGGTAGCCGGAGGCCCAGGAAGGGCAGGAGCTCCACTCGGGCCTCACTGCCCTGAGAAATGAATGCTGCTATTCATCCTGTGGGCAGTGTACGGACATTCACTTCAAGATCCCTTGCAAAATAACAACAAAAACCTCATTGAGGCTCCTTTCTCCTTGGACCACATATTTCCTGAGCCTTCCCTTGAAATCAAGGGATGCATCGTACATACACGCCCTCAGGAAGCAAGAGAACCCTGCCCACCCTACAGATCCTGGGAAGCCATTCAGAAGTGTGACCACATGCCAGGCCACACTGCCGGGCTTTCTCCTCTGGGTTTCTGGCCCAGCTCCCTCACTAGACAGCTAATAGCCGTCTGGCTGGCTTCTCGCTGCTGCACTGATCTCAGGGCTTCCTCCTTGTGGGCCTCCCAACTGCCAGTGCTCGGGACGGACGCATCTCAAGTAGCTGGCAATTAGGCTGAAACCTTATATTAATGCTGACAGAGGCCGCTGAGAAGAAACATGAGTTGGAATGAAACAAAAACAAAAATGGCTGGTTGAGGAAGGAACCTAGTCCCTGGGAAGTGAAAGCCACCAACCGAAACGTCCACGCTGCCCCAGACCAGAATTTCACCCAGACTGCCTGGAAAGACAGCCATCTGTGGGGCTTCGTGAGCCTCTAGAACACAGCACACTCAGCTCCCAATTTCCCTCATAGGCCAAAAACTCTGCCACCCATCCACTGCTCCGCCCCTCTCCTTCCAGAACTTCCCAGTTCCTTTAGCAGCCCAACCTGTCTGTGGCTACCCCCTCACACGCCTACCAAGTCTAGAAGCTGCTGATTACGCATTATCTAGATTTCCCAGGACTTGGCTCCTAATAACATCTGCTGGCCTTGGAGGCGCTGGACCAAACAGCTCCTGCAACATGCCAATCACCCTGTCCTCCTTTGTTATACGTTAGCCTCCACTTGGGAGCATGTGCCCTTCCTAACCACAGAAAAAAGTAGAGCTTTCCCGCTGCTGTGTGGATGACTGTGAGATCACTCGGGGACATCTGGGAGAGCTTCTGGTCAAGTTCTGGTCCAGAGCACCCAAGAGAGGCACCAGGAGACAGGAGGACAGACGGACTGTCAGTCTCAACCAGGTCCCAGTGGGCCCTGCCCACAGAGACCCTTGTCTCCTGTCTCTGAAGGTAGCTTTATGGTGATGGCTGCCGTGACAACCCATTTGTCCCAGGCCCTTCGTCGTAGGGAGAACGGGGTCACTAGAACACAGGTGTGTCTGCCTTACAGCGGCCTCCCGGGAGAGTGCCCTTCCTCTGGGCTGCGGACTGACTGGAGAGCCCCTCCAGCTGAGAAAGGCCCCATGTGGAGTCAATCCAGCACCAGGGCCACCATCACCATTGCCCACAAGCTCAAAAACCGGAACAAGAAGGATCTGGTGGCTGGGCCAGCAAATTCTCCCCTCCCCATATCAGAACAAGGAGCGGCGAAGGCTTGGGAAGATTCCTCTGCCTCCTGAGTAAAACCCCTTCCCTCCTGCTCAGAGGTTCTCTCCGCAGCCCCGGGGCTGGGTGGGGGCCAAGTTCAGGCACCACGCCAGTTTTTTCCCTGCGCGGTGACACACTCCAGGTGAACGCCAGAGAGAAGGGCTGAGCAGACACGGCATAGCTTCTCCCCACATGAAAGAGGCTGGGTGGGCTCGCTGCCAGGGCGCCGGCTGCACAGCGACACCTCGCATCACACCTCGGATTCTAAAGTTCAGAAACAGATCCGACAATGTTGATACTTCGGGGCTAGAATGGGTGGGGGTAGGATTTCTGTGTCTCTAACTCTGTAATTAATCTATCTAGCAACAAGGACACAGTGATGTCAGGAATCAAAAGGAGCCCCCGGAGGGGCCGTTTGTGGCTTTCCTCAGAGTGACTGGGGACTCCTAGGTGAGGGCTGCCTCTTAGATGTGAGGGAGCTTAAAAGTCTGTGTGAACGTGTGGAGTCAGGGGGATATATTGAAGGGGGACGCGTATTGTGTGTATCTGTTTCAAACTTATGTAATAGTCTGTCTGTGGTTTGTGAAGGAGACATATGTGTGATGTGAGAGTATTTCTGGTAGGCAGATGCTATGATTTGCACAAAGTATATATATTTGTGTGCTACATAAGTATATATATGGATATATATATGGATATATATGGTATGTGTATATTATATGGAAAGATGAGATAATACATATGGCACATGTATGTATATTGTACATGCTGCATATATGTATGTGTTGTGTCAACATGCATAGTGCAAGGACATGAAATGTGTTAGGAATACTGCAAAGGACATAGTTCACGCATGTACATTGTGCTCATATACGATTAAGAATCTGGGCCATTGTATGCATAAAACATACAGATTGAGTGTGTGGTCTGATATTGTATATGAAGGATGTTTATGTAGGTATGTGTGTATGATCTGAAGGTACAAGGTGCTGTGTGTTGTATACAGTACGTATGAGAGTGATGTGTGTTATGTATAAGTACGTGTGGTGTATCGTGAGTGCCATGTGTGAGTGTAGTATGTTCATAGGCTGGGATACATGCTTGGGCACCAAGCGCTTGTGCAGACAGGCCAGCCTAACTCTTTGATGTCGGCGCAGAGGCATCCTGTGCAGCTGGCTCAGTGACCCACTGTTCTGCTCAGAGAGCCAGGGTCTGGTGCAGGAAGAAGGGTCAGAGAGTCACCACACCCTTGAGTCCAGGGAAAGGTTTGGAGTTGAAGATATTTGACCAGGATGCAGCCCAACAGCCTGCTTGCCTGCAGCCTGCACCCCAGAACGTAGGTCTCAGCTGCAGAGTTCTGAGTAGAGGGAAACATGGTCACCCACCAGAACCAGGGAGTCAAGGCTTCCTTCCCATGTCTGGGCTAACATTCACCCAAATATCTCCCAATGATCAAGTCGGTTTGATATCCACAAAACGCATGTTAATTGGCTACGTCAGTGTGTGAAGGCACTTGCCACCAAGCCTGATGACCACATGACGGAAGGAGATGCCTGATTCCCACAAGTTTCCTCCAATCTACCCCCACACCAATTCAACAAAAGTAATTTAAGAAATTGAAAAACATACCTAACAGCCGCACATAACTTGTTGCTCTTGGGTGTGAACTTGGTATACTATCTATTGTACGGTAAGCCACCGGTCAGCGTCGACACTCACAAGGCATCTTTTTCAGAGGTTGAGTCTCTTCTGACTCTGGGGGCTTTAGTACACAACCTTGGGAGAAAATACTCATCTCCCAGCTCAGAACTCACACAAACAGCGGGACTGGAGGCCACGGCATTTGGACTTGCCCTATTTCCAGAGCTGGCGGGTAGTGTGCCAGGCAGGCTCCAGCTGCACTCAACTCCCTTGAATAGGAGCAGAAAGGGGTGGGGCGTGATTTTTCCAAGCTGGTCATTCTACCCAACACTAGCCTCCACTTCTCCTGCCCCCCCCCCCGTGCCTCCCTCACCTGCCCTCCCCCTCCCCCAGGCGCTGCCCAGGAGTCTCCCAGGAAGCGTTTTTTTCAGGTCCTGCTCTCAAGTTCTACTCTTCAGCTGCTGGGACACCTTGAGTATGTAATTTCTCTGAGCTGTGGTGCATTTAAATCTCTTAATGGGAGTAAATCACAGTGTCTCATTCACAGAATTATTTAAGGATTTAGTAGCTTGATGAGTAACCAACTAGCACAGACTGAGAAAAGCCAGGGACACAAGCATGCTTTCTAAGAAAACTGCCCTCCTCGGCTGGGCAGAAGTTACAGATCTTTCCAAACAGATAGAGCTGTGTGCTTCCTGTGACACAGCTACTCAGTGACGGACCTGGAACCCCCTGAGGTGGCTCTTCCTGGCACACGGTTCGGCGGTGCGCTTGGCCCCGTCTGTTTCCACCATTCATCCCATCAGTGTGTCCTCCTGTGTCCATCAGTGTCCCCTGTGGGGAAGGCATCTAGAGCCCTAAGCTACAGGGAGGCTGTCTTCCGGCTGAAACACAGCCTTGGACACACTTTAGAAAGGAGCCCGTTGAGAAGGGCTATCACAGACAAGTCCAACATGGCGACTTCCATCTGTAGGGACTGAAGAACGTCCTGCCATCTCCGTAGGTTGCTGGAATCCTACCCGGGGTCTGAACATGGAGAAGGTGTTGCAGAGTAAAACCACATCTGGCAGCTGGCTCTTGTAACCCCCCTTACTCAACAGAGCCCACTGTGTTCATCCAGGCCTCTGCCTCATGGGGCCTGTCCCCCTACTTCCTCCTTCCCCGTCCCTTCCTCTACCCCATCTGTGCATGGCACTTGCAATGACCTTCCCTCACAGCGTATCACCTTGGTCTAATGATCTGTTAATAGGTCTGTTCTCTACTCCTGGGTCACACACATCCAAGGACGCGTACCCTGTGCCACACTCTGCTACCGTCTAGGTCCCAGCAAGACCCCTGGCCAGGAGGTACCCACAGAGCATCCGTTGGTGCCCTATGCAGTATCCGTGTGGCCCTGACATTGTGCTGAGGTTCCCATCCCAGAGCGGGATGAGGCAGAAGCCCAGGCAAGTGTGTGCACTCGCCAGTGTCTGTCTCTGAAGAAAGAAGAGGCCACCCCAAGTGTTTACAGCCAAGGGAAGTGGAAGCAGAAAATTGGCTTCCTAGATGTTGGGGTCTGTAAGAAGGCAGATAGCAGGAAAGCGAAGAAAAACAGAAAGCTGGAAGTCAGGACACCCCGAGGCTAGGGAGGCAAAGAAGAGATAAGGGTTTGGAGAGCCCAAGGACAGAGAGCACCTGGTGGAGGGAGACGGCAGAGCTGATCCCGTGGGGGTTAGAGCTTCAGAAGAAATGCACCCATGACCAGGGTGAAGACCCCTGGGAGAGAGGCCTTCCTTCCACTCTGCAGTTTCCGATCAGGACCCTCACTGGCTAGGCCAACTGGAAGGCAGTGGCAGAGGCAGCCTCGGCAAGGCCCACGGCAGGGAGACATCCTTCTCCCCTAGGGAACAGAGCCTTGAAGGATGGGACCGGGATCTGTGCATGCCAGATGTCAGCCTGTGATAATGCCACACTTTGCAGAGGAAGCCGGCGGTGTAGAGGGTTCGAGGCTAGGGTGACAGCGGGCTGAGAGCTGAGAGTGAAAGTCGTGTAAGCTCCTAAGTGTCAGGGCAAGCAGCTGGATCTTTATCTCGTGCTGCACAATAAATCATGACAGAGTTAGTGGCTGGAAGCCATGCATATTTGTTCTCTCTCCTCTCCGCGGGCCAGGAGTTGCACGCTAAGCAATCACGTCCACGCTTAGAGAGCTCTAGTCCGGGAGCTGGTCGAGCTGCATTTTCATGTAGACACTCAGCTGGGGGAAACCTGCCCGTGAGTTCATCGGGTTCTCAGCAGAATGCATTTCCTTCTAGCTGTAGGCTCCCCAGCCAGGCTTTTGCTGGCTGCCAGCTAGAGGCCTTCTGAGTCCTCGGTGCTTAGCCACATGGGCGTTTCTAATGGTCTCTGGAGAGCTTCTGGCTGTAGTCTGCTCAGAGAGAGTCTTATGGAGCATAGTCATGCCGCTGCCATCTAGTCCTCTCTGCCATGTTCTCTTGGCTGGGATCGTGTCATAGATCCTACCTGCACTCTGAAGCGGGGGAGACTACACAAAGGCATGTGTAATTCGCCCACCACGTGCAAGGTGCTGGCTTTGATCCTACTTGTCCTGCGGCTTTTTATCACGAAGGGGCGTTGACTTTTTGAAAATGTTTTGTCTGTGTTGTTTAGCTTACTGTGATTTCTTTTTCTTATTTAGCTCATTAACATGGTGACTGATGACTGGATTTTTAATGACTGCATTTAAAGTTCTTTGGTTTGGTAAACCATGATCTTGTACACTACTGACTTCTATTTACTGATGTTTCTTGTACTTTTGCATCTGTGTTTGGGAGAGGTACTGGTCCACAGTTTTCTCTCTTCCTTCCATTGACTCTGTCTGGTTTTGATATTATGGTAATCCTGGCTTCATAGAATGAACTGAGAAGTCTCCCCTCTTCCTCTATTTTCTGGAAGTAGCTGTGCAAAATTGTTCTTAATTTTTCTTTGAACATTTAGTGGAATTCTCCAGTGAAACCATCTGGATCCGGGGATTTATTTGTTGGAAATTTCTAAATGACAAATTTCATTTCCTTAGCACAGGCTACTGGAAGTCTCTATTTCACATCAAATGAGTCGTGGACTTTTGGAGGAACTGGCCTGTTGCAATGACATTTATATAGAGAGGGATCCATAACACTCCCCTGTAAGCTCACAATCATACAGCCCTTTCCTACCTAATGTCTTAACTTTCTGAGCAGCTGGTGATTTTCTTCCTACTTTTCCATTACCAATTTTTGTATTTTCAGTAAACACATTTCATGACATATCAATGCTCAATAAGAGAAGTGTGTGTGTATATATACATAGGTGCACCTTTAGAATATTGTTACATACATGCTGGCCTATGTTAGTGGTTGTTCCAGGAAATACAGTTTGTAGTATACCTTATTTACATAGCTCCTGATGTTCTTCTAGTGTTGCTACTAGCTTGAGTGAAATATGAAAACAATAGTTCCTTTATGACCATGACTGTCCTGCATTTGAGTAGGTCTAGCTTGAGCATTTTCTCACCTAAGTTGAAGGCACATTGGAGTAGCATCCTGTCGGCTGCAGAAGCAGAATACACTTCAGGAACCTGGAGAGGAGCATGTGTATTCCTCTTTCCTGTGTCTCAAGTTCTTTTTTCTTTGCATGACTGTTTTCTTTCTTTTCAGGGAACATGCAACAAGGCTTGTTGGGCATGTGTACTGGCGGTAGATCCTCTCAGCCTCCCTTCATCTAAACACGGCTGGCGTTTTATTCCTTCTGTTCTCTCTTAACGGCAAAATACTATTTCTCTCCAGCTGTTTTCAAGGTTTTTATTTGCTTTGTCTTCAGAAAGTTCACTAGTACGTGTCTTATTATGCATTTATTTTAAAATAGTATTATGGTTTATTCAGCTTCTTGAATTCATAAATTTGTGTTCTTTACCAATTTAAGGGAGTTTTCAGTCTTTTTTTTTTTTTTTTCAGACCTGTAATCTGTCTGGTCTCCTTCCTGAGAGTGATGACAGGAATGTTCAGTCTTCTTTACATCTATGTAGGTCCTTGAAGCTTTGTGATCCAGCTCTCTGTTTATCAGTTCCCTACTCTCAGATCTTTATTATTATTATTATTATTATTATTATTATTATTATTTTGGTGGGTGCTTTCCCTCTGTGTATGTCTGTGCACCATGTGCATGCCTGGTACCCTCAGAGGCCAGAAGACATTGAATTCCCTGGAACTCCAGTTACAGATGTTGTGAGTCACCATGTGGGTGCTGAGAATCAAACCCAGGTCCCCTGTGAGAGCAGCCAGCGAGCACTGAGCCATGTCTCCAGCCCCAATTGCCACGTATTTAAACCAACAGATTCTTCCCTCTGTGCCTTCCGTTCAGTTAGACCGTGTGCTGCTCTTTTGGAGTCCTGTCTTTCCAGTTCTAAGTTTTCATTGTTCTTTGTATTTTCTGTGAGTTTCTATTGTTTAATTCGACTTAAATACATTTGTAGTTGCTCATCAAAGCATTTTATAATGGCTGCTTCTAACTCAGAAAATATAATTCAAACATCTCTGTCATCATCACATTGCTGGCCTCTACTGATGGTCTTCAGTCATTCAGCTGAGACCTTCCTGGTTCTTGGTACAAGTGATCTTTGAAGCCCAGAAACTTAGGTATTATAGAGTTCCAAAGCTTATTACCCCTTCTGCCTTAGCTTCTGCTCTGGCTGGAGAAGAGAGAGCACCACTTTCTTTTCACAGGCAGAGAACAGAGCCAGAGTTCCGGTGGCCATGCAGAGATACCTAGTGGGGTGCTCTTCATGACAGTTGCACAGAGTTGGGAAATCTCACTCATTTGAAACCTTCCCTGGGTGTCCCCTCCCACTCTCCATATGACCTCTGCTGCCACTACCGGGGATGGAAATCCTGCCTGGTTCGCAGACTCTCCTGATATCAGCCAGTTTGGGAATGGACCATTCCTCACAGGCTGAGGCAGCCGAGCTCTCTCCCGCCTTTGCTGTTGGGGTAACAATGGGACCACACTTTATGTGTGCTTCAGAGTGCCAGGCCTAGAGGATGACAGTTAAAGTCTACAAACTTTCCTTCTGCATGCCACCCTACTCCCAAACCACTTGTTATTTGCCTTTTGGGATCTCGTTGTTGGTCTATGCCCATTTGTTGCCATGAATATCGACTTCAGTTCAAAGCCTCAGACAGACACTCACTGTATTGCTTCTAAAATGTCAACTAAGTGGCTTCTCCTTGCCCACTTCTTTTGAAGTCTTCTATTTGTGTGTGTGTGTGTGTGTGTGTGTGTGTGTGTGTGTTCAAGTATGTGTGTATATGAGTGTGTGTGTGCATGTGTGTGTTCAAGTGTGTGTGTGTGTGTGTGTGTGTGTGTGTGTGTGTGTGTGTGACATGCTTATGCATATTTCACGAGTTTTGTGGCTATATTGAGAGGACCAGGGAGAAACTGCCGTTTATCTTCCTGGGAGCAGGACTCAAAGAGTACAAGTTTCCCCTTGTGCAACCGAGCATGATGTGCTTTTAACAGCTGCAAAGAACTAATGAAAGACTACAATTGAGGAAAGCTTTAATTTTGGAATTAGCTAAATATAATCATAATGCCTGTACACTTCAATATGTAACAGGGAAAACTGAACAGAGCCTGTATATTATAGGCCTAGAACTATAAAATCAGAAGACCTTCGACACTGGCTTAGTATTTTAAATGAAACTTGATTTAATTTTTAAAAGCTCAGTTTAATGTTTCAAATCATAAGTGCAAATTGATGTGGCTGATGCGGTACAAGAATCATCAAAGTGAAATTAGAGACCCAGGGTTGTCACAAATTGCTTTTTCCACACGTGGAGTCCTTTCTTTCTTTCTTTCTTTCTTTCTTTCTTTCTTTCTTTCTTTCTTTCTTTCTTTCTTTCTTTCTTTCTTTCCTTCCTTCCTTCCTTCCTTCCTTCCTTCCTTCCTTCCTTCCTTCCTTCTTTCTTTCTTTCTTTCTTTCTTTCTTTCTTTCTTTCTTTCTTTCTTTCTTTCTTTCTTTCTTTCTTTCCTACCTGCCTCCCTTGGCTCCTCTTCCCTCTACTCTTCCTGCTCCCCATCCTTTCTTGTCTTCTTTCAGTTTTCAGTCAGTGCTTTGTTTTGTTTGTTTTTTTTTTCTTCCTTGTTTGTTTCTATACAAATCACTCCACCTCCGGGATGTGGAGATTACAGATTTGAGCTCCCCTTTCATATCTAGAGGGGCTTTGTTTGCTTGCTTTTTACAGTTCCACACTGCTGCTTTGTGACACTAAATGTATCTGTACCCAACTGATTTTACCAACCACTTGCAAAATGTCACAAGTCTATTTTGGCTCAATAATAAAACCATTTCAAGGGTAATTCAACAGTTTAGTTCTAAATGGGACCCTGGAATGTTACTTTCTTTCTTTTAACTTTTAAAAAATTATTTTTGTTTTATGCATGTGTGTGTTTTGCTTGCATGTAAGTATGTGCACCACATGTGTGGCTGGTGCCCTCAGAGGCCAAAAGAGAGGATCATATCAGATCCCTAGAACTGAATTTCTGGACAGCTGTGAGCTGCCCTGGGTGCTGAGAATAGAACCTGGATCCTCTGGAAGAGTGGTCAGTGCTCTTTACTGTTGAGTCATCTCTCCAGGCCCTGGAATGTCATTCTTTAGCATGTTGCTTCCTGACTTTCCCACAAACCCTGCTGTGGGTGCCTTCTATTCCTCATCCACATCCCACCATGACAAAGTTCACCAAACCTTCCTTCTGCTTGTTTCATTTTTCACTTTAAACTTTATAATGAACTCTTTCTTTGACCTTTTAACCGAGTTTTACAAATTGGAGAGAGAAAGCCTGGTTTATGGGCACACACATGTGATCCCAGCACATAGGCCATCAAGGCAGGAGGATCAGGAGTTCGAGGCCAGCTTCAGATTCACAGAAAGTACGTATACAAGGCCCTGACTCCAACAAAAGGAAGGTGAGAACAAAGGGAGGGAGGGGAGGAAGGAGGAAAACAACCAAAGAAAAGGAAAGACATTACATGTTGTGGAATAATCTTTTTGTACACTGTGAAGAAGTGTCATTCTGACTGGTTTAATAAAAAGATGATGGGCATCAAAGAACCTCCATATGGAGTTTGCTTTCATCGTGGCAAAGCTAGCCATTTGGGCAAAGAAACTGCCCTTGCCTTGACTGCTGACAGTATACTGTCCAAATTGGACAAGCAGGACACAAGAGAAAGTGACTGCCAAACTTTGCCAAGACAGGGTAGGACAGTCCTTCAAAAATTCCTGCTTCACAGAAATGTCTATCAGATATTTTAGGCCTGTAGGTTGAAGATGGATGCCCCAACATTGCAGAGGAACCTTGGGTGACTGTCCAGACAGCCAGATATCTGTCATTTCTATAGTTTTGGAAGTGGTTTGCACTGCACTTTCTGTTTACTCAGGTAATATTGTATCCTTCTTGGATCTTTGATGGAGTTGAAGACTAGGTAATTATAGTTGGAATTTTCCTTAGTTATGATAGAAGGCAAATTAGGTACAGAACTTTGGACTCATAAAGATAGAATAAATAATGGAGTATTTTCTCCAAATATGCCAACTACAAATGGGCTGGACATTGTAAACCTAATTCTTGACTGATAATTGTTCTTATTGTTTATAGTTTTATTATGCTAAAGTTAAAAAATCTTTCTTTTTTATTTAGACAAAAAGGGGGAAATGTTGTGGGATATTTTTTTTTTTGTACACTGTGAAGATGTGTCTTTGCCAAGGTGCCTTCTGATTGATTTGATAAAAAGCTTAACAGCCATTAGGTAGGCAGGAGGTATAGGTGGGAGAGGCAGACAGAACACTGGGAAGAAGAAAGGTGGGGTCGCCGGGAGATGCAGGAGAAAGCAGACAGATGCAGAACAAGTTGGACACACAAAATGGGATAGAGGTAAAAGACATGTGGTAGAATAGAACATAGATTAATTAAAAATATGGGTTAATTTAAGTTATAAGAGCTAGTTAAGAACAAGCCTAAGCTATTGGCTGAGCTTATATAATTTAATAAGTAGTCTCTATGTCGGTTATTTGGGAGCAGGCAGGCAGGACAGAAAAATCTGCCTACAATTAGGGAGAGGGGTGGGAGGAAAATATTACACTGATAGAGTTGTATTTATTTATTTTTAATTACGGGGCTGGAGAGATGGTTCGGCTGTTAAAAGCTCTTGCTGCTCTTCCAGAGGACCAGAGTTCAGTTCCTGCTAGCTCCCACCACTTGAAACTCCTTCTTCCAGTCTCTACAGTCACCAAACACATGCAACACATGCACACACATACACGTAAATAAAAACCAAACTAAAGGAGGATCACAAGTTCTTATGTGGTGCTGCAACCTGGCCTCCTGACTTTCTTGCTTTTTTTTTTTTTAAAAAATATTGCCTCGCACGCCAAGACTCAGGCAGAGGGCGTCTCTGTGAGTTCGGGGCTGCTACTGGCTCCTGCAACTACACAGGACCTTTCAAAAAAAAAAAAAAAATTTATTTATTTATTTATTTTTTTTTTATACATTTTCTCATTGCACAGAAAAAAAAAAAAAAAAAAAAAAAAAAAAAAAAAATTATTTTATAAAAAATAAATCTCACCAGCACACAGGACACACGATGCATGGCAGAAGACCACATCTGAACTATCCGTGAGTCTCCTTGTCAAGTATTTGTCCCCTTTACTCTTGTCTTCTTGGAAATGTATTCCCCACCGCTTGATGTAAGCTCAGCCGTCCGTGGTTTTCTGTGGACTCTCGGACTGCGGGTCATCATCCTCCATTCTCGAGTTGGTGGAGAGAACGTGTCCCAAGATAAGAATGCAGAGATGCTTGCCTCAGCCTGGGAGGAGGGGACTGGACCTGCCTGGACTGAGTCTACCAGGTTGATCTCAATCCCTGGGGGAGTCTTTGCCATGGAGGAGATGGGAATGGGGGGTGGGCTGGGGAGAAGGCAGGGAAGGGGCACGGGAGGGGGGAGAACAAGGGAATCTGCGGCTGATATGTAGAATTAAATTATATTATAAAATAAAATAAATTTTAAAAAAAAAGAATCACTTCCTCAATCTTCAAGCAAGGCTGGGGTACCTGCTCCTCTTCTTTCTTGTTGGCGTCTTTAGTGGAAGGTGCTTGCATGGAGTAGGGACCAAAGGCCATTCCTGTGGCTCATGCCCTCCCTACTTCTAGCCACGGATGGACGCAGACCCCAGCAGAGTGTCTGAAGGGCAAGATAGGACGGAATGGGGGTGGGGGACGGGACATGGGGACAGGATAACGACATGACAGTGCATCTTCGCTTGCTGACTGCTATTTACATAGCTAATGTCCACCTCTCTGGAGTTTCCCCCAGCACTCTCCCTCTGCTGCGTTCTGGTAAGCTCACCCGCATGGGCCCTACCACCACTGAAGCCCTCTGCCTCTTGCTGGGACCATCCCATTGGGCAGGATTTGAGACATTTTCAGTATGCTTTTCCTCTCACGTGTTAGACCTTGGGCGAGCATTCTGATGTCCTAAACAGATGTGCAGTCCCAGCTCAGCATCACACTCCTGCCTCTGCCACCCAGGCCATTTGCTGAGTTCGTCTGTCCCTTGTGACTCCATGGGGTTCAGACCCAAGAGCACCCTGTCTTCAGCCCCCATGGTCTCCGACTTAGCAGACTCTGCGTACATGAAAGTCAAAGACAGTAGCACCCCAGAGTGAGTAAGGATCTTGGGGGACCAGCAACTATCACGAAGAGGAAGGAACATATTAAGCTTTCTTTTCTTCCCTGCACAGTCTATTTGCTTCCAGGACTCAGCCTGACCAGGCAGCTCCCTTACCTGTGGAGCCAATTCTTCATCCGGGAACTCTGCCAGTGATGTCTGGAACCTCACCTTGGAACGCCAAGTCTACGCTTTTGTCAGTGATGCTTTAATGTTTACGCCTAGCCCAGGGAAACAGCAGCTCCTCGTCCTTTCCAGCCGACTGGTTGCTATTTCAGGGCTGGCTGTTGTTAAACCTTGCCCTGGACTACTCTTTCAGAAACTACGAGAACCCAATTCCTATGGCCATCTATCCCAGAAACCTTTACTCTCAGGCTTTTCATTTCAGTGGTTTCTGTGTAGACCAAAAAACTCATGTTCCGGGCAAAGGAGCATATTAGGTGTGCAGAAGGGCAACTCTGGGGAGATGGTTCAGTAGATGCAAGTGTGGTGGACTGAGCTCAGATCCCCGGTGCACACGGAAGAAGCTGGGCGTGGCCTTGTATGCCTGCAAGCCCAGCTTAGCTCTCGGGTTGGGGAATGGACACTAAAGGATAGGCGGGGCTTTCTTCTCACCAGCCAATCTAGCCAAAATCCTGGGCGCTCCAGACGCAGTGAGAGACCTTGTCTCCAGGGAATAAGGTAGGGGGTGACGAGCAGGACAACTGAGAAGCTGATGTCCTCCTCTGGCCTCTGCACATATGTGTTCTCTGACTTTAGAACAGTAGATACAGCTGGGCGGTGGTGGTGCACATCTTGAATTTCAGCACTTGTGAGGCAGAGGCAGGCAGACCTCTGAGTTCAAGGCCAGCCTGGTCTGCAAAGGGAGTTCCAGGACAGCCAGGGCTACAAAGAAAAATCCTGTCTCAAAAAACCAAACCAAACCAAACCAACCAATCAAACAACAACAAAATCCAGCAGATACTACTTTAAAAATCATGTAACTGGGGCTGGCTGGAGAGATGGCTCAGTGGTTAGGAGCACTGACCCAGGTTTAATTCCCAGGAACCACACGGCAGCTCCCAACCATCTGAAACTCCAGTTCCAGGGTATCTGACATCCTCATCCTGACACACATGCAGGTAAATCATCAATGCACATAAAATAAAAATAAATAATTTTTTTTTAAAGTTAGAAAAAAAAATCACATGCCACCTGTAACTTGGGACAAAACAAAGAGCAGAAACCTGTCTCTACCAGTTAGATGTAAGAGGCAGTGCGGTTGACATTTTTACTACGAGAGGTATTTGCTTACAAATACATGTGGGGAGAGCGAAGGCTGGAAACCTTCAGCAATTAGCAAATAATGTGTTCAGATCTTCTCAGCGTTATGCTTACAAGGTGCCTTTTCAGTGTTCAGCTGCCTCTGAGAAACAGGCAAAGCCGAGGACGCACTGAAACCGGACCAGCAGAAAGGTGTCTTTCCTGGTTATTTTCGCATCTTTCACTGATCTGCGGTAAACGGGCTCTCGGCCATCTAACGTCACTTAAGCTGTCGATGTTTTGATTTCTGGCCCAGGAGGGCATCGATCCCCTAGATGTTGGTGCCTATAGCAAATGTGGCTCCTTTGGGGCTTTGCAGCTAGGAAGCCCTCAAGTGCTTTGCTGAGAGGGACGGTAAGAGGCAGGCCCTAAGCATGCATCGGGGCTGGAGTCCAAAGCAGAGCGGGGCTGGGAGCCTGGTGAACAGCGGGCGCGAGTACAAAACAATATTAACTTTAGAAATGAGCTGACAGCCCTGTGTGCCAGCCTGCGCGCAGAAGGGGAGACCCCGCGCCCCTCCAGCCCCTCAGCGCGCCTTTTAGATGGAAATGATTTTGTTGAACACTGACACAAAAGGAAAATACAAGCGAACTAAAGAGCCTTAGTGAACAATTACATGCAAGTAGGTTACAGGAAAATACAGTCTCAAGTGTATGATATCTTGTGAATATTAATTAAGGAAATTATTCCCAGAGCAGCCAATGTTTAAAACAAGATCTAATCTCTGCTGAGTGGTCCTGCCGTTCTTTCTCTCAATGTTTAACTTCAAAGGGCTTTGGAGTCGGGGCAAATGAGATTATTATTACTTCACTCTAGAGAATAAATTCTAGAATTACACACGGTGGTTAATAGAAAGAAGGAGAAAATAAAAAGATCCCATGTTCATGAATATCTGGCTGCAAAAAATGTTTCCTACCCCCTCATCTGATCTATTCCACCCCACTTCCAAATTTACACTGTTCACCACAGAGCTAAAGGAAGATGGGACCCTGGTGAACCCCTGTGTAAAAGGCTGTTCTCCTCGGGGGATGTGGGCCATTAGTCATTACAGAGAAGAGTGGTGTAGACCTGGGTTGGGTACTCAGCCTCTTGCTTACATAAGAAGTGGTTTTGTCGGAGGATAAAGGTAACCCTAACAGGTTAGTTTCCTTGCTATGACATGCTGTCCATCCTTGCAGCCCCTGGGAAAGAAAGGTAAGCTGTGTCCACTCAGTCAGCACAGCAGTCGGTGCCCTGGGTAACTCCGAGTAAGAAGAAAGATGCAAACGTTTACCAAACCTGACCAAGCAGGACTAGGAAAATGGACTCGTAGCCATAGATGATGAAGGACGTCGTGAGGGTTGGGCAGGTGTGTGGACTTAGAAGAATATAGCTTAGCGTGAGAGAACTCCGGCTGTTGGTGAAATCTGTGCTGGGGTCCTTCAACTGTGAACAGATGTTTGGTATGGGTAGGTGCATCCAGATGCCAAATGGATGCAATTACCACAGGATGAGAGCTGCAGATGTGACTCGGGACAGAAGGGTGGCAGATGTGGAATGGCCACCGGGAAAGCCAAGTCTATCCAAGTCGCGTTCTGTAGGAAACCTTTAGGCTGCCATGTTGCCTTGATCCTCAGGTGCCACACCCTGTACTGACTGTCACTGGTTTAACCAACCTGAGAACCAAAAAAGTCAGAGAGCACCAGTTTGAACAGGGTCTAGAGGACACGCTAGAGGTGGAGGCGTTACGGAGTCAGCCTGGTGCCTGCCATTTGTCCCATACACTGGCAATCAGAGTCCACCCCTGTTTTTTTAAGTGTGTTGTGCAGAGTCCCGCTTGCATGCATTAGCTGTTCCCCCTTTCCTGAATGCTTTTCCTGCTGCCTGTCCACTGGGTAGCACCCTTCTTGTGTTTTCTGATCTCCAGCCTCAGGAGCTAAGATAGCGTGTCCCCTTACGGTCCATCTGGCCCCGATCTCCCTAATTCCCACCCAGCACTCACTCTCTCTCCTTCTGTCCTTTCTCCCTCACTCAACAAAGCTGTTGAAAACGGAGCCGGACTCATTTGCAATGCTCGAGCTGCTGGTGCCTGGCACAGTGCCAGACATATTCTAGTCACTCAGCAAATTAATGGCAGAATGTTTATCTCAGAGAAATCTGAAGGGCCCGAGATATGTTATCTTTGGTTTGCACACTTAACAATAATAAATAGATGGTGAATATTAACAACTTCAGAGTTGTCACAGAAAAGAATGGCTGGCTCTTCTGAAGCTCCTAAGATGTGGCCACGCTGGGCTGGACTCCCACACATAACTGTAAGCTGGAGCTGAGTGGAGGCCAGCCTCGGTGGGAAAAAAGGCCAACGTTCTTGAGACTGACCGAGTCTCTGGTTTGCCCTGGGTATCCTGTCTCACACCCCGCTGCTTATGCTCATCTGTAAAATTCTCCACACTTCTAGGCCTCTAGATTTTGCACTCGCAGCCCTATCGGATGAAGCCGTTAGAATCTCTTTGATCTTTGATTGGCATTTCTAGCTCGGGCCACAGTGGCTTCCCATCACCCACACTATTTGTCACCCACTCACCTCCTCCCACACCCTGTTCCCAAAGATCCTAGAAGGTAGGAGAAGAAAAAGCAGCCCAAGGAGAGAGCTGTCTTGTGATGTATCCGTGGAGGTGGAGATGGGCTAGGAAGTGCGAACAAGCCAGTCAGTAGCTCCTGCTCCCCTGCCTCAGCCAGCAGACTCCTTTCTGAAATCCACTTTGCATACTCAGTTCCACCGACCACTTCCAGGGCTCTAAGGAGTCTTCACGCGTGGAACTTCCTTCCTGCCACGGTAGCACCCTGTGGAAGGGAAGCCGAGACGGAATGTGATCTCATGTGGATGGTGCTGTGAGATTTGAAATGACCTACTCAGCTCTCTGGAAATAATAGCTTGTGTCCAAGATCTCAGCACATAATAACCTCAGGCCATCCATCATCCAAGATGAGATGTTTCATCCTCTCTCGTTGCTGTGCCTGGGATGACAGGACAAACCCCCAAGCCCAATCAATGTAGACAACCAAGTCCACAGACATGGTGGAGACTGTCCTTCCAATGGGTCAGTGACATTTCCTTCCCCAAGATGAGGGTCACTTCCCAGCTATTCAGGTAAGGAATTATTCTGAAAAAAACGAAGTATAACTAATGAACCCCTAATATTTGGACTCCAAACACCTTTAGACCCAGATTGGAAGAATTCACAATATTAAGAATATGAACATCATGAATTGAGAATTGCTGTTTTCAAAACCCCATGAAATCTTCTCCATGCATGACCTCCCAGCCATCTGAAACAGTATGCCCTGTCCTGCATCCATTTTATACACAGGGACACTGCCAATGAGGAGACTAAGGTCACCATACCTATCGATATGACACATCTGTATATTTTACTGAGCCCCAAACTCCAGCTCTTACTTAATTCTGTTATATACCTATCCATGCATCATTTCCCAACTATTTACCGAGTGCTTCCTACAGGTCATGCATTTTTTTCTTGGTGCCAGGTTGCAGCAGCGAACACCTCAGATCAGAGACCCTGCCCTCTGTGAGGTTACGGCCTCCAGTGCCCTGCGCACTTGTTCCCTGTACTGCTGCGGCACACTGCGGTACGATGGAGGGACTGTCCCTCGTGGGAAGACGGTCCCCAAGTATTCAGGCCAAACAGAGGAGTCTGAGGAGAGGTTTGAGTTTAGTTACCGCATGTACACTTAGAAGCAAAATTCAAAAGACTAAAAAGTTCCCGCTGGACTTAGAGAAATGAGGTTTGGGTATGAGCTATCTGTCAGCTTTTCCCTGGAGGGAAAAAAAAAAATCCCCAAATTTTAATTCTCTTCTGAACTCAACCACATGTTGAGATAAGGAGGGTAGAGTTGTAAATCAACTCAGCTCCCTTGGGAGAAAAATTATAGTCATAAGCTTTTTTAAAAAGATGATAGTAATAAGCTATATTATTTCAAAGTGACTCACTACCACCACCCCCACCACCCCCCTTTTTTTTGACAACTGAAATTGATTTTGAAAGGAGAAGTTGTGGAGATTTCAGGAGAATACAATCCAGACATTCTAAATCTAAACCCCCTCACCAAAGAGACTACAGATCCAAAAGACCGAGCTCTGTTGATAATGCCCTACGCTGTGCCTGACACGTGACACCCGCCGCATGTCACTCAACATGCGGGGCAGTCCCTGGTGAAGGTCATAAAGAGGGAATGATATTAGATTGAAATCAATACAGCTTCCTTTACATCTCCCAATAGTCTCCATAACTTCAAAGAAGCAGATATGAATATAATTAGTGAGCCGAGCAAAGACGGCGAGCAGAGTCAATCTGGGCCTTGTTTCATGAGCCCTGGTAGAGCGCTGGGTTTGGATTGCGGACGCGATTGCTGGCGATTCCGGCTGCTCGGTCATCTCGAAGTCACAGGCTGCTCTACGGTAGCTAAAGTTACCTCAGTCTGGGTGCCCCCGGGGAACAATATCTTCCCCAAATTACTTTGTATCCAACTAAACAGAGTCTTTGTACTTCAATGCGTCCAGCCAGGATAAAATTGATGTTCGAGATTGTATTAGGTTGGATCCTCCAATCTGATCTCCGTTCAGACGCTTCTGCAAGCTTATCCCACTTTAAAATCTGTATACCGTTAGAAAAACAGACCTAAGGACAATGCGGAGGAAATTCACATTTCAACCAGAGCTCTCACCAAGGAGTGGGCTCAAAAGCAAGGGAAAATACGGTCTTTGGCATCATCCTGTCTGGGTGGCATTCCTTGTGGAAGTCTCTCATACATTCTGGCGCTGGGTCTCCTCACCAGGAGCAGTAGAAAAAGTAATAGTAACCAAGCAGGGAAATGCACCGGTTTTGTCGTTGTGAACTAGACCCACCCTGTGTAAACCTTTCCATAGCCTTATACAAAGATCTGGCTACACTTTCTTTTTATAGATGAGGAAACCCATGAGAAGGCTCATAGAGAGAGGCACAATGATCAAGTGTGTTTTTATAGTATGTGGAAGGCAACATTTTAAGTGAAGTTGAGCCCAGAGCCTTCCTTCATAACCAGCATCGTCTGAGGTATGGCAGTCAGGAAGGCCGCTGTGTTGTGCGAGAACTGTTCGCATTGCCAATCCACTGTGCCAATGAAGTTTACCTTGACTCAGAGGGCAGAGCTAGCTACTAGCTGACCGAAATTAGCCATAGAGGTTTCTGGAGGACCTAGGACATAGAGAGAGACATGGCGATGGTAGGGAGGGACTTAGATAAAGAAAGGAGAAAGAGAGAGGAGGTCGCCGGTCGCTTCTCCGCCACGTCTCTGATCAATCAGGTTTTAGCCCCATATCTGCCTCCTGAGTTTTTATTAATACTGCAATAAGTTTAGACAATGGCTACACCTCTGTCTGGAGAGCAGACTACATTGATTTCCCTGGGAACAGCTTCTTTGATCTCTAACATACTTATTACCCTCCCCCCCCCCCCCCGACAGTCCATTTGTCGCGTGCCTTAGTTACTTGTCCTGTTGTTGTGACAAAGTTCCTGAGAAAGGACACTTCAGGAAAGAAGGGTGCGCTCGGCTCACAGTGTGGGGGTGTCGTGGTGGGACAGCAATGACAGCAGGAACGTAAGAGAGCTGCCACTCTGCCCCAGTCAGGAAGCAGGAAGAAATGACTGTGCTGGACTGCTGGCCTATGCTTTCTGAACATTTTTCAGGCCAGGACCCCAGGCCACGAGATAGTGCCAACATAGTCAGGGAGGGCCTTCTCTCCTCGGTCAAATCTTTCTGCCAACACCTCACACTCAGGGGCCATTCTAAATTCAGTCGAGTTAGCAATGAAGATTGACCCCTGCCATGAATAAATGAATAGGGAGAAATGAATGGCAAAGAGTGACCATCTCTTTATATGTGCGGTAGAGCCAGAACCAAGTGGAAGAAAGCATTCCTTCTAATTTTGTACGTCTCACACACAATGGGAGTTTCAGAGACTAGTGTGGATTGCTGCTACTGCTTCGAAGCCTTTCTGAGAGCACAGAGGCCAGTGTAAGAAATTAATTATTCAGGTGTAGCATACCGGGGATATACCACAAAAATAGAAGAATTCGGGCAATTATTAATGGACACAAAGTGCATGGGATCAATTAAAAGCAGTGGGTGAGTTCAAAAACTAAATTGATAACTTTGATTTTTTTCTACTCGGAGTCGTCTTCCTTCTCTGTGCTCTGTGACCTTGGTCTCATACTTGATGCCGGTGATAATCCCCAAGGACTTTAGGGACGTGAATTTAGCCAGAGAAAGTCTCAGCACACAGTCACATTGTTAAGACTTCAACACAGAGAAGGAGATGGCAGCTCGGTCAGGAATTTGTCAGCAAAGCTTCATCGACGTCTTGACAGACTTCCCTTGGAACCAGTGGCAACGTGGAAATTGTCTTGCTTTCTTCACACACGACAGGGTAAAGGCATGCGCGTCTCCGTCCTCTCCCCATGACAGGAAGTGGGAGACGGTGCGGGTCATGTAGTTCCTCAGGTGTGAAGCTGGAGAAGGGACAAGTTGGGAAGAGCATCTCACGTGCTCTGTGCGACTTCTGCAGCAGGGCAGCAGCAGGACCTGGTTTTGTGGTGCTTCAAAAACAAAACAAACAACAACAACAAACACAAAACATCTGTAGAACTGGACCAAAAGGCTGCTCACATCTGCCGGCCGGCAATCTTCTGTATGTAGTAGGGAAATCAGATCTTTTTTATCAGACATTTTAACAGAAGGACTCAGCCAGGGCATCTTGGGTATCTCCCTTCCATTACTCAGCACACTAGTCCTCTTGCCAGTGTGCCAATAGGAGGCGATGCGGTGGGGACCAGTCACTTTGAAATTTGGGGTCCTATGGAAGAAGGAGCCTGAAGTGCTTCTCCTTTGAAATCTGCAACGTCCATGTGAGAGAGGTTCTTCTCACTTTATACCTTTCCTTCTCAGGGGTCATAAGCACTCCCTCTACCCCTTGCTCTAACTCAGCAAGGGCATGAGGACTCTGCTTGCTGGTGTGTGTGTGTGTGTGTGTGTGTGTGTGTGTGTGTGTGTGCATGGTGTACCATCTTCAGCAATACCATGGATGTACACTGAAGGGCTGGGGCGGGAGAAGGTGGAGCTCTGCATCCCAGGTGTGCTGACGGGGGCTGAGGTGAGCGGTGGGGAGCCAGGAGCCAGCAGAGCGCGCGATGGCAGGGGGTGTCTGGACAGGGCCCCACCTGTCCTTTCTTCTTTCTTTCTACGGTGGTGGCGCAACATTAAAGCTGTCTGTGGGCTTACGGGGCTAAGTCTCTGGTGACAGAACCTGCCGCCGCGCAGGCCTTCCTTAGCGGGAATTAATGCTTTAATAGTGTCTCCTTTGTGTCTTCCCCGTGTAAGCCTGAGTGAAACCTAACGACAGCCAGGGCTGCTGACTGCCGGCGGAGGCGCTGACTCGGCTCCCTCACCCTCTCCTGTCTTCCTGCGTTCGGCTTTGGGCTGGCTCCTATTGTCTTATCCACATTACTCTCTGCTTGGCAGCCGTGGACGTTATAAGGCTATCGACCAAATCCAAACTAAATTTCATGTTTTCTTAAAGGCAGCTTTGAAATGGGGCACACTTGCTGCTCTTCCAGAGGACCCGATTCTCAGCACCCACATTGGGTGGCTCACAACGGTCTTTAACTCCGGCTCCAGCTGGATCTGATCCTCTGGCCTCGTTGGGCATTCACAAAAGCACACACACACACACACACACACACACACACACACACACTTTAAAATAATAAAATAAAATCTTAAGAAATAATAAGTAAAAAGGGGAAGGGTGTCTTGAAGAGCGGCCCGCTCTCCTCCAGAAAAGAACCATAGGAAAGTATGGGTGGGTTTCAGGATCTGAGGAGATCAATGGGCCCAGGCTCAACTGTGTGCCAGCTTTGGACATTTTCCGTTTCCTCTATACCTCAGGGTTGCTATCTGGGGGAGAAAACGAAATAATCACACTTGCTAATCTCTGAGTGGCAATTGGTGGATTTAACAATATCCTGAAAATGAGACTTCTCTGTTTAATGAAGCATTTCATTCAAAGGCTCATTTGGCTAATAAATTTTTTTTTTTCACTTGTGTTTGAAGCTAGCCCATTATTCTTTCGAGTGTGGTTGGGACCAGTTTCCCCCGAGCCGTGGTTGCTTCTGAGGATGGATCCGAGTGGTACTTATTAGGAAGGGAAGAGCTCATGAATTCAGATCATCCTTGATGATGAAATGGGCTGTAATGAAGTCCCGAGATCAAAGTGCTTAAGGAGCAGCCGCCCGTGAATGGGCCACAGTGCTGCGGCCTGGCTTGCTGCAGAAGAGGATTAGGAAATTTCACTTAAGTCGCCAGAAAGGTTTCCACAGGCTAGCATGCTATGTCTTTAATTGTTTATGAGATTCGTGAATGAAAGGCACTTTTGACAGACACATGAGTAGTCTCCCTCGGAGAAATCAATGCTAGCAGATATCCACCACTGAGAGAGAAAAGGCTTTAAATTAGCAGAAACGAAGTCATTCTTAACTCCTGGGCAGGGATAAGGCCAAGGGAAGAAAGATCCAGAAAGAGAAGGAGACAGGAAAAGCGGACAGGGGCATGCATCTTTTTTTCCCCTGTAGCTTCAGAAGCACAGACTCTCCTTCCAGAAAAAAGCAAATCCCTCTTTTTCTACATGGTGAACTTGACACAAAACAGCCCCTGGACTGCGGCAGGAGCCCCTCCGGCCTGGCCTCCTAGCAGCAAGATGCTGGCGGAATGGAAAGCAGATGCGGTTCAGAAGCGCTCCAGAGCTTCGCGGGTCTTGAAAAGACGTCAAGGAGGATTTGTGCTCCATCGGTGGAAAAAGCAGAGACCTTCTCTTAAAGGATGAATGAGAAATGACTACAAAGAGTTAATTTGAAACCAATCAAGCCCCAGGTTCATCTACTGCTTCAGAAATCCTTCAACTTTAATGATGAATCACTTTCAAAGCAGCGCCGATCCTCTGGAGGGGAATTCCACCCCTTGCAGCTGTAGCGTGTGCCCTGAAGTGGTGCACTCCTCGCCCACCTGCTCTGTGCACAACAGTGTGGACTTCCCAGAGCCGAGAGTGTGCCAAGCTGGCTGAGCCCTCACAGGGGCATCCTCAGCCTCCAGCCTCCTGAGGTGTACACACATCACAAACTTCCAGAAGCAGGCAGAGCAGTTTGGTGGAGCCACACGACCACACAGCAAAGCCCCAGAATCCTGGCTTTTTAGAGAACGCCCTTGGATTTTCTGTGGTTGATCTGTTCACCTAAGGGAAGCAATCTCATTGAAAGGGTCGCTTGCCAAAAACATTTCTGAAAAACATCACACCTGAAAACCCCTAAACAAAAATTCCTATTTCATATTCTAAGTACAATTTTCCTTGAAGCCGCTGGAGAATTTGATCTGCTTGAACAGGGGTGGTGCTGACAGGCTCGTTCTGAGCTAGCTAGCACTTAGCCATGACCTTAAAAGCTCTCTTACCAAACAAAAACAAAACACCATCTCCATTTAAATCTCATGGTTCCTTGTTTCTTCTTTATTTAAAGACACCTAGGTGGAATGTTTTGAAATTTAAACATGGTTCTGCACATTTGGTCATCGACGAAGTGTTTGGAGACTAATTCCGAGCGTTTAATGAGGCAGTGTGCTGTCCATTTTTGCCTTTGAGTAGTTCCATCGACTATGAGATTCTGAGATCTAATCCTGGGTGGTGAAATGCACCTTGTTCACTTCTGTGAAACACTTTCTCCCTCTTGGAGTCATCTGAGATCCACGTATTTATTTCCTTTAGTAAGAGAGAAACTTTGGACCAAATTACCTGTTTTACTGGAATCCAACAATTTCCTCTAAATTAAATTTGGTACAATGTTCACGACATAACCTTTCTTTTCTCCACCCCCAGCCTTCACCCAACGCTTTCAACCTCAACTCTCTTATAGTTCTCTCACAGGTCACCGAGAAACTCAAAATAAGGGACAAACAATTCATGTGACTCTTAGCAGTGACGTCATTAGCAACAGCACTAATGAACTAAAGACAGGGAACTGGATTTTACCGGGTCTAAGTGAACAAGATTTGACAGTATCACCCTAGAGCATCAAATTTCACCTGCTTTCTTTCTACCAGTCTGTGCCCAGCTGTAAGTAAGACAAAGATCTCTGTTTAGGCTGTGGCATCCTATAATTTAGAAAACTATAAAGCACAGCTCGTGAGTGTGACTGGGACAGCGCTGAAAGATCACCAGGGATGGCTCCCGTCAGTAAAGTGTATGTACCTGTTAGAAAGCCAGTCAGTGTGCCCACGGCCCCAGAGAGACGGGAGGAACTCCGTTTTCAGGACCACTCTTCTGCTCTCTACCTTGGTTCAGCCCTAGAACTGACCTGTAACACGGGGCAGCTACCAGGCTGGCAAACTTCACAGATACAATTTCCTGGCCACAGGGAATCTGGCCACATGGCAGAGAATTCTCTCCACGTTCACTTCCGACCCCCTTGCCACACCCTGGCAAAACCAGTCTGGTTAAGAATGGATTTAGCGCCGGGCGGTGGTGGCGCACGCCTTTAATCCCAGCACTCGGGAGGCAGAGCCAGGCGGATCTCTGTGAGTTCGAGGCCAGCCTGGGCTACCAAGTGAGTTCCAGGAAAGGCGCAAAGCTACACAGTGAAACCCTGTCTCGAAAAACCAAAAAAAAAAAAAAAAAAAAAAAAAAGAATGGATTTAGCACACGAGGCAAAAACCTCAATCAATTTTTGTTTTACCTAAATGTTTCAATATATTCTCTCAAGGGTGGGGGCCTGATTGTTTCCTACCGAAAATCTAAAGCAAAATCAGAAGAACTGGTAGCATCTCATAGTGAATTCATCTGCTGCGCTCTCTTTAATTTTATGTGCAAAGTCTCCAAGTGGTACCGAGAAAGTTCCTCACCTTTGTCTGGGTATCTGGTTAGCATGGACTATTCACTGAGGTGAGGTCAAAGCCCAGCCCCTTGAACGACACAGTGTTTGAAGTAGAACTGTGTCCCTTCCCATATCTGTTCCACCTGTCCTCCAGTGGGAGCAGCCTATTGTTTTGATCAGTTTATCTATTTACCCTCCAACTCCAGGCTGGAGACTCACCAGTATAATCCTTTCTGAAGTAATTAGCTTAGAGAAGACACATGACCCAAGTTCATCCAGTAAGAGTGAAGTTCAGAAGTTTGCTGATGGGGTGGGGAGAAAGATGTTTCTCACGCTGGAAACATGAGAGCATGAGAAGAAGTAACCTGGACATTTTTTTCTTCCAAGAGAAAAACAACCAACATCATCAATAAAAACCAAAGCAACCAACCAAACAGCAAACAAACAAAAAACCAGCCTGAGTAGAAAGCTAATAACTCAGAGGAGAGCAAGGGTTAGGATAGAAGCCTGACCGGTTCATTCCTGAAGACTGAAGAGTCTGGATTGTTGTTGTTGTTGTGAAATTAAAAGGAATTCTCTTTATTTCTTCAAGCACAGTTTTCAGTAATTTGAGAGCAACAGCTTCCCAGTGAATATCAAATGGTTCAGTAGCTAATTGTTGTGTGAAAACACACACACACACACACACACACACACACACACACACACACACACACACACACACTCCTTTAATGGTCCACAGAGAAATAGACAAAAACATGCCGGAAACAGTGATGGTTTGTTCTAAATCTTGCATCCTCTTGCTGGGCTTTCCAGGGGCCAATGGCACTCAGCCTTCAGGCTGAGGTACAGACTGGCATTTGTCCTTCTACAGACCATGGCTTGATACGCAGACTTGGTCCTCCAACAGATGGCAGAATGTGAGCTCCACCAGGGCAGGAGCATCCCTTGTTCTTTCTGTGCCAAGGCACCTTGCACTAACCAAGGGGACAGGCCTGTATGCAAATCACTCATGACATGGTAGGCTCCCATTCTTTGTTGAATGAGTGGAAGATGGTAATTTATGAGTGGGATCTCATTTCCATCACCCCTTTTCTAAGCTTCCTATAACAAGTAGGAGGAAGTGCAAAGACATAATGGTGTTAATTTGGGTTTCCCCTGAGCACTCTTTGATCGTCTGGCCATTCTTCAGATTCCTGCATCCATTTGAGCTCTTTAAGGTGTCCTTACACAACCTCATAGCATTTCTTGTTCTTCTCGCCTCCCACCTCACCCCCTCATCCAGAGCTGGTTTGCAGGAGAGTGGTGTTTTCTCCCCTCCCACCTCACCCCTCCCCATTCAGAGCTGGTTTGCAGGAGGGTGGTATCCTGTGGGTCTTTTACCTAAGGGAGATGCAAATGACCTTTGTTTTCTCTTCCGAGATTTTAGGAATGTAATGTTACCTCTTTGGGTCTGATTCCTCCGTCTTAAAGAATAGAGCTGAGAGGGAGAATTTGCTTTCAGGGATATTTTTTATAGAGCCCAGAGTGCTCTGTAGATCGAAAAGAGAAGGGTCAAAGGCAAGGCTCCACTTCATAACAGCAGAACCTTCTGGATGCGCCTGCATTCGGGTCACAGCCATGTGTTTACTTACTGTGTTGACTTGGGCAACGGACTGAACCTGTCTGTTTCTTCACCATGAATAGAAGTGAAAATGATACTTCCTTACAGGATTGTGGCAATTCAATAAACCAATGCTTATAAAACCTGGCTTGTGGAAAATACAAACCTACGTTTTAGATATTGGAATTACACATCGGAATTCCCCACAGTGTTTGGATTTAAAAGGTTCAAATGTCTCCTACTTCTTACAAAACAAAAATACCCAAAAGTTTTCAGACCTTTTGGAGAGTAGCTAGGATATAATGGAGAACAGTAATTACTGAGGGACCCTGGGACTGCCTAGCCATTGTCATTCCAGCCCACCTCCAACCTCCAGCCAGTCTCCAGCCACATGCTTAACCAAGACAATAGGAAGCTGATTATTTTCTCCTGGAGATTGTTATTTAGTTCCATTCAAATGGCCTCCATGTAGCTGGGGTGTCTGATGCCTGGTGCTAGACGTCGAAGGACTCCATGGCTAATCGTCTACACTCTTGTGAGGACGGAAGGGAAAGATAAATGTCCTTAGTAGTCAACATTTCAGGGAAGCAGGCATTTTCTTAGCAGAAAAAGGTGAATATCTGCAAAGAGAGAAACCTCAGGCAGTTTAAAATGTGCAAGGAAGGAATGCCTGACAGTTCAACTGCTTTCAAATTCCTTTGCTGAAGATACTGCGAGAATGCAAATAAACGCGGGGTGGGCATGGTAATTATCCACACTAATAACCTTGCTCGGAGACTCCTTTATCAGCAGCTTCACCTTCAGTTCCGGTAAGGACTGTGAAGCTTTGCCTTCCTCCTCTTACCTGGGTATCAAGTTTTTAGTAATTGATACCATTCTCTGGAATCGAGATCAGGGTCCAGTGTCCGTTTAGACTCACCCTAGTCCCTGTACCCCTAGCCTGGGCACCGGTTCTGTCCCTAAAGCCCACTGGCCTTGTTTCCTTCTTCCCCAACATCTTATCATTTACGCTTTCTGTCTCCACCCTCTGTTTCGTTCCTTCTCCTTTTCCTCCACCTCCATATACATACACACATACATGTATGTGCGTGTGTGTCTCTGTGTGTGTGTCTCTGTGTGTCTCTCTGTGTGTGTTTGTGTGTGTGTGTCTCTGTGTGTCTGTGTGTGTGTCTCTCTGTGTGTGTTTGTGTGTGCTTGTGTGTGTCTGTGTGTCTGTCTGTGTGTCTCTCTGTGTGTGTGTGTGTGTGTGTGTGTGTGGTGTCCACTTCTCAGGACTAAGGCTAGACAGGGGAGTGAGTCTCTTTCCCAGGAATATGCTTAAGAGTCATCCAAATGTAAGGGTCTCCGGGAGCTGAGAATACTTAAGAGCAGTAAAGAAGAAATGATCTCAAGCACAGAGTCCAAGACCTGAGAAGTAAAATAACCCGACACCAGTGACCTCAAGTGTGCTCCCTAGACATCAGGTGCAATTAGCCACCAGGGCAGACTTTTGGGATGAGGGGGTGGGGGAAGGGGAGCAGGGAAGAGGTTGGGTAGTCTGGTCTCAGCTTTGGGAACAATGCGAACATTCTCTTTCTTTCCTCTGCCCTGGTAGATTTCCAACTGCCAGATTGGGGGAGATTTTAGGGTCCAGTTGAATACTCAGAAACTGCCCACACTCCGAACTGTCTTATGCCTGGCTAAGATGGCCAAATTCGCTTACTTCTTAGGTAAAGAAAAACATTCTCCCACGCCTCCTCTACCCCACCCTCCAAATCTGCTGCAAAATGTCAAGGGATTCCTGCTTTGGTTTGGTTTGGTTTGGTTTTACTTTTATATCAAAGCAATTGTGAATTATTTCATTGTAGATTCATAGGTCTTCCCACATTTGTATCAAGACATATGAGTTCCTTCAGGGTCCAGAGTTTGAGGGTGGAGATGCCAAAATCCATAGGCCAGTTTCTAGAATATTCTTTGCTTCAAACAGAGCAATTTCAAAGCAAATGAACTGCTTTATTACTAGACGTGATTATCATAGAGGAAAATCTCTCTCCACCAAGTGGCCAGCAGCCTGCTGCTGCGTTCTGTCAAGAGTGGGCCAACTGAATCGTGGTAATCCCGTTTTCTTCTTCAAAAGCATACTTTAACGGGTGAGGCAGGCAGGCTATAGTCGTAACACTTGAGAGGCCGAGGCAGGAGGAGCTCAATGCCCTAGGCAACACAGTGAGACCCTCCATCACAACATGGCAAAGGCAATGAACGAACACCCACACAGTGTGCATGTGTTTATACGTACGTATGTTCGCTGATGTGGAGGGGCAGGTGGAAGCCACAGGATAACCAGGGGGGTTGCTTTCGGGCACCATCCGCCTGTTTTTTTTCTTTTTCTTTTCTTTTCTTTTTTTTTTTTTTTTTTTTGACACAGGGTTTCTCTGTGTAGTCCTGGCTGTTCTAGAACTCACTCTATAGACCAGGCTGGCCTCGTACTTGGAGATCTGCCTGCCTCTGCCTCCCCAGTGCTGGCATTCAAGGTGTGCATTGCCACCACCCAGCACCCAGCCACCTTTTTCTAAGACAGGTTATCTCATTGGCCTGGAAACTCACCAATCACGCATGCCTGGCTACCCAGCAATCCCGAAGGATCTGTCTGCCTCTGTCTTCCCAGCAGCACTAAAAATACAAGTATTTCCCGCCCACCCCATCTGCTTATATTTATTTATTTTTTAATGTGGGTTCTGGGTATCGAACTCAGGTCCTCAGGCTTGCAAGGCATGCACTTTACCTATTGAGGCATCACCCAGCCCACATGATCCGCATTTGGAGACTGAATGAAGAAGATCTGTTTACCAGCTGCATACAAACATGGATCATCACGTTTTCAAGTCTTCTTCTGATAGCCCAGTCTTAGGCCCCGCAATGCATGACACCAGTTTTATCTTACGGTTCACACTCACTTCTGTCTGCCCAGGACACTCACCATCTTCTAGTGGAACGGTTCTCCAGTGTGCATCTTAGAGGGATGCAGGGCTTTTCCTTGTGGAAGCCGGAGGTGTGGGCATTCCCTCTGTTCACGTCCTAACAGCCAGTACATGGTCATGTTGCCAACTGGAAGCTCCGGGTGGTATTTTTTAACACGGAGAAAAGAGAGTTACAGTCCAGGCCTATTCGTGGATGCAGGGAAGGGTCCAGCAGCAGTGACCACAAGTATGGGTGGAGGATGTGCCTGGGGAGGCACTGACTGGCTGGTTCCTCTGGTGTGACCACAGTTCTGCTCTTTGGGCAGCCTTCTTAGCTCTTTTGTGCTTCCTCTTGTCTTGTGACAATCCCACAGGTCACCTGGTAACTTAGCAGCAGATTTCTAGCCTCACTAAGCCAGCCAAAGTCTGTCTGTTATGCACCCATGAGCCTGGATTGAAGTATTTCCTTTCATAGTCTTGAAGACAGCGACTGTACTCTGTCTCATGGTTTCTTGTTTTCAGACTAAAATCCCTCCATTTTTCAGTGCCTTTCTGGGTGGCTTAGCTCACCTTCTCTCCCCATACTTGCTCACCTATCCACACACACTCCCTATATCTAGATTAAATTTGGCATGTTCATAAAATGTCACCTTGGATGCACGAACATGCCACACTGATGGCTTCTCCTGAATCAACGAGAACCAATAATCCTTTTCTCATGTATTATAGCAAAACCAAATCATCTCCCCTTTACAGTTGTATCTGTATGACTTCTCCCGGCAGTCCTACCCATACATTGTCCTATATGTACATTGCCCCACCTGGAACGATTCCATACTCTCCAATAAGCATGTTCCTGTTTGCATTTCTCACATGTGTAAGTCTCACCCCATACCTCATTTCTCTGGGGATTAGTTTCTGGCTACCCTTTATTCTGTCTCTACCCTAGAACCTTCAAGCAACGGGATAGCTTTCCTTGAACTTTCTACATATTACACAGTGACTTTCCCTAAGGAACAATCTTCCTAAGTGGTTGCCATCAGGTCACTGGCCCAATCCCTGCTTCCATTATCCCTGCTGCTGCTAGAACCCAAGTTACTGTGTGGCTTTATGCCTACTATCTATGCCTTTCCTCTCAGACCGATCTAGTTCAGCACAACCTACAGATTCAGGTCTCCAAACTTTTAAAAATTAAAAATTTAAATTTTTAAAAGCATATTTCATTTCATTTTCTTTTCCTTTTAAGTTTAATTTATTTATTATGTATACAGTGTTCTGCCTAGATGTATGCTTGCATGCCAGAAGAGGGCACCAGATCTTATTACAGATGGTTGTGAGCCACCATGTGGTTGCTGGGAATTGAACCCAGGACCTCTGCAAGAGCAGCCAGTGCTCTTAACCTCTGAGCCATCTCTCCAGCCCCTCATTGCATTTTCTTAATTAATCCTAGGCACGGATGAAAAGGGAAAAAGCAAGCAGATTATATTGTTGGGTGATCATTGTGCACTCTGGCTTGACATTAGGTACTTACCTCAAGAGCTTCATCTAGTTTATCTTACTGGCTTTCTGTGAAAAATGTAAATGCCTCAATTTTAGGGGTCAGACTACAATATTCTGAAAAGATAAGTAACATTTATCAAGTGGAGAAGCAAAAATTCTAACCCCTACTTGGCTCAGTCTGAACTCTCCAGCACTGGTTCTGAGTCCCTAATGGAACTCAAGTGCATGATTGACAGGTTCGAAATGGAAAGCTGTAAAGCATGTCATAGATCTCCATATCCATAAGCAGTATACAACTTCAGAGTGCCACACAGTCTTTCTGTCATTTGCCCCAAGAAACAAACCTGTAACCATCTCAACCTCTTACGACAATCTGGATAAACCTGCTCAATCGCTGCTCATCCTGGATGCTCCTCATACTCAGAGTACTTGTGCTGGATAGTTTCCTGTCAGTTTTACACAAGCTAGTCGTTGGAGAGAAGGGAGCCTCAATATAGAAAATGTCTCCCTAAGATTGGGCTGTAGGCAAGCCTGTAAGGCATTTTCCTAATTGTGGGTGGTGCCACCCCTGGGCTTGTGATCCTGGGTTCTACAAGAAAGCAGGTTGAGTGATCCATGAGGAGCAAGCCAGTAAGCAGCACTCCTCCATGGCATCTGCATCAGCTCCTGCCTCCAGGTTCCTGCCCTGTTTGAGTTCCTGTCCTGACTTCCTTCTATGACAGACCATAATGTGGAAGTGTAAGCCAAGTAAACCCTTTCCTCCCAGCTTGCTTTTTTGGTCATGGTGTTTTTTTTCACAGCAATAGTAACCCTAACTAAGACAGTAAGAAGATTTTTTTTTTCCCATGAAGACTTTGACAGGCCCTGTGGCAGGAGAGTCCCACCAGCCCCTTGTGTTTTCCAGAGCTATGGAAAAGGACATGCACACTCGCGTGGGAATGGGCCTCACTGCTGGTGGCCTCCCAGTGCTCTGCCCTGCAGCATGGGGAGACCCGAGACCTGCTTCCATCAGCATCGTGACTGTCCTTACACCTGTCAGAACGTAAGTCAACGGAGTTTTGTTGGCTTCGTGTGCATCACGCCCACGTGAGACTTTGCTGTGGAGGGTTACAAAGGAGAAAGTTGTATGGTTTGAACTTGGGTAGTATTGATGGATCTTGCCAGAGTCAGGAGAGCCAAGAGGAAGGAGACGGAGTCCCTGGGACAATTGGTGACTTGGCATCAGAGGCCAGGCGGTGCCAGCAGCATTGGCCTACGTTTTTGATCTCTGACCTTCCATCCTGGAACCACAGTTGCTATGGCACCGGTGGCAGAAAGGAGATGTTTATCCTTCCCAAGGACTAGGAGGTCTGGAGCCCTTTCTGCAAGGTCCCTGGTCACCAAAGGGGAGGCCACATGGTCTGGACAGATACAGAGAGAGGCGGTCAGTTCTCATACCAGGGATTCCTCCACTGTCTTTCCAGTGTGCCTCACAAGACTCTCCCTCCCCACTCTTCCAGCACAAACAACCTGAGGCCCTGCGTCTCACTGCCAGCTTCCCACCCAGGCCTGGCTGCAATTTGTAACTCAGCTTACCCCAGCTCGACTACTGTCAGCGTTTCTGCTTGTAAAATGAGCAATTTGCTCTTGGTCACTTGGCTCCTCTGTGAAATAGCCAAGAGACAGCTCACCAAGGCGGGTTGGGGGGGGGTGAGGGGGGTGGATGCAGCTGGTCAGGGCAGGTAGAAGTGGATCCCAACGCGCCTGGCTCATGCCTGGTCCCTGGACTTGGTTTTGTTACACAGAATGGCTCTCCAGAAGCCAACTGCCAGGTCTCCATGGGTGGGATTTGCAGCATCAGAGAAATCAACCCAGGCTGGAAAAGTGTTGGAGACACTTGGGAGGTCTGGGCAAAGGCAAGCGTCCTTCTGGGTACCTCCTTCTTTTGAGAAAAGAGGTCTGGATGTGAGGGAGAGACGTTGGTAGGGTGTCGTCCCAGCTCACACTGAACAGGTCAGGCGGATCAGCTTGTCAGGCGATGAAGAGGAGGGAAGTGAGGAAATCAGAGACCACAGCCACACTAAGTGTCTCATCAGCTTTAGGTTTCATATATCCAGCAGCAGCATGAGCACCAGGCTCTCCACCGTGCTTGGAATCCAGAGGCGGAGGAGGCAGAAACACTGCAAGGAGGAAACCCACCAGTGACAAACCCTCCAGGAGTTCTGAGGTCTCCTTGCTCTCCCCCTGCACCACCCCCCACCCCCTGCGCCCCACTGACATCGCCCCTAGGGTTTTGTCATGCGGAACCATAAACTTTGAAAGTTCTAGGCTACCTGGGTTTGACATTTGCAAAGAGTGGGTACCAGCCGCCACCGTGTTCTCCGCTCTGCCCCTTGTTGTATGGGAGAGCAGAGAGGAGAACATACCCACTGCCATTAAGGGGGAAAGGGGCAGGCTCACACTCTGATCCAGCGCTCACATGGTTCCATGGGAATGCCACACTTTGTTCTATTCCGGCTTCCCTCACAAGGGGTGGGGGGCGGCACATCTTCAAACGCCTGCTGGCTTCAGTGGTGACAGCTGCATGCAATGGGTTCACTTACAGCCCGCCTGGTGCAATGAGAGATAAGTGCCGGGTAAGACTTCAAAGACAGACACACGGCAGCCATCCCAACAGCCTGAAGCTGCTGCCTCCAGTTGGTGGCTCCCTGGGTGCAACAAGTGAGCCCAAGGGACCCGGGAAACCAGGCCTTCCTCGGAGGCATTGTGAGCCCTGATGCAGGAAGGCAGGAATGAGCTTGCAGAGGTATTTCAGGGATTTTAGTGAAATCCAGAACGACGACGTAGATAAAGAGGAGAAACAGCTCATCTTGATATGCTAATTTGGCCATCTCTCATTACTTTTAGAGGGTAATAAAGTATATCTTAAGACCTAGAAATGCATTCAGGTTGGGTTTTTGTTGTTTTGTTTTGTATATTTCTCTGGTGTCATCTCAATTATTCACCTTGCAGAAAGCATTCATTACAAGCTGACTGTGTTAGGAAGCCTGGTTGGCCTTTGATCTCCAACCAAGAAGCCGTTATGGAAGGAACTGCCACTCAGGAGACTTGAGAGTTGACTTGAAATCCCCAGTTCCTCACAATGGGTAGCACAGATGCCTGGTAAGAACCACATTAAAGAAGCACCCCCAAAGGTAGTTATTTCCTGCCTTCTCCATCTGGCAGGTCCTAACGAAGTGCACCCCCAAAGAACAGGCTCACTGTGACATTGTGTAGACACATGGCTAGTGATGTTTTCAGTGAGATAACGCCTTTTGATACATTGCCTCTGTCTGCTGTCACTCACCCAGCTCAGCCTCCATCCCTTCTCTCCACAGCTCAAAACCCTAAGCGAAAGCAGGCAAGATTGCATAACTTCTCCAAGCCTTGTTTTTTCTCGTCTGCAAAATGGGGCTGAAAATACCTTATAATAAAGATAATAACCTTGTTTTGCCTCTAGTTAGGTGGTGTTGGTTCTGAAACTTGAAAGGAGTCTAAGTAATGAATGAATTACGGTGCATTCATATGGTGCAATAGAGGACAACCGTAACGATCTTGAAAATGTTGAACACAGAGAAGGAACATCACACTGTAGTTGTTACATGAAATTTGTTAAGGTTTGGAAAGACGAACCATCTCGGTAGAATGACCACAGTAGCATTGCACATGGTCAGCACTTTAAAATATTCAAGTCCCCATCATCCTCTGCGCCCAGGCTGGATACCGTCTGCCCTCGGTTGCCCTATGTCCCAGCCAGAGAAAATCTCTACCCTAGAGCTCGATATGGCTGCTTTGTTCTCGTCTCTCAGCACTCTATACCTGACATTATGCTAATTCCTATCGTCTTTTATTTTACCTTGTAATAACTCCCACCCTCCTGTTCTGCTTCAGTTAGCCAGACTTAGTACAACCTTGAAAGTAACCCCGACTAATTAATAAATGATAAGTGTTCATAAGATAGTCAATAAGGCAAATGGCTTAAAACACAGGGTAAATGCTAATTATAATTGCTACATTTTTAAAATGCAGCATAGAAAACTGTTAATATGTTTATAAGCAATAAAATAGAAGCCACCAAAATTGTGCATAGATGTTGCTACAAAATTACAGCAAAACACACCTGCTTGGAAAAATACTAAATAACAGACGTGGATATTATTCAGCCATGAGATGACACTTGCTTTTTTATTGCTTTTCTTAATACATTTGGGGGGCTTTCCTACTACTAGTTAAGAAAACAATAAATAATAGGTTCTTATTAAAAAGCAAATTGCAATGTATGAAAATGAGGATAAATGGGGGGTTCATAGAGAATTTCAAGAGTTTCAAACTTTATCTGTTTTTCTAACATCTTTCAAACAGCTATTGGGTATTTGAGGGTGAACTAAATATTAAAAGGCAGAGCTAGGCGTGAGTGGTCCTGACCCCACGGCACTCAGCAGGAGTTGAAGAGATGAAACCCACCTGCAAATAATAACACAGGAGAGCAAGCAGGGAAGATACTAACGAGTGGTGTGGACAGCAAAGGTGGCCTTGGCTACCCATCCTGCTGGGTGTCTGTCATGTTAGGGAACGGCTTCACTCTGCTTCTTAAGAACAGGACAAGCGTGGTGACAATGCCGAGTCTTGAACAATTAACGAAGCCAGGAACGTAAACAGTTTTCCAGAACCATCAATTTGCAATCTTTCCCCTCACCTGTACCCGCCCGACTTCGTTTCTGTGTAGAAACGGCTCTGCCCAGAATTCCCTCAGCTTCCAGTCACCCTGTGGCAAAATGCCAAAAAGGGTCAACAGCAGGAGAAGAAGAAGCAGGCCTGAGCATTCTCTACTGGATTTTCTCCTCACGGGACTTGAAGGTTATGAAGTCTGGGGCTGCAGAGCTAGCTCAGCACTTCAGAGGACTTGTTGCGCGTACTGAGGATCTGGGTTCCATTCCTGGCTCCCACAAGGCAGCTCACAATGGGGGGGCAGTGAAGGGGGGGCCTGTGCCTTCTTCTGACCCCACTGGCACGAGGCAGGCACATGGTGCACGTACACAAATGCACCAGGCATGTACATGGTACACATATGCAGGCCAAACATTCATGTACACAAAATTAAATAAATCTAAAAAGTTTTAAAAATGAAACAAATGCTATACAATTTTATTTTCAAATGTCATACCATTTTCCTTGTATGTGTGTATTCACGTGTGCAGGTGTACATGCTTATGTTATGCACCCGGTTTGTTTGTTTTTGATTTTGATTTTTTGTTTTTGAGACAGGGTCTCTCACAGATCTAGAGCTCATTCATTAGGCTAGCCTGGCTGTGCAGTGAACCCTGAGAACCCTCCTGCCTCCCCCTTCCCAGCACTGATTTTGTGTTTCATGATCAGCAGCAGTATAAGGAGAGCTTAATTTCTCTCTCTTTCTTTTCCCCCAGCTTTGAGTTTTTGAGACAGGACTTCTCTGTGTTGCCCTGGCTGTCTTGGAGCTCACTCTGTAGATCAGGCTGGCCTCGAAGTCACAGAGACCCATCTGAAGTCACAGAGACCCATCTGCCTCTGCGTCCCAAGTGCTGCGATTAAAGGGGAACAACTGCCACCCAGCTTTGGGACAGCTTAATCTCAATGAGATTTACCTACAGTTAAAAATTCTAGGGCATGTGGCTGGAGAGACTGCTGAGTGGTTAAGAGCACTGGTTGCTCTTTCAGAGGACCCGGGTTCAATTCCCAGCACCACTTGGCAGCTCTCAACTGTCTGTAACTCCAGTTCCAGGGGATTTGGAACCCACTAACAATGCAGGCAAAAATAAAAATAAATATAATCCTTAAAAATAAATACTAGGGGCTGGAGGATGCTCGGTCAATAAACCGCTTGGTGCTCAAGAACGAGGACCCGAGTTCAGTCCCCAGCAATGGAAACAGAATACACAGGCCAGTTGTGCAGACATCCCCCCCCCCAATGAAGCTACTACATCAAACTAACCAAAGTTTCAGTTAGGCCAGAACGTCAACCAGAGGTTTCTTTGGTCAAGGCCAGAACTTTTTGATACTTTTCTTTTAAAACAGAGATTTTTAATTTCCAGAAGCTTCTACACATCAAGAAAAAAATGCATTTTTTTTTTAATCTGGAGAAAACCCAGCATCAACGCTTAAAACAAGGATGTGGAAGCCACCACTAGCAGCAGTTTTCCTGGGGTTCTTGGGCGCAGTATGTGGAGACAGACGTTCTGGATGTCTCCTCATCTCCATGTACAGCCAGGGGTCAACAATTATATTGCAGCACTGAATTCATCTCAGAGCAGTGTGCCAAATGGTCTTCAAGCACACCCAGCCAAGGGGAGGCCAGTGCCAGCAACAACTGAATGTTGGCTGCAGTTCAGGACAAGCCTGGTCCTTTCCCCTCCTCTGGGGCTTCCCCAAACTTCTGTTTCAACGGCCAGGCCAGAGACTGCCTTGCAGTGAGCCAGAACCTGGGACAGCTGTTGAAGGTGCCTCAATCCAAGAAGGTCCATGGTCACCCTGCTTCACCTAATCCCTGCCTGACGCACAGAGCCGAAACCAGAGCCTTCAAGGAGTTTTCTCAAAATATTTTTAAATCATTAAAATGCACATAATGTTATCAGTTGTCATTTATAGCTTCTGCCTGTCGAGTAACCGGCACTGTTGTTACTTCGGGACGCCAGAACACAAGTATGCCAGGGACAGACATGAGGGCATTATGTCACCAAAACAAAGGAGCTCACATGGATGGCTGTCGGACTGGCTTCTCTGTGGCTTCCCTTTCCTTCTTCCTACAAGCTGTAGCTTTGTCTTCTTTTCCACTCCCGAGAAGGTGCCAGGTGTTGAGTAATACAAGAGTCTTGCGGTTCCTTTCAAAGAGAGTATATTCTTAAAGTAGGAGGTTTGTCAAGCAGATTATAAAAACTATAACAGATACATTTACACAGATAAGAGACAAACTTTCACCATTTCCTTTGGCTTAGGTAGGACTATAAGTACTATTTGTAGATGACTGATATTCCCAGAAATCACAGTCAGCCGGTGTCTTTCTGATGAGGGGGGAGTGACGTGTGTTTTGCCTGTTCCTAGAGCCTTTGGTGGCCAGAGCTACTTGGAGGGAAAGGCAGAGAACAAAGAGAAATGGATACTGGGAGAAGACACGGCCAGGTGCGGAGGCTGTTCCGTCAAACTGAAAGCCAAGGGTGCAGGAAGACCTCCTCTTGGTGACCTCCCTGCCAGTCTGTCACTCTTAGGACCTATTTCCTTAGCCAGCCTCATTTAGTGCCGCCATAGACCAAGTAAGGGGGAGGGGTGGGGGAGGGGAGCAGTAGCATTCTCTCCAGGGGAATTTTCAGTGGCTTCTGTACTCTCTAAATCTAACACACATGACTGCTTTGTATAAAAGAGGAGCTGGCATTATTCCTTACATATTTCTGTATTTGGTTTGCTTATAAAGATTTTTGGCTTTGGGGAGATGTTTACATAGTGTCTAAGTTAGAAATGAGTTCACACACCTATCAGACAAAAGCAGCGTCCACGGTGGTGAAGACTGTTGGTCACTTAGTGCAAATCTCTACCTTTTCGTTTCTGGGCACATGTCTAGACACACTGGGGAAAGGCACTTCCTGGTCACACGCACTCACGTCGGGCTCGCTCTTGGGTGAGCAAGAGATTAAACCTTAACACATTGCGGTTCTGCGTGCGGCAGCTCTTTCGCCTGACTTAACGGACACGCCCACAGTCGTGTTTGATTTGAGCATACACAGACAAACAACACATGTGTGCACACACATGCAGCATACAATCACTTAAGCAATCACCTTCAAAGGTCCAGAAAGTTCCTGTGGAAGCCAGTGAAGCCTCAGCTTCTGTAAGAACATAGACCGTCCGAGGAGTGCTGGTCAACCACCAAGCACTTTCCTGTGCGTTCTCTCGGGACTACTTCAAACCAGCGTCCAAGGCAAGTGTTACGGATCACAGGGAAGATGAGGTGGCTCAGACCGTGAAGTGGCTCAGACCATGACATGGCTCAGACCGTGACATGGCTCTCCCAAAGTCACACGGCCGTGAGTGGAGGCTCCAGGAAAGTCTAGCTGAAGATGTGTCTCCCTCAAATATTGGTTCCCCTCTTCACCAGCGGCCATTGATTATCTGCCCAAAGCTCAGCATGAATTCCCCCTGTTGCAAGCTTCCCTGGGCCACTTCACTTAGAACTGACGATCTGTCCGTTGGCCCCTCTTTGTCCTGTCCGGATGCTGACAAAGTTGCGGTGCAGTTTTAGAGTATTGACTTACATGAGCTCTAAGGAATCTGAGTCAAGAAAAGTCTTCTCGGCTCTCAGACTTACAGCATAGTGTGATTTCCAATCCAACAGTGAACACGAGGACACAGTGGTAGCTCACAGCTCCAACAGCGTGAGAACCCTGTGAAATGGGGCTTACACTGGAGCAAAGGCAAAGTTTCCCCTGATAGAATTTAGGCATGATTAACCTGCCAAAAACATTTTTTAGATTTCATATAAGAATCAACTTGACTTTCCTAATATTAAAAGCTAGTTGAAACACAGATTATTCCTGTTTAGGTCAGAATTGTTTTAGTCTAGTCAATATTGAGAAATGAGAATGATACTAAATGTCCCAAATAATTCCCAAACTAACTATAAGTGGGTACTAATATAGCCAATATACAGGCATGTCTGTGCACATATTTAGGAAAAATATACCATCTTTTCTTCAGGTTTGCCTTTCCATCTTACCCTTTTACTGTATTTAGCTCTGTTGAGGGAACTAAGGGGAGATAATTAAATGCTTCACATGGCCTCACAACTACATTAGTTAGGAGCAATGAGACCAGTCGTGCACACGCAATTTTAAGTAAGGCACTTACTGAATAGATAGAGACGCACTACATTTTTGTAAGCCTTCCAAACAGTCAGGCATAAATCTTGTGGAGTTAAATCCTGCCGGCAAGTTCTCACACTTCTCCTATGCAGGAGCTCAGACTAGGAAGCCGGCTCTTGGCTGTAAGGAAGGCAGAAAAGGCAGGGAGGATGCTGGTCTATGAGAGCCACCTGGGAAGTTCTAAAAGACACACCACTTGTCATCCCCAGGAAGAGACGTGGGAAGGGCACATGGAACTCTTGCCAATGTTAGTTTTCTAGAACATGCCTTTGGCGTAGTCAGTGAGAAGAGGGAGAGAAATCAACTGGTGAGCTTTCCTGGCCGAAAGACAAGATTCAAATAAGCTGTTTAGCCTTTGCTTTCGGTGTTCCCAAACATCATAAAGATTCCAGCTCTTGTAAAAGGGAGCCCGTTGTTTACAATAGACTATTCTGGAGAGAGTGGGTGTGTCTCCTGAGGCAAATATTTGCCCATAGCAGGGTAATAAAACCGTAAGAAGCTCTTCCCCCACTACTCTATGTGGTCACTCACTCGTCTATTTTAAGATCTTGTCAGCACAAACATTTACAGGACCCTGGCATTTCTCCTTAAGAATATATAATTGACCTTTCAAGTCCATAATCTCACTTATCAGAGCGGATGGCAGGGATTTATGCAGAGCGGTTTGCTCACCTCTTTGATTTCAGCCCTTTGAGAACCCAGACACGCATCCCACCCTATCCTGTTTTGTTTTCACCGTATCCTGTGCTGTTGAATGGACCTCTTGTAAAAATGCAATGTGTACCACTTTCTTATTTTTTTTTCCCCTGAAGTTCTAAACAAATCTTACATCAGTTTTCTAAAATGTGCAGCTCTCTTACATTCCTTGGGCCGATTTTAAAGGTCAAAGTTTTAAAGAGCGCAGGAAATCTTTTTTCAAGGATCCACATGGCCGAAAGTCATTTGATCGACAATTAGGCCCAGCAAAAACTCATGCTCCAGAACTGATGGGTTTAAGTGTGTGTCCCGACCAGCATGAGCTGAGACACTCACTTTTACTGGTGTTCTCGCCATTTGCAAAACCTTCTGGCAAAAACACACGGACGAAGAATCATGGGGCTCCTTCATTGTGGCCACAGGAGTCACAACAATTTGTCAGATTCTTGGGGAGGACAAAAGGGACAATGGAATCAGGGTCAACTGGATCTACCAGAGCTAAACCCAGCCATGAAGCCCTCCCTTAAGCATCGCCAACTCCGCTTCCACCATGGCGCCCACCCTTCCTGCTCTCCAGGCATCACTGAGCACCACCACACATTTCCACTACTGTCTTCTCATGGCCATCCATGAAACAACACCTCTCACACACCAGTACCCTGTAAACAGTCCAGTCTGGGTTCGTCTTCAAGTTAGTGAGGGTGTGAACAAGGCCCCAAACTCTTCTTTGTTCAGGGCTGAACGATGTCCACCATCCAGTGCCAGGCACCAAGGAAACATTCAGCTCTGTTGCGGTAAAGGACTAAACAGCAGGATAAACACGGGATACGATCCAGAGAGAAGCTGTACTCGGGGTCTAGGAATGGGACCCAAAGCAATGGGTTCCCAATAGCAAGGGTGGCTGGAAGACTGGGGTGTGAAGAGAGGGAAAAGATTACATGTCATAAGAAAAAGGAAATGATGTTGATAATGATTCCTGCAGTCACTGCCAGCAACTTCAGCCAATTTGCCTGCAGGTTCTCAAAAATGTGCCAAAATGTGGCCTGATGCTACCAGGATTAAGAGCATTCCTCATGCAGATCAAAGGAAGACCCTCAGAATGATTTTTTAATTTCAATACAAATATTGTCCCCAAAAAAGGAGATCTCCAGAATGCTAGACTTAGCACATATTAAAAGAATTTCTCAGATCACAGCAGGACTAATCTTTACTGTCACAAGATTCATTCATTCATTCACTCATTCATTCATTCATTTGTTCAATGTATTTGGCATCTGTGAGAACAGTTTTGCTTTCATGGCTGTCTGGGACTCAGAGGAAAGGGAACATCGTGACTGGAGGAGATGGGATCTGGTGACATTCAGCTCTTTGACAGGTCATTGTAACCTCTCTAAGCCAGACCTACTTCATAGAATCAGTACGTCACAGATAACGCAGGTTGAACAGGCAGAGTTCTCAGATAACAGGAGGGCCAAACCAGGTTGGTTGTAAAAAACAAACAAACAAACAAAAAACTGTAATTTGGAGCGTGAAGGAAAAGTTCCTGGAGATAAAAAAAAAAAAGAAGAAGCATATAGTCATTATAAGTACTGTTGGAATCCTGCACAGATCCTTAACTTTAAAATGGATTTCCTCTTCATGAATACAACGGTCACACTTCCTTCCCTGAAGTAGATGCTGTTAAGTTTATTTACTCATTGTTACTCAGAATAGGTTTTTTTTTTTTCTCTTCAGCAGTCGGGGGAGGCAGGCAGCCTGGTGGGTGGCTGTGGGGCCCACACTGGACCAGCATCTGAGTCGCAACAAATCCCATATTGTCTAGACCCTAATGAAATTGCTTCTGGCGTCTCCAGGAAAGTGTTTACTCGCCTCTAAATTAACTCCATTGTCCATCTGAGAAGAAAGTAAGTCAGTCGGCTATCAAAAGGGAAAAAACGGGGTAGGAACGGAGGCGCTCTTGCTTACAGCAGCAGGTTTTATGTTCTTAGCTTTTTGTTTGTTTGTTTGGTTCAGGGTTGTTTTTCCACAGAGTCTAATGTCGTGGCTCTGTCCGATGATAATGAATTTCCTCAGCACAGCCTTGGGCTCCCTGCTCTGTGTTCCCCCGCAGGCAGCATGCAGAACCTTTTCCTCAAGTGAGGGACTCCTCTTTTACGGCCAGTCAGCACCTGCTCTCAAAACCTGATCCCTCCCCGGTTTGTTTCAAGTGGAGCCAGGGGATCCGGACTTAATTAGCAGTGATATATCTCTCCTACTGATCAGTTCCATCCCGCTTCCCCCTGGGGCCCCAGATTTGTCTCTATTTGGAATCCCTGCGCTGGCTGGGCGGCTTGTGTTAGCTGGCAGACGCCGGGAGAGCACGCCGGGTGGGAAGGCTCGCCGCGCCGGGTGGTGGAGCAGGCCTTTGGCGGGGCTGGGGTGCAGGCAAGTCCTGGCGGCTTCCTACAGCCCAGCGCCCACAGCCAAAGGCCAGGCTCCAAGACAAGCCCCTCCTCAGACACCGGAAGAGACTCAGGGTGGCTGTGAATGACTGGAGACGGTGGTCACCCTCACCCACTGAAGGAAGGCACCCTGGCAGAGGCCTGGGTGTTGTGAGCTTGCAAATGGCCTTTGGGCTGCTGAGGAAGGATTTGTTTTTTGTTTTTTTTTTTTCATGAGGGGAAACCGCCTCCTGCTCTGTACCATCTCGAGCCAAAATAACATGTTTTGGCAACCATGATTTGGCAATTAGGGCCTCAGTTCACTGAAAGCATTCTTCCATGCAAAATATGCCTTGGAAAGAAAACACTAAACCACATCTGAGTGAAAATATAGGAAGTGAACAAAGCGGTGACTGAGCGGGGAGAGGCAGCGAGGGGCAGGCAGGAGCGCTTCGGAGGAGGGCGCGTTTGGCAACTAGACCTTTCCATTGCCCTGGCTCCAACTCTAGCCCCGTCTAGAGAAAGACTGGAGACTTAGCATAACAGCATGCTGTGCACTGGGCTCCATTCCCTGGCCCTCAAAAGAACCTTCCAGCAGCATCTAAGGGGAAGCAAAAGAGGTATGTCCGCAGGTCAGTTCACCCCTCAGCAAAGACTGAGCACGGGAGGCAGCAGGGCCTGGGACCCCTCTCGGTACTGATTCTTTCCCTCTCATCCTGACACCACTTGGCCAGAGCCAAGACTGTGAAAGCAGAGAGGCTGCTCTTCCCACCATTCCATGGAAGCCACATCCTTTGATTAAAGAGAACAGTCAGGCAGGTTAATTATCATCGATAAGGTACATAACGGAAACACAAGGAGATTATGACTCAGGGCAAATCAGGTTTTCTGAGACGTTATGAGCATGCATGTTGTCATATGCCACAGTCTTCTGTCACACATGGTCTGCCATGTTCTCCTTTGACTGTCCTTGCTCAATTGCCCAATTTGTCTGCTGAAAAACTGTAAAGATCGGGCTTTGAAGGCAGGAAGCAATACCCAATTACACCTTGCACACAAGAACACGCCTCTGTATACAGTGGGCTCAGCAAAAACCACATCCTCCTGTGCAGCTGTGGCAGAGTGTGGTGGAGCCAGGGCCAAGACACCTGGACTCCCCTTCTTCACAAGCCCAAATACCACCTGTAGATTATCTACAGGGGAAATGTTATCGGTTGCCAGTGTTGACTGAGACAACCAAAGTGATCCTTCCTTACTCTATCAGTATGCAACTATCTCATGAACACATTATGTTTTATCTTACAATTCTGGATTTTCCTTCATTATTAGAATAAAATTTCTAACACTGATAGGACAATCCTGGGTTGCTTATGCCCAGCTATGAAATGAACTGGAGAGGAAGAGGTGAGTATTCCTAGAACTTGCAGTAATCCTCCTGTCTCAGTTTCCTGAGTGCTAAGATTATAGGTATGAGGCTGGGTGGTGGTGGTGGCACATGCCTTTAATCCCAGCACTCGGGAGGCAGAGGCAGGTGAATCTCTGAGTTTGAGACCAGCCTGGTCTACAAAGTGAGTTCCAGGACAGGCTCCAAAAGCTACACAGAGAAACCCTATCTTGAAAAACCAAAAAAGAGTATAGGTATGATTTGCTATACCTGGATTACTTACTAATATTCAGATATTATGATTATAGTTTAACAACTGTGAACTCTGTTATTTAATGGCTGCATCCATTCTTACAGGGTAAATTTCATGGGATTGAGTATTTTAAGATTTTTTTTGTGGGTTTATGTGAATACATGTGTGCTTGTGTGAGTTTATGTGTACCATGTACATGCAGATCAGAAGGTACAAGATCCCCTGGAACTAGAGTTACAACTGGGTGTAAGCCACTTGGTGTCAGTGCTGAGAATGGAATCCAGGTCCTCAGCAAGGGCAGTAAGGGCTCTTAACTACTAAGCTATCTCTAGCCCTATCAACGAACTATTTCTAATAAGCAGAGGGATCATTTTCTTATTGTCTATTTCTCATAATCATTCATATGATAAATAAGATTTGGTCATTGCACTGGGGTTTCTGAAGTCAGCTTTTGAAGTATAGAGTATTGGAATTTTAAAATAAAAGCATGCTATCTTTGGTTAGTATATATCAAGTTTAAATATTCTAGTGATCAAAGACCAAGATGTCTAAGCAAAATATGAATCAAACACGATGCATAGTCTTCTATTTTATGTGAACTATAATTTCGCATTAGTAATACCTGTGTTCAACTGAGCAAGGTCAGATTATCAATGTTTTCAGTTGCCTGTTGCCCCTTTAACCAGATCAAATGTTGGGTGACCGCAGAAGCTGGCTCACACAAGCCTGGCGGGAAGCTCCTGTTAGTGTGCCGAGCATCTGGCCAGTTCTCCATGCCTCCCTTCCTCTCTTTCAAGGGCCATGATCTGGGTAAGTATAGCAGCTTGCTGACAGCATTGCCTGCACATTTCGGCCTGACTTCCTTTGGAAACCTTTAGAAGTTCTGCCTACAACTAAATTTGGTTCCTAAAATCTTTAAAGTATGTAATATATTTCCTTCAGGGTACTTTCAGAGAAAAAAATTATCTCAGCTTTTAAGGTCTTAATGTTGTTCAGGGGCCAGGGTCTCTCCAAGGAGCCTCTTGGGGCTCCGCCCCTTCGTACACCTGGACCCTACTCCCATGGGCAGGCTGTGCACGGAGTTGGCTCTTTTGTGTTTTTTTTTTTTTTTTTTTTTTTTTTTTTTTTTTTTTTTTGTTTTTTTTTTTTTTTTTTTCGAGACAGGTTTCTCTGTGTAGTTTGCGCTTTCCTGAGCTCACTTGTAGCCAGGCTGCTCGAACTCACAGAGATCCGCCTGCTCTGCCTCCAAGTGCTGGGAATAAAGGCGTGCGCCACCAACGCCTGGCGGAGTTGGCTCTTTGAAGGCATGATGTATCCAATGCCAATAGTAATCCAATGTCACAAGAAGAGCATGTGACAGGTATAGAAATTGATAGCAGATGTTTTAGTTATTTTTATGGATGGCAGCTAGAATATTTTTACCAAAATGTTGTTTTATTCCAAGCCTGAAGGCATTCTGACCCCAGAAAAAAAAATGAAGTGACTTCATTTTTGCCAATATTTGAAAGGACCCCAGGACTAGAAGAAGTGACCAGAAAAGCCTTTTAGAATAACCTTCAATAATCAGTTACTCTTTGGAATGTCAAAAGCCAAATAAGCCCATATGTCATATAATAGAAATTAATTATTAAATTAATAGACAAGTACTAGAGCCCAAGAGACTTCACATGCATAGATTCTAACCAATATTTTAGAGACTAGATTTTTGCAGGAGTCTGGGGCCAAGAATATCACTGAATTACCCTCTAAGGCACTTACCCTTAAATAGTTCATTACATAGGTCTGAATAAAAGTGCCTTAATGTGAGTCTTTATTATTAACTGGTTTAATGCAGTTTAGAGGTAGGTTTACCCAAGTATGATGTGCTTTTTCCTTAACAAGTTTGTTGGTGAGTTACAGGTGACTTCTTTACCCACACCTCACACCTGAGAACATTGCCACAGTAACACATGGGTGCCCACCTTCTGTAGCCTCTCACGTCTTCCTTTCCTAAAATCACTATGCTTTCTGAAAATACTGGGCCCTGAAGTGCGATGGCGTGGATTGCTATTGAAAGGCTATAATCATCTAAAAAGTGAAGCTAAGAATATAAGGGGATGGAGAGATGGCTCACTGGCTAAGAGTTTTTATTGCTCTTCCAGAGGACACAGCTTTGATGCCACTCACATCTGCCATCACAACATCTGGAACCCCAACTCTCAGTGACGCAATACCTGATTCTGGCCCCTGTAGATGCTTGCATGCTTGTGCAAACACACAGAGACACATAAATAAAATAGTAAATCTTTTTTTTTTTTTTAAAGCTAAGGGAGTAAATAAAGGATGAATGCATATCCAGGGGCTGGTGAGATTGCCTGGTGGGCAGAGTGCTCGCTCTGAAAGCGTCAAGTCCTGGGTTTGATTCCCCTGCACCCACGTACAAGGGCAGGGATGGCTGTGGGTGCCCATAAGCCCGGCATTGTGCAGTGGAGACAGACAGACCCAGCCAGCCTAGCCTAAACAGGGAGCTTCTTGTTAAAAAAAGACCTTGTCTTGAAGTAGTAAGGCAGGAAGTGCTGGAGGAAGACACCCGAAGTCTTGCTCTGGAGTTGGAGCCTGCATCTTGGCACACTCAAGTGCATGCACCCCACAGCTACACCAAAATAAAATGAGATACACAGTGAGGGATGGTGGAGGGGAAGCGGGCCGTCTCCGTCACCTTGTAAAACTGTCTGAAATGCAAGCAAGCAAGATCCTAGCAAAGGAGCAACACTATGCAGAAAAGCGCATTCCAGAACAGCGATAGAACCTAACTCCCAAGACCGGACCTGAAGTGGACACTGACAGAGCTCCTGGGATGAGACAGGCATGGGTGCAGATCTGACTGGGACAACTCTGCTTTGCCATAGGAGAACCAAGCTTCCCTGACCTTGGCCGAATCATTTAACCTCTGTGGTTGAGTGTCTGAATATATAAGAAGAGTAATTCCACTTCTGCCATCCTACCCGGAGACACGGGGATGACCAGTGAGCTGCCACGAGCCGTTTCTGGAACCTTGGGTCCAGCTTAATCACAATGTTATTTATTTGATTAATGGGCAAGATTATTATTTATTCAACTAGAATTCCTATCTCTTCAAACCCTCAGCTGTACACCAGACAGTGGTTGCATTCTGAACCATGGGTGTACCAGTGTGCTGCTGTAGCACTTTATAGTCTATACGCAGAAAATAAACTTCTTTAATAGTGAGCCCCATTGTGTCTCTGTGCTCCCGTCCAAGCAAGGCAGGGGCAGGCAGCTTCTGGCTCCAGAAAGCAAAGGCTTGTCTGAGTCTCTATGTGGGGACAGCAGCATTTTAATTCTCTACAGAGAATTAGAGCGTTGTCTCCTTTATTTCCTGTTGACTCAGCGATCTTCTTCCCACATTTGGGGGTTTGTGGGAAATGAGGAATTTGTATTTGGCCTACTGGAAACAAGGGCTGGGAATAAGCTACCATCATGCGGACCCTATGGGTTTTTGTTTTTCCTTCTAAATAATCTGAAACTCTTCTCAGAGAGTCATTAATATTAATAAATATTACATTTTATTTGCTAAAAGCAGAACCTTGATGATAGAAAAATTGACTAAATACCATATAAAACACAGTTTGAAGATTCTCAACTTCCTTAAAATTATTTCAAAAACAAACCAGCCCTTGTAAATGACATACAAAGCCTCATTTTGTTCCGACCACTCCCCCCCCCCCATTCTCTCTTGCTCTCTCACTTCAAAGGCCCTCTATCAGGGAGAAATTCTCAAATTAGTAATGATTAAGAATATAAATTCTTTATGCATATTCAAGAATATACTGCAAAAGGACTTGCTATAAATTTGGTCCAATATATTTAAAAGTTCTTGAAAGATTTACCAACACATTACATGTTTCCTATTTTCTATTTCTCTATTACTTAAGCAATTCAAGAAAAAATTCTTAAACCCACATAAATGTTCACAATTATCTTTATTTTGTTTTTGTTTTGTTTTGTTTTGAGACAAGGTATGACTATGTTGTCCAGACTAGTTTCAAATTTGCTATCCGCTTGCCTAAACCTCCCAATTCCTGATGTTACAGATGTGTGCCATGGTGTCTGGATTTGAGTTTTATTTTAAACTTCTAAAATTGAAAGAATTAACCATTTTTAATCATGTACCATTATGTATATATAAAACTTTATGCACATAAATAAGCTTGTACATATTTATAATTTTAACCACTTCAAAGAATACAATTCAGAACTGTGTGATCATTGGCACGACTTTCTCCAGAAATGCCATGCTATTTAAACACTAAATTTAAAATTCTACCCAAAAGAATTGTCCTAATCCCCAGGATAAAACTGGGAGTTACTGGATTCCATTAAAGGTGGCTTGGGGATAATCATTTGGGGTCAGGTCTGGTCTGGGCGCTTGGAATTTGGCCTCTGTGGTTAAACAGAAGGGGGGGGCGGGGGGGGAGACACATTCACACACACAACAAAGCCTTCATCCAGAAGGCAGACAGGATGGTTATGTCTGAAGTACACAGCTGTAGATAAGGGGGTAAATGACGAAGTCAGTGGCTAAAATCCACAAGGAGACAGAGGACAGACACGAGGTACCTCGGGGAACTCTGTAGGTGGGTTCTTGGTGGCAAGCATCCAGGAGTTTTTCTCATGTGTATTCCACAGACAACATCTTCTTATCTAGTTTCTCTTTACTGTTTTGCCCCTGTGTGTTCTGGGAAGGAACAAACTCCCAGACAAAGTAACCCTGTAGTCTGTCACATACAACATATTTTGAAATTTGGTGGAAGAAAGAACTGCAGTCTGTGAGTGTCCCCGGTAGCTTGTCAGGCTTGTCCACGTGCTTTTGTGAATACGGGCTGGAGTTCCATGCTTGGTGTTGCTTGGTGATTGGAAAAGGAGGAAGAGGTTTGCCGAGACCTTAGCCAGATGGAGTTCAAAGGGAATGCTGTGTGAAGCCCTTTCCTTGAAAAAGAATGACCGGAAGTCTGTAGATTTGTGAAATCAAAGGCTTAGGAGTCCATAGTAAGATGTGGCCCAGAATCAGAAGACAGTTCTTCTCTCAGCTTTTGGTAGAATTTTCTATCCCACCAGCCAGCTCCCAAATAACCACACAGAGACTTATTATTAATTATAAATGATCAGTTAGTTAGGCTTGTTACTAACTAGCTCTTACAAGTTAAATTAACCCATATTTCTTATCTATGTCTACCACCTGGCTCAGTACCTTTCTTTAACATGGCATGTTTATCTTGCTTCTCCCTGCACCTTCTGGCGACTCCACTCTTCTTCATTCCAGAGAGCTCTCTCTCTCTGTCCGCCAGTCTCACTGAATCTCTTCCTGCCTAGCTATTGGCCATTTAGCTCTTTATTAAACCAATCAGAGCAACACATCTTTAGAGTACAAAAGGATTGTTCCACCACACTCAGCATCTGAACAAAGGATGTCAGGGTCCTGATGTTGCAAAGATGAACCATTTCCCGGCTGTGCTGGTTAGTTTCCTGATTGTGTTCTGTTTTGTCAACATGGCACAAGCTATAGTTGTCTGGGAAGGAAAACCACAACTGAGAAATGCCTCCATCAGATTGCCTGTATTCCAGTCTACGGAGCAATTTCTTCATTAACCTGGGACGGTCCAGCCCACATTGGATGATATCAGCCCTGGGTCTTAGGTTCTACAAAAAAGCAAATTAAGCAAGTCATGGAGAACAGACCAGTAAGCAGCATTCCTCTGTAGCCTCTGCTTCAGTTCCTGCCTTAGCGTCCCTCCGTGATAGACTGTAACCTGTAAAGCAAATAAACCCTTTCCTTCTCAGAGCTGCATTTGGTCAGTGTTTAATCATAGCAACAGACAAGCTAACCTGAGCAGTGGCTTTTGCTACAGGTGGTACTAGTGACCATATCATGAACAGGGACAGCCAATATTCTTCGAGTGGTTTCAGTAGGTGTGACAGTTTGGAGACAAAGCAGAGGAGAGCAATAAGCTGACACCATGATGTGTGGACAAATGGAGAGTTTATCATGTAAGGATTTCTGCAAGTAGCCTACAGACACTGAGGAGGAGCGTGAAACATAACATGTTACAGGGCAGAAGACTTGATCTCACTAACCTTTGAGTCCCATTATATGAATTCAAAATATCCCATCTTTTATTCCTAAGTTTCTTCTGCTAAATGACAGCTATATTGATTATTAACAAAAAATGTAACAGTATTCTATGGATAAATTATACCTCGAAAAAAACACTAAGGCTGCAGTCAGAAGTATCTTATGAATATTTGCAGAGCAGAGATAGGACACTATATTATCAGCAAGTAGAGAAGAGGCTGCAAGATTTTAACTCCATGCTGGATATACAAAAAGTTAATTTGTTCAACTGAGAAATATATTCATAGGTTTGACTATGAATAAAACTATGAAAAATCTAGACTTACTTTGTGTTGGTTAGTTTCATGTCAACTTGACACAAGCTAGAATCATTTTTTTGGGGGCAGGGCATTTGAGACAGGGTTTCTCTGTGTAGCTTTGGTGCCTTTCCTGGAACTCACTCTGTAGCCCAGGTTGGCCTCGAACTCACAGAGATTCACCTGCCTCTGCCTCCTGAGTGCTGGGATTAAAGGCATGCACCACCACTGCCAGACTAAGCTAGAATCATTTGGGAAGAGGAATTCTCAACTGAGAAAGTGCCTACAAAATATTAGGCAAGTCTAGTGGGCACTTTCTTGATTAATGATTGATATGGAGGGTCTAGGTCACTGTGAGCAGCACCATCCCTGGATAGGTGATCCTGGGTGCAATAAAAAGGCAGACTGCACATGCCATGAGGAACAAGCCAGTAAGCAGTGATCTCCTACAGCCTTTGTGTCAGTTTCTGCCTCTGAGTCTTGCCATGAGGTCCTATCCTCTATGATGCAGTGTGACCTGAGAGTTATAAGCTGAAATGCACCCTTTATTTGACAGATTGCTTTGGGTCATCAAAGCAACAGAAACCTCAACTATGAAATTGGAACCAGGAGTGGGGTGCTGCTTTGACAGACCTGTTCATGTTGTTATGGGAGAACTGTGAAGAACTTGGGAGCTTTGGGCTAGGAAGACCATTGAGAATTCAGAGCTTAATGAGCTATTGTGGGAATGTGGGAGATAATGTTGGAAGCAGTGAAGATGATGAGGCCTGGCTTGTGAAGTTTTAGAGTGGAATTTGAGAGCCCCTTACAGATTCTTTGGGGGCAATTTGATATTTTGAATGGTTCTAGTCCACTGGGGCTGAAAAATTAGCTGTATTAACAAGAGACCAGAACCACTAATGTGAGATCTTTCCTTTGCTGGGACAATACTAGTCAGCTGAGGCTGAAGAATGCATTGTAATTAAGAAGAGACCAGTGTCTAAAGCAAGAAATCCATGGCAAATACCACTACCGGTGTCCCTGAGATGAAATCTGGGAACTACTTCCTCAGGGTCAGCACACGGAAGCTCTTGTCCGAAGGGGGCTAAAGCTGCACTTTGTACCGGTATGTGTAAGAGTCTCCCAAGTGGTATTGTTTTTGAAGGCCTGAAGAAGTGCTCATGATGTTTTAATCACAGCAACAGAAACCTTAACTAAGACAGATTGACAGATACCAAGTTAAATGGTCTAGTTAAGACACAAGCTGAGTGTAAGGCCAGACACAAAGTAGCTACAGTAACAGTATACTCTGTATTTCAGGTCTAGGGTCCTTCTGCACTTGACCTTCTCAGTGACAATACTCAGGGCATCTGGGTAAGTTCCATGCGGTGTGGAGAGAAGACTCAACATGTGGCCAGGCTTGTTCTACCTAAGCATGACACTTCTCTCTTGGCTACTCCAAGAACTGGACATAAGGTACAGCCCTCTCTTCCAGAGACTCAGTTAGGCCCGGGAAAAATCTCTGCACTCCCTCCCTCCCCTTCCCCCCAGCCCACACTCACTGCAGTCTTACTTCACTGGTTTCTTCTGCCACAGCCTCGGGTCTCCACCCTCAGTGTTTCTAGTTTGTTTTGCTTTGCCCTCTGCCCTCTGCCCTCTGCCCTCTGGTTGCACAGGACACCGCCATACATCATAGGACAACATTAACCTTCCATATTCCACATCTCTATAATCCACACTCTGGCTATTTTTGTTTCCTTAGAATCTGAAAATCTTCCCTTCTCTCAACAAAGCCTGGATCTCCCTAACGAAAATCTTGGCTTCCACATCTATTTTCCCTGAAATGGGTTTCAAGAGCCTGTTTTTGGAAGCCCAAAGCTCAACACTGGCTCCTTTGTTCTTGGACATTACTCCTGCCTTTCCCTGAAGCAAGGGGTGCTCTTGGCTGCCATGGGCACCAGCAAGAATAACCAGGAAGGAAAAACACATCCACTAATATTTTAAAATAGTGTCCCATTGGAGAAGAACTTAAAGTAGATGCTGAAGTTGGAAACTTCACATTTGTAGCAATGCTACTTTCACAATTGCAGAATGTTCCCTTGAAATGCTAAAGAACTCTGACCTTGAGCCTGGACTCATCTGAGCTGTGTGTTGAAAAGGTGATTTTTTTTTTTTTTTAAGACGAAGAGCAAATAGCCAGACTATTGAGAAGAACATGATTATTACATAATGAAGGAAGTAAAGTCCCAAGGCAGCTGGTGGGTCAAGAGGCTAGAATCTGTGGTACAATTGAAGATGAACTGATTGGGAATTATCTTAGTGGCAATTACTAACATTCCTGAATTCGTGATTTCAGCACCAGTCACGCTGCGGTGAAAGATCTCGCTTCTCTCGGTTCTGTGCGATGGATACTGGAGGGTAGCTAAAACCTAATGCTTTTCCCCTTCACCTTCCGTTCAGATTCGCTTGCATCTGAACCATTCCCCACCACAGCCAGCATCTCCTCTCACCCTCAGGAGGGGGAGAAAGTCACGTTGTTAACGTCATGTCCGCTCCCCATCACTAGACTCAAATACCGTGTCTTCACTACTTAGCCAATGGAAAACGTGCAAGATGCATGTAACATTGGTACTTACACAAGCAATAATTACTTCTCTAGTCATGATTTACAAAATGGTTTGTCTATCTTATTAACTCCAATGTTGTTTGTTTATTGGGATTTTCTGTTTTGTTTTCAGATGAGGTCTTATTCCGTAGCCCAGCTAGTCTAGAACTCACTATTTAGCCAGGTTGGTCAATGAGACAATCCTCCTGCCTCAGCCATCCAAGTACTAGGATTGCCAGTATTGGCTACCACAGCTGGATCCTAATATAACTATTCAGATTTTATAGATGAAGAAATGGCAGTCCAGGGAAGTTAAATACAAGTTCACAAGCTAGTGTGCCTTCCCTCATGTGTAACCCCATATTGATTCCTTGTCTGACATGGTTCCTTGGCTTCTCATCTGTACCATAATTCATCTTGTCCATGGGCTATCTCTTTCACTTTTTTTTTTAAATATAGGATTTCTCTAGGTATCCCTGGCTGTCCTGAAACTCTCTATGTAGACCAGGCTGGCCTTGAACACAGAGATCCACCTGTCTCTGCCTCCCAACTGCTGGGATTAAAGGCACGTGCCACTGTGCCTGGCTCTGGGTTACCTCTTGTGGGTTACCTATTGACCCAAACACAGCCCAATACTTCTCTTTCTGTCTGGTGCGTGGCACTCTGATGTGACATCCACCTGTTGGCACATGACACTAGGTCATTATGGAAAGCCAATACAGAGCCCAGAGTCTCATGGGTGGTTCTCCAGTGAAGCAGGAAGCCTCAAACAGAACACAGAGGCTAAAGAACCACTGTGAATATCTTCTGCTGACACTCTCTGGGTTTCCAGTCTAAAGGTTCACCAATTGATTCGTGAAAAGAGAAGTCCCGAGGGCTTGGAAGGACCAGCATGAGTGCATTGCAGGTAACACTCCAAGGGAGACCGGCATTTAGGAAATGGGAGTTTCACAGGCGGATAATCTCTCTTGGACCTTTGGATCAGAGGGAAGAAAGGGGCAGGAAGGAGAACAGAATTTTTATAGCCTTGTATATAAAGATCTTCTTGTAAAACCAAACTTCAAAGGGACAGAGCATATCGCTGCTTTCCAAGGAGTCTCACTAATTATCACAGCATCTCAGCAAGCAGCACATACTGAAGGAATATTCCTCAGATGAAGAAACTGAGTAGAAAATGGCTGGATTCTTGACAATCAGAGAAATACAGCATGGAGTGTTTCCAGCTTCCTAACATGTCAGCAACCTCTCTTGAGCTCCAAGTACTTCTAAAAGAAAAGTCTGTTCAGACCATGAGGGACACCAGGCACTATGCCAGGAGCCAGGAAATAAGTCCCTGGCCTAGAGGGCTCCCATGTCACCTGGTCACCAATGAAATTTGCAAGTGGCCTACCCTGGCACCACACGCTGAGCCCAAAGGTGTGCCTATGAATGAACGCAGAGCGCAGGGGGTCATGGAGAAGAACAGTCCCTGGTGCCTAGGAAGATTAAAGAGGGCTCTCACTCCATCTCCATCATGAGATTTCGAGAACCTGCTCTAGCAGGGTCCTGGATGAACACTTGGAAGCATCCGCTAGTTGAGGACCAACCCTTGTGCCTCCGTGCTGTGCTTTCATAATCTTCCAGACTTCATTATCCACACCCACACACCACCAGCTAATACGACGAGCTGTGTAGTCACAACCCTGCCTGCCTGCCCACTCCTTACCATGCACAGTGCTAACGCTGTTCTATGAAGTATTCATTTAACCCTGCCCAACAAAATACACTGCTAAAAACATTTACATTCCCATTTTACAGATGGAGGCTGCTAGGACTTGTATCGTGCATGCTTGGTCACAGTGAGATCCGGTGCTGACCACAGCATAGTGGAAGAGTGGGTCCCTCTGGAATGAATGAGGGCAATGAGTTTGCTCATTTGTACGTAAGTTATCAGCTGTGACTTCTGAAGCTCTCGGATCAGTTAGTAGCTTTCATCTAAATAAATAAAATCAACATGGGCCCTTTGTGTCTTTAACACCCAAACTGCTCCCCAGCACCAAATTTCTGTACCCCACACAGAAGAATGATAGCTCCTGGCTTGTAATTTTGTGGGCCACACAGCTGATTGGCAGTGGTGCCGCCAGTTCAGAACCTTTCATCTAAACCTTAATGGTGAGTTATCCTGGAAGATTAGGTAGCTTTTCTTTTAAAGCTTCATCTCAAGATATTCTTGACTGGCTGTGTTAAGCCAAAGCACCTAATTAGAGATGACTTAGAGGAATGTCTTCCTCTGTCACTCACATCTCTAACCATGGAAATCCTGAGGCTTTTACCTGCACCACAGAAACCACACTTCCAAGGACATGGTAATCCCTGTGGCTTGTAGCCTTCTGAACTCAGACAATGTACAACTCTGAGACTCATCACCACTGTTCCCTTAATGGAAAATTCCTATTACCCTACTCTTCCTAGCAGGGTTAAGTAGACTCTCACAGCTGATGGGCATTTAGAGCAGTGGTTCTCAACCTGTGGGTCGTGACCCCCTTGGGGTCAAATGATCCTTTCATAAGAGTGGCATATTAGATGTCCTGCATATCAGAGGTTTACATTATGATTCATAACAGTAGTAAAATTGCAGTTATGAAGTAGCAATGAAAATAATTTTATAGTTGGGGGTCACCGCAACATGAGGAACTGTATCAAAGAGTCTCCGCATTAGGAAGGTTGAAAATCACTGATTTAGAGAAAAGTGGCTAGCCAAGGAATTAATTCTTCAGAGAGTTTGGATAAGAACAATTTTTGTTTTGCTTCTCTTTTTTTTCTTTCTTTTTTCTTTTCATTTTTTTTGTTTTTGTTTTTGTTTTTGAGACATGATTTCTCTGTATAGCCCTGGGCTGTACTGGAATTCGCTCTGTAGACCAGATTGGCCTATAGTCTCTACCTGCCCCTGCCTCCCAAGCACTGGGATAATATTCGGTGATCAATGGTATGTAAACCTCAAATTTTAGCTCTAACTGCTTGAGTTTGAATCTCTGCCTCTACTCACCGAGGGATGGGGTCATTTAAATGTAACTTCTCTTGCTAAAACACAGGTGATAACTGCAAAATGTTCTGAGATTTATGATTTCACAGACACCTGGCCATCTATAGGCAAGGCACCAAAAACCATCCTCACACCTTTGTGGCCCCATTTTTACAGTAGTAGAGATCCAGGGGCCGACCTGCTAGCCTGGGCTAACTTGTCTCTCCCGTAATGAGGTGCGGCTATGATGCGATCATCTCCAGGAGAATGTGAGGGCAAACAGATTCAAGACTTCAAGATTGTGAGGTAGGGACACTAGAAGAGAACTTCTCTTTCTTTTTCCTCTTCCTCCTGCCCACAAATGGGAAGAACTCCACCAATCATGCAAGTGGTATGCTAAGGAACTATTACACTATCCTGACTCTGTGGTTAACAGCACACTGCAGGGAACATATTACTAGATGTCTATACTGGGTGAGTCATTAGATGCTTTGGGTATGTATACAACAACAGTATCTGAGTTATCAATTAGTTATGAGGGTTGAGAAAGAGTTCCAGGACCTGAGATCTTAGCACATGACTAGTCCATATCATTGCTCTGCCTCAGCTTCGTGGGAGAGGCCAGAAGAGAGGGGACACAGGCCTTTGTGCTCACAGTGCGTGTACAGATTCTGGTTTGTTTTGTTTTGTTTTCCTAAGAAACCTGTTTAAACTGAGCCATGTTTTGTGATGGGAAAGGAAAGAACCGAGACATTTCCTTCCTAGGCAAGGTCTGGCTGAGCAAACCTGAGGGCAGAAGCCGGGACTGGTTTGCATTATCACTAGCTAGCTCACTTCTGCTAGGGGAACCAAGCTATCTCAGAGCTCCGAGCCTGGGGGCTCTGAATCTCCTTTTTGACCCAGACAATGTCCAGGCAGACTACAGAAAATACAAGGTCAAACAGATAAGAATCTATGAGCCAAATGAAAGTCTGTATTTAGGGCCAACAATTGGCCTTTCAAGCTTAGGTTTGGCCTCTGGTCAACTGTTGAATTAACTGTATATTCATTTTTTAGCGCAGTCTATTTGCAGTTAGGCAAAATAATGAAGGACACAAAGAAGGAACATCTTGGTTAAAACAGCAAGAACTACACGGTTTGATTTAGCTTTGGGATTGCATGCATGTGTGCATATGTGTACATATATAGGAGGATATATCCCCTCCTCAGACTTTCTGCCTGTAATCAACTTTACATGGGACTAGAATAAAATTATTTGCTTCCCCGCTAGCATATCTAGGAAAGTCACTTCTGGGCTAATATTTTATTAATATAGCTTCAAACATCACTCGAAGTTTCACATGTAGAAAGTGTTAAATGTGCGTCTACAGTGTATTAGGAAGGAAGCTCTGCTGATTTTGCCTAGGAAGCAGTGATGGAGATTCTGAATTATCCATCTCCTCTCTCCTCCTCACGCCTTCTGTACATGCGCCCTGTTGTAAAAGGAGGGTCAGCCAAGGGCCTGACAGTCTTTAACGAATGGTTTTTGGCTTGGCTGTTTACTTTTCTAAACTTTTAGTGGGCTCTGAAGAGCACTGTGTTAGGACTCCAGGAGCCTGTTGGTTTCTTAACCTTTGAACTCAAATTGAGCATCTCATTTTCTCCAGGCACGTTGTCACCTACAACAGGGTGTACCAAGATCCCTGAAGGGTATCGAAAGAGTAATTAACATGAGGAGAAAAACTACCCCACAATCAATAGCTATGAATAATAAAATAGCAGCAATACCCCATATGTCCACTCTCAGAGACACAAGCTGGGTCAGGGAACATTCTTTTTATAGACTCTTGTTTCTACAAACGCTCCCTTGGCCACCCAGAATTCCCTCACATCAAAATCAGTCAGACAACTTCTCATAAAGATAGATGGACATCCCTAAAGATCTAGTTGTTATGCATATTGATGTATATGTGATATTTATATATATGTCATAGACAAATACTGCATATATACATATAGCACACATACAGATGTGTATTAGTGAAGCATTTTTTAAAGCATGAAAGGTTGGAAATAGTCTAAAAGCCTACTAACAAGAGAACTGAAGAATAAATTTGTGCAATGGGTATGTATATTACGGTAAAAATGTATATATCTTGTTACCAAAATGTATGAATAAACAATGCTCATGGTAGGCCTGTGTGTTCAATATACCGTTTATATAAAAGTCAAGAGCTATAGAGCCCAGCTGTTTTGTGTATGAATACAGATAGACTTTGCTCCAGCAATGTATGATCTTAAAAATCATGTCTGGTTATAACTAAAGGCCAAGTTTAGGGTAGTGGTCGTCTCCAAGCACAGCTGGAATGTAAAGAGAAGCATGGGCTCCAGGAGAGGTACCCAGTGGCTCAAACAAATTTCTAACAGTCTGTTGACCACCAGAAGATCTGAATAAACCTGACGAAAGACAGCTAGTCACAGCTTTCAGAGCATTTTCAAGACTCGGATTGTTTCCTGGACTTTGCTCATGTCTAAAGCATTGAACTTCCTAAATGTTCTTTTCTGTGGTGCTGGGTATCAAATCAAGGACTTCAAGCATGCCAGGCAAGCTCTGTACCATTGAACTATGGCCTAAGCCTTTTTTGAAATGTTATTCTTGGGCAGGGTTCCACTGAGTTCCTCCGTATGGTCTTGATCTCACTCTGTTGCCCTGGCAAGCCTGGGACTCATGATCCTGCTGCCTCAGCCTCTTGAGTAGCTGAGTAGCTGTTACTAGGCCTGGCTCCCAAATGGTTCCTTGATGGATAAGTACCCCTACATGTCATTGCTTCATTAATGTATACTCCAGGGGATGCTGGCCCTTGCTTTTCCCAAAAGTATAGCTGTGACTAAGCCAGCATAAGGCTGAGATAAAGTCCTCACTACCCTGGTGAAGCAGCTGTGTGGAGCAGGTAACAATGTTCCCTACCAAGCACTTACTACAGGCTGCACTGGAAACTTACTGTACTCTTTGAAGTATTTCCAAGGAGAAAATGGTATTTTAAGCTCCATTTTACAGATGAGGGAATTGAGTTGTTGAGAGTAGTCAGGCCAAGGTCCCTGGGCAAGCCGAAGATGCCAAGAATGCAATCAGTTTCTCTTGCCCTCTATTCCGTCCAGCTTTCTGAGGATTGGTACCCAGAGCCTTTACAAAGAGTGATTTGCATAATTTTTAAGTTGGAAAGGTCCCCGATGTTCCCACTCTAGAATGCGTGGAATCGCTCCACAGCAACTTTCTGATCCTGGCTCTCCAGAGACGCATCCTCGCCTGCCCCGCCTAGCTCAGCTGCACTGCATGCTCAGAACAACACCCTGGTGACCTTGAAAGCTGTCCCGCCAATGAGACCTTGACTCTGGAGTCAGGTCAGCTGAGGCCTCTCATCAAGACAGCCCAGGAAGTGGGGACATTCATTCACAGTCTAGATCTATTCAGCAGTAGGCCTGAAACAGAGATGTTGCAAATCCCATCAAAATCTCCTCCATTATGTGACATACTTTGTTAGGACAGTCTAAGGGGTTCGGCTCTGTTGGACCAAATCAAGTTGGTCTGTGTGGAGTATCACATTTTAGATTCAAATCCCTGTTAAACCCTCTGCTTAGGCTCGTGGTTAACAATATTTTTATATCTGTCTTCAGAGATGACAGGCAGCCCAGCTCACCAGCAGGCCCAGAGGCCTCTGTGCCGCTGTTTGTAGAGTCAGGCTCCGTACATGAAAGACAGAAATCCCACCGCCCCAGTGTCTTCTGATTAGCCCAGAGAAAAGCTGAATGACAAACATCTTTCCAATCTGCCTGGCCCATGCAGGGAAATGGGGCAATCTGGTCTGAAAAGGGATTTAGACTTTTGTTGTGTGAGAGGGAGGGGGGATGGAGAAAAAGAGCAGATTTAAATCCACCCACAATGCATTCCCACTTGGTGATCTCTTGGATAAGAAACAGCCTGGCTGGGGTTCAGACCCCTGCCAGGCCGGCGCATCTCCGCTCTCCTGCCTCACCAATGGGCAGTCTTGGCCCTCAGGCGAAGTCAAATGCGGCAGAGATGACTGCACTGGGTTGTTCAGCAGCTTGCTCTTTTGGCTTGAATCTTAGGATGTGTTTATTGATGAGTTAAACCAGCCTGCAGCAGCTTTTCCAACAGACTCCTAAGCTAAGATAAACATCAGTTGTAGCTATAGGCTGACTGCTTTGCTGCTCAGATGCCTACTCTAATCATACTACTGAATATTAGGGTCGAAATAGTAGGAGATATTTCATAAAATGATCACGAGGCTCACATAGCAAAAACTGAGTAAAATCTGTGATGAGTCACTTGGACAGAGACATTTCACGAGAACTATATTTTTGTGCCTCCCCTCCCAGTAGAGAGAAGATCCCCACAGATATTGAAATTGCACATAGTTGCTATAGTGATTCTTTTAACTATAGAAGTCAATAAAGTATTTGCTACATTTTGTCACACAATTATATGTTCGAGGTGGGAGGGTTTGTGGACTAAATATGTATTTTTTTTAATAATCCCAAAACCACGTGGATGGATAACATTTATTCTGGCTCCACGCAAGGCCTCTTTTTTCTTCCTCACTGCATACATTTCAGTGTGGCCACTACTGTGCTGGCACAATAAAGTGGCAGGGCTCAGGAGAGTCCCTTTCCTAAAGGTGGGTTTGAGGCCAGCGTACCCCGTAAAATGGCCGCCAGCCTCTCCCCGGGGGCACCTGGGTCTGTCTGTCCAGGGGCGTCTTGCTCGGTCGGCATCAATGCAGGACTCCTTCAAAGGCAATTATCTGGACAAGTCTTCAGCGACCTCTTGTTGCTGCTGTACTTGGGGAAACAGCATTCAGATGCAGATCGGCCTGAATCCCATCAACCCATTCAACCATACGTGCGTGAGTGTGTGTGCACACGCATTTGTGACTACACATCACCCATGTATTTGCACTTATTTAAGTGCTCCCTCGAGCATTTAAAACCCCCACCGTAAGAAGTCCAAATGAGGAGAAACGCTGATTTTTTTTCCCCAGGCAACTTTGTCAATTGCTTTTGTGCTCTTATAAATATTTCATAGCAAATATTTAACATGATTCTTTCCCCAGTCGGATCCGCTTTGAAATGCTTCTCAAAGTGAATTCTCCACCAACAATAGCTTGATGCAGTTTTTTTTTTCTTTCTTCTCTTAAGCACAGGGTCTGCTGCCATAGCAGCACGAATAGGCTTTTTTTTTTTTTTTTTTTTTAATGGAAAAGAAAAGATACTTTGCATTAATTCAGTAGTCCAGGAAGGTGGGGGCGGGGAAAGGCGCAGCACATGCGCACCTCAGATCAATGCGGAGCCTCTGCTTACCTTGCCCTCCCCTCCCCCAGCGCGCCTGCGATTATCACCCAGCCAACATTAGAACTGTAATGGGAAGTGACACGTTTATGTAAATGATCCACAAGCGGATTTTGCTCTTGTAAAACAGAGCAGTTACTTTGGGCTTTCTAATTATTTCATGCCTTGTGGTTCTCTGGTGGGGCAGAGACGACTCTACTTGAAAAGTGTTCTGTGATTGACAGACTTCTGTCCCCCTGGAGCTCATTAGGGCTCAGGCTTTCAAAGATGGGAAATAACCCTAGCAGGCACCAAAAAAGAAAAAAAAAGTAGAAAGAAAATAAGAAAGGGGGAGGGGGTAAAAAATCCACTCTAGCATCAACGACACTGTAGTAGATTCGTTTGTTCAGATTTATGTTTTGTTGGAGAATTGATGTTGCCAGGAAAGGGCACTGTTACCTTCTTGATCCAACCAGGCTCTCTACTTAGGTGCCTCTGGTTTCTAAAACCCACGTTTAGAGTACAAGATATGGTGTAAAACAGAAAGAATTTTCCACAATGAAATAGTACCAGATCTAGTCCCCATTGTCACCCTGAAGACACAGCATGACCTCTTCCTTCGTCCAATCATTAGAGAATCAATGAAAGGAGCTAATAAGTGGAATGGTTGATTAGGAGGGCCTGATCACCTCAACTGAAGTACACCCTGGTGAGAAGAAGTCTGAGATGGGGGTAAGACAGAAGACTTCAACTGATTGTCCACTTCCTGTTGATGGATTAGAACATGTAGACAGCCACTGTCTGTGTGCCTCCAACTAGACCAGGGCAGAGGCAGAGAGAGTGGGAACTGAAAAAGCTGGAGCTATTGCTGGGGTCTTAGAATGTTCTCCAAAAGTGCATAGGCTGAAGACTTGGCCTCCAGGGTGATGCTGTTTGAATTGCTGTGGGCCTTCAGAAGGGGCCTCATGGAGGTCCTTGAGACACATGGAACATTGTGCTGAGGGTCAATACGGGACCCTGGCCCCTACCTCTTCCTCTTTGCTTCCTAAACGTGAGGTGAGCATTTTCCTCTGAGGAATGCACTCATCATGCTTCACCACAGGCCAAAGCAGTGGGTCCAAACCAATCATGTACTGAAACATCACAAACTCATGGCAATCCTCCTGCCTCAGCCTTCTGACTAAGATACATACATATATATATATATATATATATATATATATAATATATATATATATATATATATATATATGTTTTAAGGCAGGCATAGTGGTGCATGCCCTTAATCCCAGCACTTGGGAGGCAGAGGCAGGCAGATCTCTGAGTTCAAGGCCAGCCTGGACTACAGAGTGAGTTCCAGGATAGCCAGAGATACATAGTGAGACCCTGCCTCAAAAAACAAACAAACAAACAACGTACTACAATTTGTATGTGTGTAAGTGTGTGGGCACACATACCATGACATGCATGTGAAGGTCAAAGGAGAATTTGCAGGAGCCAATGCTGTTCCCTTCTTCCCCCTTACGGGTCCTAACTCAGTCAGACTTGGTGGCAAGCATCTTTATCTGTAAGACACTTTTTGTACTTTATTTTACACTTTATTTGTAAGACTTTTTACTTTCTTTTCTTTTCTTTCTTTTTTTTTTTTTTTTTACTACCACACACCTTTATGTTATGCCTCCTGCCATGACCAGCACAGCTTGGGTCCTCAAACCCTGGCTAGGGGCAGCGATGGAATGAAGAGAAGATGGACACAGATGTTTCGGTAACTCTGAGAGCAGGAGGCTCTCTAACCACTGCCCACACTCCACATGGAGCCTCAGCACAGGTGAGGGCTTAGGCCGACTGGGTAGGAGGTCTCTGTAGGCAACTGTCTCAGGCTGTAAGCCTCCAGGAGGAAGGAGCTGCAGTGACTGTTGTGTGCACACCCTGTTCAATCATTTCTAACACCCAGACCCTGGAGAAAAGCTTTTCCATTTCTCCTGAGCCTGGGCTAGATGAGTACCGGCTTTTCCAGTTGTGCCATGGGTCCTAGGTCCTGGGCATCATGGACTCGGTCATGCCCACACAATCGTTAGGTCTCAGACTCAGGACAAATGGCGAACTGAGGTGCCTATTTAACATATCAAAGTGGACCTGGCCCCCAGGTTCTCCCAGCATCCCTCAATCCCTACTTGTTACAGGGTATGGATGGCATACCCTACCTTCTATCCCAAACTTCTCCAGCCCAGGGTTCAGGCTGCCCTTCTCTAAATAAGCCAGCCATCTTGGCTATGCCAGTCTCCTGGCCCAGGCTGCCCCTCTTAGTTGGCGGTTCCTCTCCCCTCTCCCTTCCCCCCTTCCCTCACATGACCCAGCTCAGTCTGATCACATTCACTCTGGACTCTCCCAGATGTCCCTGCCTCGGACTATGCTCTCCCTTTTATCTACAGTAAACTTTCTCCCCCACCGTACCTAGGAGCAGTCATGTCCTTCCTTTTTTTGTTTCTTTTTTTCATTCAACATTCACCCAGGATTTCCCTCTGCTCCCTACAAGTCCCTACATGTTACTGTCAGTGGCTGATTCTAAAATAAGCATAGATAACACAAGGAAAACCTTACAGCCCATTTAATTTATTAATATGGATATAAAAATCTTATATAGTACATGGTTGTGGTAGTTTGAATGTAATTGCCCCCCATAATCTCACAGAGAGTGGCACTATTAGGAGATGTGGCTTGGTTGGAATGGGTGTGGCCTTGTTGGAGGAAGTGTGTCACTGTGGGGGCAGACTTTCAGGTTTCCTATGCTCAGGATTCTGCCCAGTGTCTCAGCCAACATCCTGTAGTCTGCAAGATGTAGGACTCTCAGCTACTACTCCAGCACCACATCTGCCTGCACAGCACCATGCTCCTCACCTTGATGGTAATGGACTGAACCTTTGAAACTGTAAGCTGCCCCTTCAATTAAATGTTTTCCTTTATAAGAGTTGCCATGGAGGGCAAAAGACACAGTCAATAAGAAAAAAAGACAGCCAACAGATTGGGAAAAGATCTTCCCCAACCCCACATCTGACAGAGGATTGATCTCCACAATATATAAAGAACTCAAGAAACTAGACATCAAAGTACTGAACAGTCCAATTAAAAAATGGGCTAAAGAACTAAACAGAGAATTCACAAAACAAGAACTACAAATGGCTGAAAGACATTTAAAGAAATGCTCAACATCCTTAATCATCAGAGAAATGCAAATCAAAACGACTCTGAGATACCACCTTACACCTGTCAGAATGGCTATGATCAAAAACACCAATGACAGACAATGTTGGAGAGGATGTGGAGCAAAGGGAACACTCCTCCACTGTTGGTGGGAATGTAAACTTGTACCACCACTGTGGAAATCAGTATGGTGGTTTCTCAGAAAATTAGGAATCGAACTACCTCAAGACCCAGCCATACCACTCTTGGGCATATACCCAAGGAATGCTGATTCATACCATAAAGATACATGCTCAGCTATGTTCATAGCAGCACTATTTGTAATAGCCAGAACCTGGAAACAACCTAGATGCCCATCAACGGAAGAATGGATGAAAAAAATGTGCTACATATACACAATGGAGTACTACTCAGCAGAGAAAAACAATGAAAGCATGAAATTTGCAGGCAAATGGATGGAACTAGAAAAAATCATCCTGAGTGAGGTAACCCAAACCCAGAAAGACAGTCATGGTATGTACTCACTCATAGGTGGATTCTAGATATAAAATAAAGAACAATCAGACCACAACCCATAGAACCATAGAGGCTATATATATAGCATGGAGGTCCCTAGGACGACTGTGGCATATAATAAATTTCAGTTTTACTCAATTATTGAAAAAAATAGCCAAATGAATGGAAACACATGAACTATGAACCAAAGGCTGAGGGGCCCCCAGCTGGATCAGGCCCTCTGAATAGGTGAGACAGTTGATTGGCTTGATCAGTTTGGGAGGCAACTAGGCAGTGGGACCAAGTCCTGTGCTCATTGCATGAGTTGGCTGTTTGAAACCTGGAACTTATGCAGGGACACTTGGCTCAGTCTGGGAGGAAGGGACTGGACCTGCCTGGACTGAGTCTACCAGGTTGATCGCAGTCCTTGGGGGAGGACTTGTCCTGGAGGAGGTGGGAATGGAGGGTAGGCTGGGGGTAAGGGGAGGGGGAGGGAGGGGGGAGAATAGGGGAACCCATGGCTGATATGTAGAACTGAATGGTATTGTAAAATAATATATATATATATGAGTTGCCATGGTCATGGTGTCTCTTCACAAGAGTAAAAACCCTAACAAGACAACTGTCTTTGTAAGTTATTGAAAAATTTAAAAACAAGCCCAAGTGTGGTTCCTCTAAACAATGTTACAGTAGTTTAGTAATCTGAACGACCATTCTAGGAGAGGAAAACAAAAGAAGCCAAAAATCTATCAATGCAGAAAGTTTCATGAAGTTTATATTGATTTATGGTAAAACAATAATCATGATAAGCCATGAATGAAAGCAAATTCTTTAATTGGATATAGATTTTATAGCAAAAATACTAAGGTCAAGGTGATAGCTGAGGGATAAACTTTAGAGTTGGTCTTTAAGACCTGGAACAAAAAAACGCTCCTTTCATCCTTGCTAGTGCTTAACCTGTATTTGGACATCCTTGCTAATAATTAGAATGAGAAAACAGGAAGAAAAATATGGGAAGATGTGATTATTTTAAATGTCCACATCGTCTTTGAAAGTCCCTCCAAAATGTGACCATAGAGCTTTGGAGACGGCTCAGTCAGTAAAGTGCTTGCTGTGTAAGAGCTAGGACTGTGGTGGTTTGAACGAAAATGGCCCCCAAAGTGAGGGGCACTGTAAGGAGGTGTGACTTTGTTGCAATGGGTGTGGCCTTGTTGGAGGAAGTGTGTCACTATGGGAGTGGGCTTTGAGGTCTCATATATGCTCAAACTACACCCAGTGTCTCATTTCACTTCCTATTGCCTGCAAGATGTAGAACGCTCAACTACCTCTCCAGCACATGTCTGCCTGCACACCGCTGTTGTATATTTTGTTTGTGTTCTGACAAGTAAAGCTTGCCTGGTGATCAGAAGATGGAACTAGCCACTAGTTAACCATAGAGGCCAGGCAGTGGTGGCACACACCTTTAGTCTCAGCCCTTGGGAGGAGGAAGCAGGAAGATCAGAGTTCAAAGTCACCCTGGGCTACACAAGATTGAATCAGTCTAAAAGAGAAACAGAGCCAGTTGGTGGTGGTGCATGCCTTTAATCCCAGCACTAGAGAGGTGGAGACAGAAATAAAAGGTGAGTGGAGACAGTGTTATCATTCCCGACATCCAGCTGCTTCCAGAATTCCATGGTTGTGCATGCCCTTAGTCACTCCAGGGCATTACGTCATATGTAATCTGTGTGCAGCATGGCCACATAATCTGCTCCAAATGTGAACACGTAATCTATGCACATGCATGGCATGGCTATGTAAGCCCCTATACCCATGCTCGAACTGATCTTTAAAAGCAGATTCTACCTGTTCCCTTTCATACATTTCTTCTCTGGCAGACCTACTTGCTCACCCATCTTTCCTATCCTCCCTCAATAAAACTCTTAAAGTGGGTTTTGTTGTAATTTGTGATCCTTTCTTATGCCAGGTAAATAACAGGATCTCAGAGGCCTCCCCAATTCAGTCTTAGGATTCATAGAGACAAGATCTCCCCCATTAGTCTAAGGATTTGTAGAGACTAGTTAGGATTGTGATTCATTTGGTGTCCAACTTTTGGGGCATACATTCACAAAAAGCTGCTTGCCCATGGCTTTGCAGTCACTGGCACAGGCCCAAGCTGCACATAGGGGAACCTGCTGGAGTCATTGCCTCCCCAGCTAGGTTTTTCTTTCTTTTTTTCCTTGAGCCCTCTGAGTGAATTTGGGATTTTTCTGTTGCAGCCTCGCTGCAGCAAAATCCACAGGCTTCAAATGCTGCTGTTTTCACATGTTCCCCTGTGCAGATGGTTAACTCTTTGGCTTCTCTCCCAGTGGGTTATGGGCTTTCCCTGGAACCCCCTTTCTTAAGATGCTGCCACACAAGGTAGCTGCCTTGACACCTGCTTAGACTTTACTGTTCTATGCTGCAGCGGTTAGCCTCACACTTCACTTCATCATCAGCAGATTTGGTGAGACAATTGGGAATTCTTAAAGGGAGGAATTAGTTAAAAGAGAGAGGATTTTCCTACATTAAAAAACAAGAAACACAGGGGCTGGAGAGATGGCTCAGAGGTTAAGAGCATTGGCTGATATTCCAAAGGATCTGGGTTCAATTCCCAGTACCCACAAGGCAGCTCCAAAACAACTGACTGTAACTCCAATTCCAGGGGATCTGGCATCCTCACACAGACATACTTGCAAGCAAAATCCCAATGTACATAATAAATAAATAAATATTTTTAAAAATGGAAAACACTATTACAATGAAGAGAATTAGGTCTCTATATGATTACATGATGAATGATTTAAAAATGGAACCATTAAATGAAGGGATAACAACTTAAGCAGGATTGACAGAATATTAATTATCATTTTGATAACCTTTATTGTCAGTTTGATAATTCTTGGTTTATCTCTAAAAAAAAGTTAGTTGATATGAATGCCAAGATACAGGTCTTAGAAAAACTTATTAAAACAGATCATAGAGATATTCAGACCCAGACAGAGGAGTTTAAAGGAGAACCAACCTTACCATTACATTATAAAATTAGGGAGAAACAACCCAAGGTTTTCAAACAGCCAACCTTAATTTGTCTAGTCACCTTATAGGAACTGCCAAGTGGCAGATATCCCCAAGGCTGTGTAAGAGCTGATTAGATTCCTTTGGAAATGTTAGATTTAAGGATATTTAAGGAAGTGATAGTCTCATATGGTATACATTCACCTTTTGTGAAGCAGATATTAAATTCATGGTCAACTAGTAACAGAATTGACTGACAAGACTGGAGACACTTGGTTACAGAAGTATTAGAAACTGGTCCTCAATTGCATTGGAGGACTGGGTGGAAAAATGAGGCTAGGACTATTGAACAACAAAATAGGGCTAGAGGTATTGAAATTTCCCAAGACCAACGTCTTGGAGAGGGAAATTATGCTAATGTACAAAACAGTCTCTATATGATGACCACACCCTGGCTCTATGCCATGCAGCAGCTTTGAATGCTTGGAACAGAATTGAAGAAATCAGAAAGAGAACTGAGTCGTTTACTAAACTTATACAAGGCCCAAAAGAAACCTTCACCGATTTTTTTAAAACAAAGATTGATTTCATCTGTAAATAGAATGATACCAAATTCAGAAGCTAGACAAATAATAATTGAACCTTTGGCTTTTGAAAATGTTAATTCATGATGCAAAAGGGAAATTAGGCCTTCAAAGGTAAGATCAGCACCCTTGGAGGAATGCATCTGAGATACAGTCAATATTGAGTCTCATAACCATGGTGATGCTTGGATAGGAGAGGTGATTTCCAGAGGCTTGAAGAAAAATCAAAACATTGGATGTTTTAATTGTGGCAAACAAAGTCACCTCAAAAGGAATTGGAGACAGGGCATTCCTAGAAACAATGTTTTTTTCTAGGAATAATCCAAACAAAAGACCTCTCCCTTCTGGAGTATGCAGAAGGTGTGGCAAAGGCCAATATTGGACCAATGAATGCAGATCAACAAGGGAAAAACAGGGTAACTCTTTGCCATTGGGAAATGCCTTGGGGGCCTCTCACAGGCCCCCATGTCAAACTTGGCTCAGTCATTCCCTGCCACCATGAAGGAAACTCCTTCCCAGAGCAATTAAAGGACCTGATGCCTATTGTAAAAAACCATACTGCTCTGAATGATAGAATAGCTTTAGAAAATAAAACAAAAATAACAGGAGAAACCATAAGTCAAAATTGATAAAGATTAGATTTGAACAAGAGAGACTTCTTGATTAAAAGAGGTGATAGTTCATCAAATAGCATGACCACTCAATCTAAACTAACTTATAAAACTAACAAATGCTTTTCATTTGATCAGACATAACTTGCCAAAAGGGAAACTCCCCAAAGTTAGGGTCGGGAAGGGTTTTGTTTTTTTCTTTCCAGGAAAATAAAAACAACTATCTTGAGAAATTTAAAGACGTTTGGACAAATAAGCATACAAAGAAGAAGGGAGACATACCCAGAAAAAGTTACCAAGAAAAGGAATAATCTGACCTAACGCGATCTCTAAAGTCTCCAAAAAGATGTTGGGACCCCACAATGATGATTCTGCCTGGACTATGTTAATGCTACTAAGCTGACAAACACCACCTAAAGATTGGCTTTGGACTACAAATTGCTCAGGACAATTTCAAAGTGGCTGGCTGCTAAGATGATCCAGCTTCACAGACTACTTTAGCCAGGACTTGAGACAAGCCCTGCACTTTCCCATTACACAGAGACTGAACAACAAATGATACAGTTAGCTCTCACAGGACTTGACAATCATCCCATTTTTTTCAGAGTCCCCTGAAGGTGCTGTTGTCCCCAGAGAGCAGGAAGTAATTTTAAGAACATGATGCACACATTCCCAAGAGGTGGGGTGGGTGGTTTTTGGTCATTCAGTGGGTTATGGATATTTGTCATCATATAGGGTGGTTGGTTACAAGCTGTTATTGGTAATGGTCAAAGGAGATTAGATTCAGGAATCCCGTTTTTTTGAAAAAAGGGGTGATGCAGAAATAGAATAAAAGGATAGATTACTGTATCTACTTTTAAAAAGCAATTACTTATTTTAAATATTTTACATTGGCTTAGATTTTTATATATTGATACAAATTTGAGGTTATTTTTGTTATACTGTATATATATTATAAAATGATAGGATATAAAGGTAGATTATTGAATCTACTTTTAAACCAAAAGAGCAACTACCAGTTTTAAATATTTTACACTGATATAGATTTTTGCATATTGATCAAATTTAAGGTTGTTTTGGTTAGAGCATACTGTACATACATTTCTACTCTTGTTCAAGGTATTATACCTATGCAGCTCATCTAACAATGTAATGTAAATTTCTAGTCCTTGAAAGTTATTACAAACTACTTAGGATAATAAAGAAATGCAAGTTAATAGTTAGTCACTTATTACAATCAAACTTGTAGTCATGTTAGGTATGTTTTCAAGGCCAAACAGATACATTTTAGATAGGCAAGTAGTCTTCAAAACACTTCAGAGATATCTACAGAATATGGCATTTAAGATGTTTTAATAATTTTTTATGAGATTGAGACATGTCTGCTCCTGGTATCACCAATCTACTTCAGAGAAGATGATGGGCATCAAAGAAACTTCATACAGAATTTACTTTCTTTAAGGCAAAAGTTAGCCACTGGGCAAGAAACTGTCCTTGCCTCAAATGCTGACAGTATGCTGTCCAAATTGGACAAACAGGACAGAAAAGAAAGTGACTGCAGAACTTTGCCAAGATAAGGTGGGACAGTCCTTCAAAAATCCTGCTTCACAAATAAGTCTGTTAGATATTCTAGGCCTGTAGGCTGAAAATGGATGCCCCAATATTGCAGAGGAACCTTGGGTGACTGTCCAGGCAGCCAGCTGTTTCTGTCATTTCTTATTTTTGGATGTTGTTTGTTCTACACTTTCTGTTTACTCAAGTAATATTATATCTTTCTCAGGTCACTGATGGAGTTGAAGACTTAGTTTTCCTTTTTAACAAATTCAGAAAAGAAACTCACAAAGATGTGTAAAGTGTATAAGGATGAAAGACATCAAAAGATAGTTTGGGGTTGATAATGCAAGTTAGGGACAGAAAGTAAATTGGGTACAACATTTTGGACTCACCAAGATAGGATAGATAATGAAGTATTTTCTCTGAATTTGTCAAATGCTAATGGACTAGACATTGTTAATGTAGTTATTGCCTGTATATATTGTATATAGTTATTGTACTTATTGTATATAGTTTTTCTATGTTAGTTAAAACCTTTGCTTCTTGTTTAAACAAAAAGGGGGAAATGTTATATGATATTTTGCTTGTGTTCTGACAAATAAAGCTTTCCTGGAGATCAGATGGAGCTAGCCACTAGTTAACCATAGAGGACAGGCAGTGGTGGCTCACACCTTTAATCTCAGCACTTGAGATGAGGAAGTAGGAAGATCCAGAGTTGAAAGCCACCCTGGGCTACAGGAGATTGATCCAGTCTAAAGAGAAACAGAGCCAGGCGGTGGTGGTGCACACCTTTAATCCCAGCACCAGGGAGGTGGAGACAGGAATATACGGTGGGTAGAGATAGGATCTTGCCCACCCCCCAATTCAGTCTGAGAATTCATAGAGACTAATTAGGATCTCAATTCACACCGCCATGTCCCACCATAGGGATAATAGACTGAACCTCTGAACTGTAAGTGAGCCCCAATTAAATGTTTTCCTTTATAAGAGTTCCATGGTCATGGTGTCTCTTCCCAGCAATAAAAACTCTAACTAAGACAAGGAACCTTGTGAAAAATCTGAGTGTGGTGGCATATGCTTGTATTCTCAGCAATGGGGGAGCAAAGACAGGAGGACCCCTGAGGCTTGCTGGCCATTCAGTCTTAGCTGGGTGGATGAGCTCCAGCTTCAGTGAGAGAAGCTGTCTTAAAACATAGGGTGGAGAATGATTGTGAGGAAGATCTCAGGACTCCTCTCTCTCTCTCTCTCTCTCTCTCTCTCTCTCTCTCTCTCTCTCTCTCTCTCTCTCTGTGTGTGTGTGTGTGTGTGTGTGTGTGTGTCTGTCTCTCTCTCTCTCTCACACACACACACACAAACACACACACACACATACACATACACACGAATAAAGGCTGATTTCTGGAAAACCTCCTTGACTTTGGGCTGAATTTAGTGAATCTCTTCTAACAAACAGAATACGTAAAAATAATGTTGAGTTGCTCAGAACACTAGGTCAAATTCTGGGATTCTGGTCCTCAAAGACCTATGAAAATAAACATCTGTTGTTTGCTTCCGCTAAATTTGGGAATAACTGGTTGGCAGTAATTGACAATACAAGGAACTAACATACTCACTGACCAAGAAAATCCAACAGAATCAGCAAGCTGATTGAGAGTGTGACTTTGGAAATTTGGTCCTAAAGCTGGATGCCTTACAAAAAGAAATAGTGTTTCCCTATCCCAGAAAAACCGAACTAGAAGACACAGCATTGTGCACCCAGCTAATGCTCTGTCTTTACTGTTGGGGGTCCCCAAGTTGCCTTCAACTGGTCAGTACAAGAGTCTAGATCACTCCAATACCCATGCTTCCTTTCCAAGCCTCAGGCCTATGTGCTCTGGCTCACTTTGTTACTTGCTGGGCACCAGGGTTCTATTTTGAGTTGGGCAATGATAGGAAAGAACAAAAGAAGGGGTGGAAGAAAGGGGCATTATAAAACCAGCATTCACAAATTTAGACCCTGTGAAGATAGGATCCCTTTGAAGAAGTTTCATTCTGAAGCCAAGAAACTGGAAGAGGGGAATCTGATTATCCACTTATTTGAATGAACCCCTAGGGCATATTTATTTGCATTAATTAAAGCTATTAGAAGTAAAGATTTTAAAGTAAAGTTTAGAAAACATATTTTTAAAAAGGATGCCAGACTATGTGATTATATATATATATACATATATATATGTATATATATATATATACTATTTTAATGCAAACAACAGTTTATTGTCTTCATGAATTAAATAGGAGGTGAAAAATTGTAAACTGCTTTGAATTGGGATAGAGGAGAGACATAAATATGAGTCTGGCCTCTATCAATGCAGGGAAAAAACTGACCCCTGAGCTCAATCTGTACTCCCCACATATTCATATCTTGCTGCTGCCTTATTTGTTTTGTCTGATATCAATGAGACCTTGTCTCAGAAAATGAGTGAGTGAACAAACCATTTTAAATAACATAGACTACCAAAATTTTCCAAGATACTCTAGGCAAAGAATGAGGGAATGGCCAAAGGCTGCCAAGAACACACAATGACAAGATGAAGGAGCTGGGCGGCAGTGGCACACACCTTTAATCCCAGCACTCAGGAGGCAGAACCAAGTGGATCTCTGCAAGTTCGAGGCCAGCCTGGGTTACAAAGCAAGATCTAGAACAGACTCCAAAGCTACACAGAGAAACCCTGTCTTGAAAAAAAAAAGGGGGGAGAAGGAAGTCTCTATTGGAAGTGGAGGGAGGAGAGGAATATTTCACAGGAGTTAAGCACTCTGAGGTCTCTGTGGAGGAAAAGTGAATGATGAAGGCATTAGAGAAACCTAGTGCGGGCCTATGAGAGGCAAACATCCCAGAGAAGAGTAGAACAAGAGCTGTACAGTCTGTCACCCATTCCCTGGGCCTACTGTGTCAATTCATGTGCCTGGTCTTATTTTCCCTTCTTGGGGGAAGGTGACATTTTTCAGAAGAGGAGACGATGAGCCAGAGTCAGGTATTGTGTTTATTTTCACAAAGTTTATAAGTAGCAGAGATGCAACTGCACCTAAATCTCTCAACATCTGAGACAAAAGGAGGGAGAGACAGAATTTTGGAAGAGGTTCAAATTAAGCGTAACAGGTACTGCTTACCAAATGTACGTAATGTATAGTATCATCCCATGATGCAGCTAGAAAGAGGCTCAGAATTTGCCCTTCCATGGTATCAAAAGGTAACTTGAAGGGAGGAGGGAGAAGGAACGCTTCCTTCTGTACAGTTAGAGTTTAAGGATTCCTTTATAGGAGGAGTCACAAACGTTCAAACTTAAAGAAGGTTGTATAGGCTAGAGGTGCATTCTTGCAACTTTACGTAGGGTACGTATTTCATAAGATGAGTAGGTTTTTCTATATGATTGAGTGTGAGGGAATTTAAATGTCAGAGGAGAAAATGAATGCAAGAAGAAGACGTGAGTGGGCAAGAAAGTGGAGATCTTCCATCCAAGACAGCTGCTTAAAGAGGCCATGAAATGCATAGTTGGAATTCATGAAATATCTTGTTATAAGGTTAGAAACTCTTACATGATGTTCAACAAAGGAAAGAGAAATCAATTGTATCATTCTGAATACTGCTGGTTTTCTTACATAAAATGTTGAAGGGGGGCAGGTCAGGATGCTCGTTTTTATATGGGGTCAGGGCAGCCAGTTTGACGAGAGGACAGCTAAATCTGAAATAAATCTGAAATATACTTTAAAAACATCCGTACATCAAAAGCCATCACATATCAAAGACATCCTATATCAAAAGTGTGGAAAACCAAAAGCCAAACCTTTTATGTGAAAAACTGTGCTGCCTAGAATCCATCTTGTAAAAATAATAGATGATGTCCATGAAGATTTTGCCTGTGAGTATTGCTGGTATTTCCACAGAGGAAGATTAAAAGGAAAATGAACAGCCCAAAGTGACTAATTAACTGATGGTAAATACTCACAATTGAAAATGACCCACCCACAAAAATATGCATGGTAGAATGACTCATTCATTCGGAAATATCTGCTGAGTGTCTTCCATATGGCTAGTTTTGTTTCAGGCACAATAAACCACAACTGAATATTGCTGTTCTTCTGGAATTAACATTCCAGAAACAAGAAACATAATAAATAAGAAAGATAATAAGTAGGTAAATATATATTTAATATATAAGATAATAAGTATATATATATATATTATGAATAGTGATGACTGCCATGTGGAGTAAGAAAAGAAGGGAGATAAGAATGATCCAAGTACAAAAATAATGGCTGTTTTATAATGACCCTTGAGGAATCCAGTTTGGTGGTCTTGGCACCCAGAAGGCTGAGGTAGAATTGCTGTTAGTTTGAGGCAGACTCCTGTCCTGGAAACCCAGGGGCCTATCATGTGATTCTTCCACTGAGCCTCTCCGTGAATGCCACACGGTGTCCTCTCCCATTGTGCCTGCTCTGTTACACAGGCTCTGCTGTCTCCCACGGTGGAAGTGGTCAGGTTGTTTGCACGACTGTTGGAATAACTCAGAACTCTTTCCTGGACTCTTTTAAGCCTTTAAAGCCGTTCAGGTCATCTGCTGGGGGGATCTGAGAAGTATTTGTGGTGTGACATCAGCTACTTCCAGGGCCCGGCCAGGTGGTGCACTTTCCTCATCATGGTCCTCAGCAAAGATAAAGTAGAGCACCCTTATGTGAAAGGTAACTAGGTAGTTTCCCTGTTCTCACACCCCTGGATAAAACTTCCCCTAATATGGATGCCTCTGAATCTTTACCTTTTGGAGGGCAATCATCTCGACTACAGACAAAGTACGTCTTGCTCATCGACCTCTTTAGATTATGCCAGTACACCACTGTGATGTTTGGCAGCATAACCAAGCTCCCCAGTGACAGAGGACAGGCGGGTTACTTCAATCCCCAGGGCAAGGTTCGAAACACAATCTGTAATTCATCCCAGAGTACTGTCAACTCCTGATCCGCCTTCCTGATCGAGATGGGAAAGCATATACCCGCAAGATCAACAGTCAGTACCTGAGGCCTTGCCAGTCTACTGTGGCAACAAAATGTCACATCTGACAGAGCAGCTGCAGTTGTGACAAGTAAATGCCGTCTCTGGAATCCACTGTCATCCTCTCTGTCTAGCTTTGAAGGGGCCAAATTAGCAAATCCAAGATCGGTGATGGGGCCACATTGGTGCCCTCTAATCCTGAAGAGGGGTAGCATGTGATTTGATTGCTGGCTTGTTATTTGGATGGGAGTGGAGAATGGTTTGCCTGGGTTTGAGCTCCTTACCTTTTTGCTACAGACGAGGACACCAGTATGTGTCAAATACCACATATATCCTTAACCATTACACATTTGAGGACAAGAAACTGACCACTTGTGGAACCAGACCATTTGCTGTGAGCCTGGCCTGGGCCAAGGTTCATTCAACTTACTACTTGTCATCCATGGACTTGCGTGATGCTGCTTCAGAGTGCCAGGTGTTAATATTCACATCAACCCTATGACTGGATATTTGTCTCCACTCAGTACAATATTTGACACACTTTGTGTCACCCAAGAAAGTGGTCATCAGTCTCTTTGAGAAAGAAATGGGGACAGTTACCAAGTATACTTATTATAATATAAAATCCCACATCCAGGGAACAGCAGCTCACTGAGGAACTTTTGATGTAGTTCAGTGAGTAGTATGCTCACCTGAATGCAAGAAGCCCCAGGTTTAACCCCTAGCACTACAAAAATAGAGCCTGGTGGCACATGCCTAAAATCTCAGCACCTAGAATGTGGGGGCAAAGGATCAGAAGTTCAAAGACATCCTCAGCTGTATGGTGAGCTTGTTTGAGGCCATCTTAGGATGCAGGAGATTCTAGAACAAATAGGGCACTTCTTTTTTTTTTTCTTTTTCTTCCCAAGTGTCCCAGGGTGGCTTTGAACTGATGATCCTCATGCCCCCACCCTCTGAGCACTGAGATTACAAGTAAGGCAAAAACCACCAGATCATTTGTCCTTGACTCCCTTTGACTGAACAGCAGCAACAGCCACTAGAGGCTGCCTGTGGTTTGAATGAGAATGGGCCCTATATGCTCATGGATTTGAATGCTTGGTCCCCAGTTGATGAACTGTTTGAGACGTGTCTTAGTTACTTTTCTGCTGCTGTAAAGAAACATCATGACCAAGGCAGCTTCTAGAAGGAAGGGTTTGTTGGCGTTCACAGTTTCAGAGGGTGGGTCCATGGACATCACTGTGAGGAGCACGGCATCAGGCAGGCAGGCATGGCGCTGGAGCAGTCCCTGAGAGCTCACATCCTTATCCGGAGACTAAGACTTTGAAACGGTCTTGAGACTGAAAGACTACCGGGACTTTTGAAGTTGGACTAAATGCATTTTGTGTTATGATATGGCTACGAGCCTGTAGGGGCCAGAGAGTGGAATATGGTGGTTTGAATGAGAATGGCCCCTTGTAGGCTCATGTATTTGAATGTTTGGTGCTCACTTGGTGAAACTGGCAAGATTAGGAGGGATGGCCTTGTTGGTTTCCAAAGCCCAAGCCATTTTCCCAGTTCTCTTCTCTCTCTCTCTCTCTCTCTCTCTCTCTCTCTCTCTCTCTCTCTCCCTCCCTCCCTCCCTCCCTCCCTCATCTGCCTCCTGATTGCTGATAAGAATGTAAGTTCTTGGCTTCCTACCATAATGGTCATGACTCATCCTCTGAAACTGTAAGTCCCAGTAAACTTTTCTGTAAGTTCCATTGGTAATTGTATCTTGGCATAGCAATAGAAAAATAACTAAGACAATGCCTAGCTGTTTTGCCCCATTATGTCTATGTTCTTTCAACCGAGTAATTATCCATGGGGTGAGCCATGACCTGTGTCTTGCCCTTACTCAGTACAACAATGGTAGCTACCTACCTGGCCTCTGATGGCCCGGTAATGCCACTTAGCCTGTGATGTTTGGAATTGTGCTAGCTGTGAGTTCAGTTGGATGTGTACTACCATGAGCCCTCATCTTAAGGGGAAAGTGGCCACCAAACTTCCTAGCTGCAGTGGTACCTTCTCACCAATATTCTGCTTTGGTAAACCGATCTCTGGGCCTTCCCATAATATTCTCACCTAGCAAGTTTTCCCGTCTTCTGCTGTAGGTCTACTATAATGTGTCCTCTCTCTACCCCCAGTCTTTCTCCTTCCAACCATCTGCGCTGGGGTTCTGACATTTCTGACTCCCCTTGCTTCTAGAAGCCCTGCTAGCAGCAGATTTGCCCCACCACTCATTGCCCATGGGTTAAATAGTGTATTCTTCTGCGTTAAAAGTGTTCAGTCTTATTTTAATAACTGCACCCCCCACACACACACACACATTCATAGCCTTACACTGACTCTGAGTCCGCTGGGACAAGCTGGACAGTTTCTGTGCCTCCTTTGGGATACAGTTCCTTTGCTCTCTTATTGGGCCAAGCATGGCCCTTTTCCACACCATGCTGAAACTTAGTTACTCTATCAGGGTGTCCAGGAAGTGGGGCACATCGCAAGGAATCAGGATACACTACTCTGGGGCTCCCACAAGCTGGAAGGTGATGCTTGCCTTGAGAATGTCCCTCTTCTGCTTCAAGGAATCCAGAGGGATCTGACATTGAAGGTTTGGGGTTCGTCAACCCAGACTCCCACACCTCACGTGTCAAGGTTCTGTTTTTCTTCCCAGCTTACCTTCCTTGACTGGGTATTAAGTTTCTGGAGCTCTGTAACTTGATGGTTAAGTCTTGGCTTCTGGCTGGACTAGAAGCTGGCTATCACTGTTCGCATTTAGCTGCTGAGTAAGCGCTCTCTGTCTGTTGGTTATCTTCTCTTGAACTAACAGTTCAGCTTAGAAATGGCGATGCAGTTTCACTGGCCTTAGGTTATCTTCCCATATCTGTCAATGACTGATCCAGTTCATGAGTTGATATGTTTTCTTCTACCCTGGTCCCTTTTCAGTTCACCAGTTAGTTAGAACTTTAACGATGTTCTATTTCTTTCCTCCAGGGGCAGTTCCCATGTCAGTTCACCCATCAGTTAGAACTTCGACAACATCTTTCCTCCAGGGGTTATCTGCCCTCCATCCGCCACCCACTGATGATGCTGCCGTTGAGTACCAGTGAGCCAGCTCCAAATTTCTGAGTTCGCCCCTACTTTCTCAGACCGCTCTCAATGCTGTTAGAGATTGAGGCCTTCAGAGAACATACTCTGAGGTAAGGATTAGCAGAGAAGATGACACCGGGACCCCCTGGGCGTGTCTATGAATGGTTACTAGGTTGAGTTCATTAAGGTGGTGGTGTGAGTACTGGTGAGCCGAATCTGAGGACCAGAGGGCCCGAGAGCAGAACTGCCTGGCTCCTTACTGTCTGCTACATTGGCTGAGCTAGCCAGGGCAGTGCTGGCGAGCTCGCCCAGGTGGTAACAATGGCAGAAAGCTGCAGGCTGACCAGCCCAGCTACTACCCAGGCCCAGAACCAGGGCTATCAGTAGCCCAACACCCACCGCCAAGATTTTTTAAAATTTGTTTTATTGTTATGTTGTTTTATTTTTTTGGTTTCACTTTTAAATTTTGTTTTTTTTTGGGGGGGGAGGCAGGTTGCAAAAGCAAAGGGCAGAAGTGAGGGGAGGGGAGATGAGTGGGATCAGGATGCATGATATGGAATCCACAAAGAATCAATAAAGAGGTTTTTTTTTTTTTTTTTTTTTAAAGAAAAATCAAGTTATAAAAAGATATGTCTCCATGATTGCTCTGGTAGGATAGAAGGAACAGACCTCCCGTATAGTCTCTGTCTCACTGAGTGTGGCCTGCAGTGTCGACATGCCCATCAGGAAGGGACACCCGTTGCAGCTGATGGGCCCGTGTTCACATACCATCAGCTGATGTTTGCCTGTTTGTGTGTCTATACGAACGTTCCTTCAATCCATTACTTCTGTGATAAATTGGTATATTTTAACTTTTCATTTTTCTAAGAATAAAACTAAACATATATATAAGAAGTTAGAAGTAAAATGTTCTTAATTCTCATTCTTTTTAGCTATTTAATTTAGGAAATTTAAGTCCATGGTTCTCAACTCATGGGTCTTGACCCCCTTTGGGGATTCACATGACCCTTTCACAGGGGTCAAATATCAGATATCCTGCATATCAGATATTTACATTGCAATTCATAACAGTAGCAAAATTATAAATATGAAGTACCAACAAAAATAATTTTATGGTTGGGGGGGTCACAACATGAGGAACTGTATTAAAGGGTTACAGCATTAGGAAGGTTGAGAACCACTGATTTAAGTTGTAGCCTTTATTGATTTAAGTGGGTAAAACTATAAAAGTGAATGAGGGAAATAAGGTAGATTTTATAATTAACAAAATATTCACACTCTTTTGTTCTTTTAAAATTAAAAATTATATTGCCATCTTATTGTAACTTTCATTCAAGCACCCAAAACCCCTTAATAAGTAAATGTTATAAATCCTATTTAATTGGTGGATAAAATAACAGGAATCCAGCCAAACTTCTAAATTGCTGGCTGAAAAGACACCCTTAGAGTCTGATTTGGAATTCCATTTTCTAATTCTGTTATTCAGCTGTCTTTTTTTTCCAAATAAAGTTTAGGTCAAGGGCATTCAATACCCAACTCACTGGTCCTAAGATGGGCCTCTTAATTGCTTGTGCTCATTAACTTTGTGTGTCATTATTAGAGCAAGAAGGCAAGCAGGGAAGCGGGACGAAGGAGGAAACAGGAAATAATCAATTCATTTCGAAAGAAGGTCAGCTCTGCTCCAGAGGGTGAGGTGCTGGATGGCGGTTGGCTCCAGGGGCTTGTCTTGGCAAACAAAGTTATTTTGACAGAGTTCTTAGGGGGTAGAGAGATGATGCGGTTAATAACACAAAATACTTAGGACTAAGAGCTATGTTCCAAAAGAGAACTGTTTTTCCACCAGTTTCTTCTGTGTGTCAGCTCTACAGAGTAAGTCAACATTGAAGCTTGTAGAGAACTAAATTTGTAGAGAAATTGTAGAGAATTAAAATGAAATAATCTTCGTGGAAGGAATCTGAGGGAGGAAAGCAGGGAGGGAGGGAGGGAGGGAGGGAGAGAGATCTACACAAGACTACTTCCTGTCTGGGTATAGTGTTGCACATCTGTAGCCATAGCACCTGAGGCAGGAGGATCACTGTGAGTTCTAGGCCATCCTCAGCTGCACAGTGAAACTAATTTGAGACAGACAAGCAAACCAACAGCAATATTTTTAGCAGGTGACCTTGAACCTGAACATAATGCCTGATGCTGAAGCTTGTTCCTTGGTCTGTGTTGATGGCATTCAGACTATAGGAAACTTTCTTCACAGGGAAGCATGCCGACCCATCTAGGGGTAAATGAAATAGGTGCAATTTACTTTAAAGTGGTCAGGAAATTAAGAAGATTCATACAAAGACAGAAAAATGTTCACATATAAGTATACCTCATGCTTACACATACACAGATCTACTATATAAGCATACACAAAATATTTACACATTAGCTGTCCATATAACTGGGATCTAAGACACTGCAATTGTAGTGGTTTGTGTTATTTGCCAACTTGACAGAATCCAGACTCTCCAGGAGGGTCAAACCAAGCCTCCGTAAGTAGCTTTTGTCGGGGTATTTCATCCCAACAACAGGAAAGAACTGAGCCAGGGACCCACGCTAATGATTGGCCCCGGAAACTGCTGCTCTGTCAACTCTTCCATAGGCTTGATTTTGTTTCTGAAAAATAAAAAAAAACATAAAGAGGGGAAGAAGGGGAAGAGAGGTGGGAAAGGTGGAACGAACCCCAAATGGAGGCGATAATTCATGGCAGAAGTGATCTACCCACTTACCAAAGGAGTGGCATTTCCAACGGACCCTGGCAGACTCACATCTTTTGAGTGACAAGTTGTGGGGATGGGGAGGGCTCTGAAACCTCAGCCTGGACTGTGCCAAGTGGTAAATCTAATCATTTAATTTTCACACTTGATAAAATTAACTGACCAAGAATCATATGTAGGCCTATGCGAAATGCTATCCACTTCATGGCTATACTTTCTTCTTATTTTGAAGAAATTACCATTGCTTGGGCTTTGGTTGCTTTCGTGAGGTACTGTGACGTGAACAAGTTCTAGGAGGAAATAAAGCCACACTTACCTTAAAGAGTCTACAGGGCTGACCAATGTGAAGTTCTAGTGTGGAAGAAAGTTAGAATGTTGCAGGTCCAGAGCCAAATTCTCTTGGGCTATCTTCAGGTCCCTTAAAACTACTCATTGGCCACCTCTGTGTCTGACCTGACATCCTTCTCTTAGGTACTTCCTTTTGGAATTTAACAGACCCTTTGCTTCCACCGACCCAGATGGTAAGAATGGCATCAGATAACATCTGAGGCTTCTGGCAGGGAGTCTGTGGAGTCACACCCCTCCCCCAGCTTTGCTGGACCCCTCGCCTGCCTGAGGTTCCCACCGATGTGTCTGAAGAGTGCCTTGGTTTATTGCTTCCTTTTGTTCTTTCTTGTTCACAAAAAAATTTCATAAAACTGTTCCCACATTGGAATATGGAGTCTGAGGCATCCTGCCTCTGTGTGCCTGGGTCATGGTCATCCATTTGGCTCCAGAATGAATTGCCTCTTGTTGCCTTTGAGGTGAGACTTGTATTTTTGCACGGGCACATGCAAAGAGATTTTAGAAACACACAGGGCATTTAATCAGAAGCAACTATGACCTGGCCATGGAATTTAAATGTTGAACTATGGAAGACATGTTCAAGACTATTTCTATGAAAATATATTTGCCTAACTTATGATGTCACAAAAATAATTGAATAGATAAAAATATGAATTTGACATTTTCATAGGTCAGAACATCTGAGTGAAGGTGATTTCCTATGTTTCCATTATGCAGCTTTTTACAAATTATAAAGATAGAACTTTTTACAGGTGCAAATTATAATATGAAGTGTTATGAATTAACATGATATAAATAATTGCTCATATTTGTTAAACATTATTCTCCTGAGAAGAGCTTATCCAGGTCATCACAAACCATCTGATAGTATAAGGAGAACTATAATTTATTTGGCCAAGATAATATTTTCAATAAACATTCCTTTCAACTGACCTCAACCAATGTTAGCTTTTATGGATTTCTATGGTTTCTTGAAAGAATTGGTCAAAATAAAAAATAAAAATAAAAAATCCTGACCTGGAGCTTCTGCCTTGGCACCACTGTGTCTGGCTTGAATAATACTTTTTATTTGCTTTTATTATTGTTTTGAGATGGCATCTCACTTCCTAGGCTATTTTGTTATTTTTTTCTTTTTTAATGTGTGTGTGTGTGAGTGTGCGTATATATGCGTGCGTGCATGCGTGCGTGTGTGCGTGTGTGCGTGTGTGTGTGTGTGTGTGTGTGTGTGTGTGTGTGTGTGTGTGTATGTCATGTGGGTGCAAGTGCCCTCAGAGGCCAGAAGAGGGTGTCAGATCCCCTGGAGCTAGAGTGTTGTGAGCTACCTGATGTGGATTCTGGAAAGCAAACTTGGGTCCTCTGAAAGAGTAGGAAGTACTCTTTAACAGCTGAGCCATGCTACAACTCCTCCACCCTGAATTTAAAACTGGACAGCTAACCTGCTCTGAAAGCTATTGTCAACCAATCTTAAAGAATATTTTTAAAAGATGTCAGAGATGTTTTATAAAATGTGAGTGGAAATGAAAAATATTTCTCAGTTAATATATAATAGACAGAACATTAGTACATCAAGGACAAATGGGCAATTATTTATTAAATTTCTCTCAGGATTATTCACACTGGCAAAAATAACTTGAAAGTTTATGTATTCTAAATCGTCATGAATGAGATGAACTCATGTGTCTGTATATGTGGAGCGGACTTCCTCTATGCAAATGTGTAGAGTGCATAGTGATTAATTATTAATTTTCAAAGAACTTGATGTTCCCTTTGTCTTTACAGAAACTGGCAACTTAAACTTATATTCTGAGTGGGAATCCAGGACAGTGTGTGGTGAAGGGGAGTTTGCAAATGATGAGATGAAGTTTAAAAAAAAAAAGTATCAAAAGTGAGAAGTCCTGCCTCCAACTCCAGGACACAGACTCTGAGAACATCACACATACACTATCTGCAGAGGTAGACAGGCTTTGTATAGAAATAGGGGTGAGTGTGGGGCAGAACATTATCACAGGCCACTGGGCACAAGGTAAAGGGATATAGTTCTTTATTCTTCAATAGTTTATTATCTGCTGAAGTGGCAATAAGATTGTAGGCTAAGGTTCCAGAGATTTCTGAACACCAGAAGGACCAAAGTGAGATGACTGTGTAGATATGTTCAGCTGAAAAAGCAATACCAAGGACCTACTGTTTATATAAGACACAGACGCAGAAAGATGACTGCTGTGGAATGGTCTGTATGTTGAATTGCTCTGATTGGTCAATAAATAAAACACTGGTTGGTCAGTGGCTAGGCAGGAAGTATAAGCGGGACTAACAGAGAGGAGAAGAGAAAGAACAGGAAGGCAGAAGGAGTCACTGCCAGCCGCCACCATGACAAGCAGCATGTGAAGACACCGTTAAGCCACGAGCCACGTGGCAAGGTATAGATTTATGAAAATGGATTAATTTAAGCTGTAAGAACAGTTAGTAAGAAGCCTGCCACGGCCATACAGTTTGAAAGCAAAATAAGTCTCTGCATTTACTTGGTTGGGTATGAGTGGCTGTGGGACTGGTGGGTGACAAAGATTTGTCCTGACTGTGGGCCAGGCAGGAAAACGTGACAACCGTGGTGATGTGGAGACCCCTGAGAATCAGGTTTGGAAAACCTGCACAGCGGTCCTCACCATGGGCTGCTGGGCCCAGAACTGGTTTGGAAGCAGATCATGCCTGGCTTAAGGCTCTCCTGGAACTGGAGTTACAGACAGCTGTGAGCTGCCCTGTGGGTGCTGGGGATTGAACCGGGGTCCTCTGGAAGAGCAGCCAGTGCTCTTACCTGCTGAGCCATCTCCCCAGCCCCTAAACTGAAACTTTCTCAGCATCTATCTAACGATGGCTCTTACAAATGATTCTGAGGGCTTCTTCAAAGAGCCACTCTTGCTAGCCTGGGCTGGGCATCCATTGGCTCTTGCTGTCCTTCGTGTGTTTACTGAGTGTGACAGGGAATACTATGCCTTCTTATTTCTGTCACACCCTGATGACACAGCCAGGAGTACAGAAAAGGGGGGTCATAAAATATACTATCCACCCTTCTAGATCAGTGGGTCACGACCCACTTGGGGTCGCACATCGGATCTTTACATTACAGTTCATAACAGGAGCAAAGTTACAGTTATGAAGCAGCAACGAAAATAATTTCATGGCTGCGGGTCACCACAACACGAGGAACTGTATTAAAGGGTCTCGGCACTAGGAAGGTTGAGAACCACCGTGCTATGTGTAAACGTTACGTAAATGTCATTTGTTATTTAAATAATAATTTAAAATAATTTCAGATGGGTTTAGATCTGGATAAAGTAATGCACTGGAGGATAATGAGTCGTTCACAGGGAGCTCCACTTCCCTTACCGTGTTCGTCCATTTTTTCTCCTCACTCTGCCCCTCTGGTCTTTCTCTGTCTTTCTTTTGGAGGGTTGCTCCTGGTTTCCTCAGCTGTGAAGCCCATAATATCTGCTTCCCAGGGCTGTTTAGTGATTCATCAGCCCCTCCTTGTCTGGCTCTCTTCCTTCCTCCCTTCCCCCTTTCCTCCTTCCCCCCTTTTTTTTATTTCTTTTCCTCCCTCTCTCCCTCCCCTCCCCCCTCCCCTCCCCCCTCCCTTCCTTCCTTCATTTCTTTCTTACAGGGTCTCATGCCACCCAGGCCGGCCTCTAACACACTCTGTAGCCGAGGATAGCCTTGACTCCTGATGAACTCCTTGACCACTCTGTCTTCTGAGGGCTGGGGTCGCAGCCATGGGCCCACACCACACCTGACCTTCCATCCATTTTTCAACTATTACTTCTTGGACTTCTCCTGTGTCCCAGGAGTTACTTGAGGCACTGCAGGTGGTACAGCCACGAAGACCCCAAATCTCTCCACACACTTGTTAGAGTTACAGTGCACGCTTACGGGGCAGTGTGATGTCCTGTGCACCTCGTGCAAGTGGACAGTGCCGTCAGGATCGACACCTGTGGACTGGACAAGGCCTCAGCTGCCCCCCTGTAGCTGCTGGGCCGTGATCGGCACAGGCGAGCGTGTGACAGCTTCAGCCGTTATATTAGCTAGGCTTTCATGAGCTCCATTGGAGATTTTGGGTGGAGGCTCACCGCGTGCATTTCAAATACTGTGAAAAGAGCTCCTTTGGATTTTTTAAACTACGCAGACAGAAGTTTAGTTGATGTGAACAGAAGAGCCATCAAGCTGACCATTGTGAGGACAGATCGCCCCTAGGGTTGGGTTCTCTCGAACTAGTAAGATGTGAACTCCTCTTGCTCCTCCCGGGTGTCATTAGGTGAGTGATGCCAATGGTGAGGCAAGAACAGCTCCCAGGTCCAAACCTTAAGGAGGCACTTACTCAAAAGGCTATGTGAGTGCAAGGTCAGCACTTAAGATGAAGAGCCTCCTTAAATTGTATGTCCTGGGTCTCTGGTTTTCCTCAACCCAGCCAAAGGCAACTCATGAAAGTCTGAATCTGAAGAACTTTTGTTGCCATTTGTTGCCAGATACAGCATAAGCGTGGAGGCAGGAGGATCCCAAGTTCAAGTCTAGCCAACAATAGAAAATAAGAAGAGGGAGGGAAGAAAGAAGGAAGGGAGGGAGGGAGAAAGGGAGGAAAGGAATGAAGGAGGAGAGAGAATGTCTGGTAAGAGACAGAAGGAGGAGAGAGGAAGTAAGGGAGAGGATGGAGAGAGGGACAGATTTTATAAAGCAGGCAAGCTACTAGATGAGGAGCTCAAGCCAGTTCTAGGGTGGGTACCTGGGATCCAGCTGAGCCATCTTCTTGCCAGCTTTGGTGAGACAGGTCAAGCACTCATGGTGCCACACAAGCACACTACACTTGGTACGTCTGTCACTTGTGACCAGGTAAAAGCTCACTCGGGCCCATCAGCAGGCAGACGCGATCCCGAAGTGCGGCCCCTCTCTCCGTTCCCCTCTCTCTGTCTGGCTTTTTGTCTGGGCTGCTGTTCCCCCTTCGCGTCGTCGCGGAAAGGTTCAGTCCTTGCCCAGCACCTGATCTTTTTCCTGTTAAAAGACAGAAAGGCCGTTATTAATTTGTCCTCACGTTAATATACTTCATTTCCTTTCATCTTTATTACCCATCTATATCTCCCTCAGAGGTCTTGTTTACATAAAACAGGACTCTTAGATGCAGAGAGGATTTAATGAGTCTTAGCGTAACCACTCCAGAGTGTACACCGTGCACTCACCCTTTATAATTATGAATCATTTGACTGTGTTTAAAAACGCCTTCAGCAAGTGCTGCCAAGCAGTTTCTTTCTAATTTTTTTTTTTTTTTTTTAGTACCAGAAATATCAGCCATAACCAAATTATGAGCTTGGTCCATAACCTTCTGGCTCTAAACTCTAACAGAAGGACATAATATCTCGAATTGGATTCAGAGTGTGGGCTTTAACCATTTGGCTCTCCGTCCCTCTCCCCCTCCCTCCCTCTCCCCCTCCCCTCCTCCTTCCCTCCCCCTCCCTCCTTTCCTTGTCAAGCTCGTACATGCAGGTAAAGCATTACACAGATAAACGGAGGCTCCAGGGGCACCGGAAGTGGCCTCTGAAGCCACTCATGTCCGATGACTTGCTCTGAAGGAGCTGCTGGCCTGGTGAGTTTTACTTCAGGTCACACCATGAACAAAAAGCTAGGAAGGTGGTGGTCCCATTCCAACAGTTTGAGCACCTGGCAAGTGTTGGCAAAAAAAAAACAACAACAACAAAACGTGGGAAGGATTAATTCGATCTTGGTGAGATGAGAAAGACTGGGACTTCGCCGGGCAGTGGTGGCGCACGCCTTTAATCCCAGCACTCGGGAGGCAGAGCCAGGCAGATCTCTGTGAGTTCGAGGCCAGCCTGGGCTGCCAAGTGAGTTCCAGGAAAGGCGCAAAGCTACACAGAGAAACCCTGTCTCGAAAAACCAAAAAAAAAAAAAAAAAAAAAAAGAAAGAAAAAAAGAAAAAGAAAGAAAGAAAGACAGGGAGTTCAGGGAATGTGCTCTCCGTGTCAGAAGCGTGACCAGGAATTTGCTAGGCAGGTAGAGAAGGAGAATGGGACAGAGAGAAGGTTCCTGAAAGCCAACATAAAGCAACGCAGCAGTTCATGGGGCCATAGTAAAGGCTGCTGCAGCCTGGTGGGACTGGGCTAAGGACGATTTGACCGGATTGGGGAACGAAGATGAAGATGAATGATGGGAAGTGGCAAAGGGTCTTCTGCAGGTACGGTTAATAAAGCGTTGGCTTCCAGGGAGGTTATCTACCTCAAGTTTGTGAGTCCTAAGTACAGTCCAGAAGGAAGTTCACTTTTCAAAGGAATGTATTTAATGCTCTCGGGAAGCATGACACTGAACTAGGTGTCAGAATGGAAGGCAAGAATGTAGCCAGTGGTTGGCAGGAGCTTCCGGTCTGTGTAAGAATACAGACGTCCATGAAGCATGACACCGAACTAGGTGTCAGAATGGAAGGCAAGAATGTAGCCAGTGGATGGCAGGAGCTTCCGGTCTGTGTGGGAATACAGAGGTCCATGACTCACTGCAAGTGAGGACAATGGGAAGACAGGGTTGCAAAATATATAAACCAAATATATAAACTAGGCAGATGCAACAAAGCAGTGCCTGCCATCTGCAAACGCTCTGAGACAGGCTGACTGGCAGAGAATCCAGGTCCAGGGCCTGGAGAGATGGCTCAGGGGTTAGGACCACATACTGCTCTTGCAGAGGACTCAAGATCAGTTCCCAGAATCTACATTGGGTGGTTCACAGCCACCTGTAGCATCATCTCCAGGGCATCATTGGATGCTCCTGTCCTCCGTGGGCACCTGCACTCATATATAATTAAACATAAAAATAAAGCTTTAAAAGAGAGAAAGAGAAAGGTGAGAGCCAGCCCATGGGCACAGGCATTCTCAGTTTTTGCTTCCCGACTGCCATGGTGTGAACTTGTTCTCTCTCCCGCATTCTTCCACCACGATGGGCTGAATCCTCTGAGACCGGGAGCCGAGTGAAATGACTTCCCTTTTAAACTGTTCCTCTCCTGTACCCGGTTCCAGCGATGAGAAGGGTAAGTCGTACAGAGGAATATCATAAAACAATGACAGGCCCACGCAAGGTGAAAGGAATAAGCCGAACAAGGTGAACAGGAGAGCAGAGAGGGCATTCTGTGGTGGTATTGTGTTCCCCAAAATATTGTGTACTCTAATAAATTTATCTGGGGTCAGAGAACAGACAGCCACTAGATACAAAGGCTAGAAAATGGTGGCACTCACACCTTTAATCCTAACATTCCAGAGATAGAAATTCCTCTGGATCTCTGTGAGTTCAAGGCCACATTGGAAATAGCCAAGCATGGTGACACACACCTTTAATCCAGAAAGCCAGCTTTAATCCTAAGGAGTAGTGTAGAAAGCAGAAAGATGCATAAGCGTAAGACAGAAACTAGAAGCATTTGGCTGGTTAGGCATGTGGCTGGTTAAGCTTCAGGCTTTCGAGCAGCACAGTTCAGCTGAGACCCATTCCGGATGAGGACTCAGAGGCTCCAGTCTGAGGAACAGGACCAGTGAGATCGGCGAGGTGAGATAGCTGTGGCTTGTTCTGTCTCTCTGACCTTCCAGTATTCACCCAATAATGGCTCGGTTTGATTTTATCAATAAGAACTTTTAAGATTCCTGCTACATCGGTTTGTGTTGAGGAGAAAGTACAGAGTTTGTCTTTGAAATAGAACATGGTGGTGGAAAACATGAGATGAGGCGTTTACCAAAGGCTTTGGATGTCGTACTAAAAATTCTAGGCTCTATCCAGGAGAAAATGGATTCTTTCACATTTTATTTATTCATGTGTTGTTCTAATATGAGTGTTCTGTCTGCAGGTGTTCCAGCATGTCAGAAGAGGCCATCAGATCTTGTTGTAGATGGTTGTGAGCCACCATGTGGTTGCTGGGAATTGAACTCAGGACCTCTAGAAGAGCAGCCAGTGCTCTTAGCTGCTAAGCCATTTCTCCAGTTTTGGATTATTTTAATAATCCATGGATTAAATTATAGATTAATAAAGTATTACTTAGAGCTGGGTATGTTAACTCAGGCCTGTAATCTCATTCACAGGGAGGCTGAGGCAGAGGGACTCTTCGAATTTTGAAGCCTGCCTATACTCTATAGCTATTTCCAGGCTAATCTGGGGTACAGAGTAAGGTCCTAAACAACAAACAAAACAACAGAAAATGCTACATAGAGATGCTCATCAAAACACTGTCTAAGGAACAAAGACAGCAGTAGTCTGGGCTCAATGAGGGAAGGTATGGGCTCATTTATTCATTTGTCAGGCCTGCCTTCACTAGCCCAGGGACACAGCTTCTTTCTGAATGGCAGAGAGGCCCTGGGAAAACAATGGAGTCATTGTCCCTGGGTATGTCTCCTTTCTACTCACTTCACTGAGCTCTCAGGCGGGGTGGAGAAGCATTCATCAGAGACTTTTATAAGAAAGTAATCCTACCCTAATCAACTCAATACCAGAACCAAGGTATCATTAGTTAATGATGCTGGCCAAGTCCTTTGAAGTTCAAAAGCACAATAAAGACACTACAAATTGTTAGTAGCCCAATGAGGGAGAGACATCTTTCCAACACCCACACAGAAGGTCTGAGGGTTCCTTAGTGGCTCTCCCCACACCTTCTCCTTTGCTACGAGTCCTCAGGACACTGCAGCTGATGCCATGGGCGGCTCGGCTTTCTGGAGTCTTGGATGAGCTGAAAAGAGATGGGGCCCATTGCCTTTGGGAGACTCCAAAAGAGTCCTGAGCAGAGGTGAAGGAAGGAAGTCTTGCTCTTTTTCACTCCTTGTCCTCTGTGGTCTCCACCCCTTCCTCTCCTGCACAGAGCTTGCCTCATCCAGCAGTAGACCATACCCGCCTCCTCCCCCTTCTTCCTGTGATGGAGCTGACCTCTCCCAGGAACTCCTGGGAGGTTGGATCCGTAATACTTCACACAGAGGAGCTATATGGTCACTGCTAAACAAAGGGTCCTTTAGTTATCAAGATCCACCCCTCTTAAGGGCAGCAGAAATTATATAGCCCATTTTTTTTTCCACGTTTAAATTAAAAACTAGAGATGTGCTACCTCCTGAGATCAGGGTCAGAGCATTTGACATCTCACCCGTTGCATAAGGAATAAAGTGACATTGTATCTCGAATGTGTGTCAGAGGGATTGGCATGACCTTTCCAGAAAGGGACGGTGAGCCAGGCGGTTGACCCCCTGATTCAGCTCTGTCTCCGTCTGCAGTGTCTCTCCCATGCAAGGGGCCCTGTGCTTCTTCACTAGGTAAAGTCTCATCTAGGAGACACTATGCCCAGACCTCAGGCACTTTCTCCTCTCTGTGTGTCTAGCTCTTAAGTTAACATACAGTAATTTATCTGCTAATTAGTTGTGTGTTAACTAACCCACGCTTCACAGTATTTCCACAGAAGAGTGTCAACTTGGACATAATAAAGAAAAAATAGTTCCCTATTCTATGGGAAAAGCCTTTATACTGGAAGTGGTGGTTCACGCCTTTAATCCCAACACTCGGGAGGCAGAGGCAGGCGGATCCCTGTGAGTTCAAGGCCGGCCTGGTCGACATGTAAGTTCATGGACAGCCAGGATTGTTACACAGAGAAACTCTGTCTCAAAACAAAATAAAACAAACAAACAACAACAAAAAAACCCTCACCCAATCTACATCACTTTGAGTGTTTTCATGACTGATACTTGTTTATTACTTTGTGAATTCTCATAACAAATAGAATGTACTCCACTGGAAGATGAGGAAACCGAGGTCCAGAGAAGGTAAGAAATTCACTCAGTGTGATAATTGTAAATATTTGAGCTGGGATTCAGCTGTGAGAAGGCCTGAAGTAGGACCTGTGTTCACAACCATTATTTACACCCTTTCCAATGAGATCAGGCACTTGTCGTCAGGCTGGGTTTTATAGGGATGGGTAGGAAGCTGTGACTATCCTCGGGTGCCTAGAACGGCCTATCTAGGGTAGCACTCTGCGAACACTTGTACAATGAATGACATTTTTTGGGATAGTTACACAAGCCAAGTCAAAGCTCATTAACTTTGTGAGTTCAATCCAAGTCTCTGTTAGAGAATAAAATGAAAACAAGAAGAAACAAAAACAATTGCAGGACCAGTTGGTTAGTAGCAGAGCCAGGACTAGACTCCAGATCTCTAGACTAGCTGACCACCAAATGATTTTAAATTAATATTGGATTAGAAGCCATAAAGGGTTTTACATATTTGTAATCTCAATTGTACCTGGGAGGCTGAAGGAGGAAGATTTGAGTTCAAGACTAGCCTCGACTCTGAACTATACAGTAAAACCCTTGACTCAAAGAGAAGGGGTCGGGGAGAGGAAAAGGATTAGATGAACAGATACCTACATCCTTCCACTTCCTATGTGGTGCTATTTCTAGCCACAAGATATTGGTGATTGGGGAAATAGGAAACTGTCCTGGTCCCAGTGGAGCTGGAGGGGGAGCCTAGGCATCTCTTTGCCTCCAAAATGTCTGTAGTGCCACAGTCAGCAAACCACCGAGGGTTCCCAGCCAACATCATCAGAATGAATACGGTCTAGTTCTCCCAACTTCTCCTTCTCCTCCATCCAGCTTCAGCCAGTACACAGCAGGGTACTCACAATAGATGCTAACAGCATGCACAGGACCCCTGCATGCTCAAGTCAGATCAAATCCCAGCATGGAGAACGGAGGTGGATAGAACGTCCCCCCTGCCCAAGCTGAGGAGCTAGTGGCAATGGACAGCTGCTGGGAAAGGGAGAGTCAGTTTTCTTTAAGACTGCTGCCTTTGGCGTGTTAAGTATGCATGAGTGGAAAGTCAATATCCAACAATATATGGATAGATAAATTGGACTTGGTGGCTATTAAAAAAAGAAGGGGGACACAAAGTTGGGTGTGTTAGTGTGGTAGTTTGAATGATAATGGTCTCCATAGGCTCACATATTTGAATACTTGATCCCCAGTTAATGGAACTGTTTGGGCAGGATTAGGAGGCGTGGCCTTGTTGGAGGAGGTGTGTTGTGGATATCGTTCTATATGGCAAATATGTTAATAAATAAAACACTGATTGGCCAGTGGCCAGGCAGGAAATATAGGTGGGACAAGGAGAGAGGAGAATTCTGGAAAGTGAAAGGCTGAGTTAGAGAGACACTGCCAGCTGCCGCCATGACAAGCAGCATGTGAAGACGCCAGTAAGCCACGAGCCACGTGGCAAGGTATAGATTTATAGAAATGGGTTGATTTAAGATATAAGAACAGTTAGCAAGAAGACTGCCACAGCCATACAGTTTGTAAATAATATAAGCATCTATGTGTTTATTTTATAAGTGGGCTGTCGGAAGCCAGGGCTTAACGGGACCTGGAGAGAAAACTCCAGGTACAAATGGCGCCCAATGTGGGTGCTGTGGATATCACTCTGTAGAAATAAAATGCTGATTAGCCAGTAGCCAGGCAGGAAGTATAGGTGGGACACACAGAGAAGAAAATTCTGGGGAGTGGAGGCTGAGGCAGGGAGACACTGCCAGATGCCATGAGGAGAAGCAACATATTAGGATACCGGTAAGCTACAAGCCGCGTGGCAACTTATAGATCAATAAAAATGGGTTAATTTAAAATATAAAAACAGTTAGCAAGAAGCCTGCTACAGCCATACAGTTGTAAGCAATATAAGCATCTGTGTGTTTATTTTATAAGTGGACTTTCGGACTGCCGGGGCTCGGCAGGACCCAGAGAAAAAACTCCATCCACAGAGGTGTGTCACTTTGAGTGGTCTTTGAGGTCTCAAAAGCCACCATTCCGAGTTAGCTCTCCACCTTGTGGCTGTTGTCTCAAGATGAGATCTCAGCTACTGCTCCAGAGCCATGCCTGCCTTCTCGCTGGCGTGCTCCCTGCCATGATGCTCATGGACTCACCCTCCCTTCCATAAGTTGCTTTCACTGTAGTGTCTTATCACAGCCATAGAAAAGTAACTAAGACACTTTGGAGAAAGGTGCTGGATTTGCAAGAAGTGGGGGAGGAGGTGAATATGCATTGTTTGATATTAAGGAAATAATTTTACAAAAGAAGAGGAAGAGGAGGAGAAGGAGCGGAAGAAAAGAGGAAGAGAAGGAGAGGAAGAGGAGGAGAAGAAAATCAAAACCAAATAGTGACCCCACAGTGTAACATAAATTGCTAAATGGTCTTATTAATTAAAAAAAAAAAAAAACCTGGAGCTAGATATTGGGGTGAAAGCTGAAAGATCAGAGGAATAGAACAAACCAGCCACAAGTTCTTACTGCTGAGAAATCCTCAGCCCAAGAGAGCTACTTCCTGTATACTCATGCCTTATATCCCTTTCTGTGCCCTGCCATCTCACTTCCTCTCTCCGCCCAGCTACATCACTTCATCTTTCCACCCAGCTCTATCACTTCCTGTTGCTGGAAAGTTTCTCTCCAGGTTCTACCAAGCCCCGCAGTCCCACAATCCACGTATAAAATAATCACTCAAACGCTTATATTACTTATAAACCGTATGGCCGTGGCAGGCTTTTTGCTAACTGTTCTTATATCTTAAATTAACCCATTTTTATAAATCGATACCTTGCCACATGGCTGGTGGCTTACCGGCGTCTTTACATGCTGCTTGTCCTGGCGGTGGCTGCAGTGTCTCTCCCCCTTCTTCCTGTTTCCCCAATTCTCCTTCCTTGCCCTGCCTATACTTCCTGTCTGGTCACTGGCCATCAGTGTTTTATTTATATAGAGCGATATCCACAGTACTTCCCCTTTTCTTCTTTTTTTTAAAAAGGAAGTTTTTAACTTTAACATGGTAAAATTACATATAACAAAACAATTATTGAGCAAGAATTACAGTTACATTATTAAAGATGTCCTATCTATCTTATATTTGTGAGTTTAAGGTTTTATATCTAACTTATCTTTTATCATAACTGAGGAAATTACAACTATCTAGTCTTTAACCACATCAAAGACCTGAAAAATATGGCATTTAAATAACTTAGAATTTTGTTGACAAGAGACACAATTGCTCCTGGCTACACCAATTGATCCCGAGAGAATGTTGGGCTTCTAAGACATTTCTATTTGGAAGTTTGTCTTTTTGGCACAAAATGGCCTACTGGGCAAAGAACTGCCCTTGCCTTGATGGCTGACAGTACAAATGCAATGCTGTCCTTTCTGGATAAGCGGGACACAAGGAAAGCGACCACTGTACTCTGCCAAGACAGGGTAAGATGGTCTTTCAGAATTCATGCTTCTGAAAATGGTCTGTCAGATACTCTAGGCCTGTAGCCAATTTGAATGTACCAACAATGCTGAGAAACATTAGGTGACTATCCAGGCTGCCAGCTGTCTCCGTCTACTCTTGCAAGATTCCCGAAAGTTGCTTGCATCCATCTACCATTTCTCAGGTACCATTATGTTCCTTCTCAGGTCTTGGATGGGATTGAAGACTAGCAGTTATAATTAGAACTTAGTATATATAATATCTTAGATAGAACATATTAAGTATTAGATTCAGGTTCTTTAGGATAGGACACCTTTGAATGATCTTTATAACATGCCATTTACCTATGCTCTATACTTCTCTGGATTTTAGTATGTGTTTCTTGCTTGATATTATTTGCATTGGTTGTAGTTCCATCTTATCTAGGTCATTATCCCTCATTATTCCTGGACAATATTTGATAACCATTCCTTTGTATATAGTCTTGTACTAGTTTAGAACCTTCTTATTTAGACAAAAAGGGGGAGATGTAGTGGGTAGCCATTCCAGCTTGGATCTGGAAGTTTCAACCCCCACTGAGACTCTGGTAACTGTCATGCCTACGAGGCAGGGCCAGGGGAGGCGCCTGGAGACCCGAGAGCTGGATGGGCCAGCGCTCTCTCTATGTGCTCTCTCTGTGCCGGGACGCTGAACATTGGAGGTGAACTGAGCAGAGCTCCAGAGAACACCGCTGGACTGCAATACACCTTTCCCAGACCCCGTGACCTACCTTTCACTTAATTTGTGAGTTACGCCATTAAATAAATATCCTTTTAACTACGTGGAGTGGCCAAAATAATTTTTCCAATAACTTCTGTCTATCTGTACAGATCTCCAGACTTCCATGGTTAACTAGTGCTGGGATTAAAGCCCATGTCATCACACCTGCCTCTGTTCCCCATGTGGCCTTGAACTAACAGAGATCCAGATGAATCTCTGCCTCCCAAATGCTAGGATTAAAGATGTGTGCTACCACTGCCTGACCTGTATGTTTACTATAGTGGCTGGCTTTGTCCTCTGATCCCCAGGCAAGCTTTATTTGTTAGAGAACAAACAAAGTATCACCATACCACAGTCTTCAAGAGCATCTTGCTGGCGAGTTGACTGAACACAAATGCACATGGTTTAACCATCCAACTCATGGATTTGCAGTGTGGAAAGCAAATGTCTGGTGTTCCAAGCCACAGAGACTGCATGTTTATCTGTTACTCAGCCCACCCTTACCCAGCCTCTCACTGTGAGGGGTCCATACCAGAGGCAGGTGATTCTGGGTTACTCGAATTCAGAAAATCACAGTCATCTTCGCATGGGTGTTCCACACTCCCTTGCTCCCTCCTCACAGGACACAGAACCAAATCATACAATGCTCTATTTTCCAAACCACAGGGGTAGCTGAGGGACAGCATCCAGATGGAAGCTACCTTGCTCATGTCTCAAACTATAGCAGCTTTTACAGAAGTTATAGACAAAGTGTTTAAACAAGGGCCTTGTGTAGAATGATGCCAGAAATAGCGATGAGCTGAAAGAGGGAAATTCAAAGAACAAAAAAAGTTCACAATTACTGACCATTTCCTATGGGTTAGCTGATCCTCTGCTCATCACCTACTTGATCTAAAAAAAGAAAAAATAAACCATAATACTATAGAAGTAAATTATCCTCTCTGGTTACAGAAGGAAAACCTTGAACCTGAGAATGCCTGAGTAACTTCTCAAGACCCCATTGTAAATGGTAGGGCAATTTGAAGATAAATATGTCTGCCCCAGAGCCCGGCTCTTTGTTCCCATCTTCATGAAAGAAATGAGCTATTTTCTGAGCTGCCTCAGAGAAAGGACGCCTAATTCCTGAGTCACCATAGGCCAACCTTACCACTAATTTGTTGGGCGTCACCTCAGCAATATGCCTGTAGGTATTTTTTTTTTACTTGAAAACTGAGAGATTCTGCCAGTTACCACCCAGTTACCCATGAGCTGGAGTGGAGGGAGGTATGTAACACTTGAGAAGTAAGGATGAAAAGTGTTATAAATAGTATGATTACAAGTAGCAATAATTCAGATGGAGAATGTCATGTGCAAGTTCAGACATAAACTCGAATTAAGCCTCATAAATATAAAAGGATGGAAGGCATACAGTTCTTCCCATTTTAACTGTAAACTATTTTGTCGAAATCTTAGGTTAACCAGACATCCCAACAGCTTCCTCAGAAAGGCACAGCCTGAGAGGCAGGGGTACACACTCACCGGGAACATTTTGAGTAGGTGGTAAATCTGAGATCCAGCTGTCATAACTGTTAGGATAAACTAGAGTAGTAGGAGTTGACAGGAGTTTGTACCACGTGCAAGAGATGACTTCCGAGCTCTTTATGTTAATGCACTTTTTATAACAATCTTAGGAAGCAAGTTCTTTTCATGACAACTAAGCAGCAGTTACTGAGTCATGAAGCCATAAACGGAAACACTGGAATAAAAGCGAGGCAATCTCAGCTGGGGAGGTGGCGTACACCTGTAATTCTAATGCTGCTGTGCTTAAGGACAGATGATAGTAAGTTCAAGACTGGCCTGAGCCACTTCATGAGTTCAACATCAGCCCGGGCTAAGGTAAGCCTTCCCCTCAAAAACCAAAACCCAAATATCACAAAACAAGACAAGATTTCAGGCACCTCCAGGGAGGACTGCCCTGTATGTACTGAGGACTGAAGACCTGTTGTCTTCTTCCATTGCTTTGTGCCTTCAGTCCTCCATTTCGTGTCTGTGCCTTTTTTTTTTTTTTTTTTTTTTTTCAAGTCTCTGGCTCTTTACCCAGAAACTCAGCTTTAGGTTCATGAATGTCACAATAAATAACATCAGAACCACCACATGCACACAGTCTCTTTTTTCTTGTCAAATGCACCCATCCAGACAAGAATGTTAAGCAGGTTTTACGTCAAGCTAAGCCAAGCAGGAAGCATTTTGCCCAGACACACAGTAAACCAAGTCCTTTGTTCTCAGTGATAACAAGGGGCGCTCCTTGTAACTTCGCACACTTCTCTCCTCCACTAATTCTCATTTCATTTCTCTCACCTAAAAACTGCCACATGTTGATGTCTCCTAGATAACTTTGTGAGTGTAATACCATTTCAAGGTATTTTGGAATTGACTCTGAGAAATGAGCATAGGAAAGTCCATGCCCAGTGCCCAGGGCCAACCCATGCATTCAGGTCTGCCCCAGCAGGCTAAAGTATGTGGCACACACAGCATGTGGTGAGGGGTGGCCTCATTCGAGGCCTGATGCCAGTCCTTGTATGGGCACTTCATAGGTACACCATCCTAAGAAATGATTAATCACATATCACTATCAGAAAGAGACTAAATAACCACACTTGGTAGCGGTGGATGCAAATCATCACATAGTCACATGTTTTATATATGCACAGCTTCCTATGTGTTTAAAATCATCTCTAGATTATATATAACCCCTAATACAATGTAAATTTGTGTGAGTTGTTATTATCCTCTATTATCTAGAGGATAATGATAAAACACTATACATATTTGTATAGAAACATGCAAGTTTCCCCCCAAATATTTCTAATCTGTAGTTGGATATATCCTCAGATGAGTGAGTCACAGACAGGGTCAACTGCCTTTCCAAAGGGCGTATGGTTGTATGCATAGAGAAGCCAATGAAACTCACTTAAAAGCTACTTATTTTCACAATCTTGTATCTCTCCATAACGTTCCCATAGGCCAGCAGTAACCAATTATGACATTTAATTAAGTTTTTCTTAAATAACTAAAAAAGTAGAAACCAGAGTTAGCAAGAGAAGTGCAGTACTTAGACCAGTGGTTCTCAGCCTGTGGGTCTCGACCCCACAGGGGTTGCATATCAGGTCTTTACATTACAATTCATAGCAGTAGCAAAATTACAGTTGTGAAGTAGCAACGAAAATAATTTTATGGTTGGGGGTCACCACAACATGAGCAGACTGTATTAAAGGGTCACAGCACTAGGAAGGTTGAGAACCACTGCCTTAGACATTGAAAGATGGCATATTAGTTTGGTAAAAGAAATATTGCTTCCCCCAAATGGAAATTACACACACACACACACACACACACACACACACACACACACACACACACGATATCTGATTCTTCACAAAAATAAAGTATACATTAAATATAAAGTCAATCAAAAACCCGGCAAGAGTCGTTCATTCTAAGGTCCAACAAAGTTAAAATACAATTCAACCGAAAAATCAGGTATGTTAAACTGTATGCAATATTTTGAAAGAGACTATTTTGAAAGGAGGCTGCTTTTGTTAGAAAGAAAAGTGTAGAATACTGAAAACTCACTACAGTCAAGTCAACGTCCAAGCTGTAGCACATGCCTGTAATCCAGCACCTGAGAGGCTGAGGCAGGGGGATCACAGGTCCAGAGCCAGCTTGGGCAATGGAGTGAGCATTTTGTTAAAACAAAAACAAAAACACACTATTCAAACAATATGGAAACTTTGTTGTCTATGCATGCGCTATTTGATACGGAAATAAAAATACTTTTACAAATAGTGTTCCATGGTCTGGGTAGAAATTGGGAGGGAGAGATGAACCCAAAATTCAGACAAATTCCAAATCTGTTCAGAATTGAAGGAAAAAAATAAAAGCAGAAAAAATAGCATAATGATAATCTGATAATTAAATATCAAGAGGAAAAGTAACTCCATAGGTTGGAGAAGGAAAATGAAATCTTCTAACAAAACAACAGCTTTCTGTTAAAGAAATCTTAAACTGGAAACAGGAAAATAAAGAGGTGAGCAGAATGAAATTGACAGATTGGTATCCATGTCATCTCTAGACTATAAAAACCTAGTTCTAGTCAGCTCTTGAGCACACTGAAATAATACTAAAATATATGAAGAGGAAGGAAATATTCAAACCTTAAAATGTGAGTAGTCAAAGGAAAAAAATCATACACCATCCAAACAAAAAGAAAGGCACACTTAACAGACACAGGCTTTTTGACAAAGAAGCCAAAAACACATACTGGAAAAGATGGCGTCTTTACCAAAGTGGTGCTGGTCCAACTGGAGAGCTGCATGAGGAAGCATCCAGATAGAGCCATGTCTGTTACCCTCCAAGGCTCAAGCCAGACCAAATCCCAGCATGAAGGATGGGAAGTGGGTACAAAGTCCCACCCCTACCCAAGAGGGGTGAGATCCAGCTCACTGCGGAGTAGGCCCACACTCAGGATTAGCTGGCGAATACAAATCAGATCCCTTGTCTTTTAGCAGCTGTTTTCTTTGGCTTTGGCTTTTGTTTTAAGAGAAAGAAAGAATATGAAGTTGGGCTGGTGGGAAGTGGGGAGGATCTGACAGGAGTGGGGGACGGGGAAGGATCTAAAACTATATCATATGAAATTTTCAGAGAATAATTAAAAAATAAATACAATTAATAAATAAGCCCATGAAAAGTATTACTACCTTTACATAGGAGGCAAAGATATGCAAATTGCAACCACAAAGGGATATCATTTCTTTTTTCTTTCTTTCTTTCTTTCTTTTTTTTTTTTTTTTACAATTTTATAATTTTAATCTTATGTGTACGGGTGTTTTGCATGAATACATGTCTGTGCACCATATGTGTGCTTGGTGCCCATAGAGGACAGAGGGGGTGTTCACAAGAGGGTGTTTGGGTCCTCTGGTACTGGAGTTACAGATGGTTGTCAACCACCATGTGGGTGCTGGGAATTGAACCCAGGTCCTCTGGAAGAGCAGTCACTGTTCTTAACCACTGAGCCATCTCTTTGGTCCCGGATATCATTTTCTAACTACAAAATTCACACTCATTTTCAACAAAAGCACTAAGTATTGATGAAGTTATAAGGAAGTCATATAGTGTTTCCAGTAGCTGGATAGAGGAATGCAAACATCTTAAGCCATAAAGATGGAATTCACCTTGGGTCTTTGTTTTTGTAGCATGGGGATTGAATCCAAGGCCTTACTCATGGTTAGCAAGTGCCCTGCTACTGAGCCACCTGCTAGGCCTGGTTTCTACTTTCCATTCTGAGCTGGGATTTCACTGACTTATCCAGGCTAATGTTGAGCTCACTGTGGAGCCTTGGCTTAGCCTGAACTTGTAATCCTCCTGCCTCAGCCTCTGAATAAGTGATATGAGAGGCCTGAGCCACCGCATCTAGCTTTTGCCTTGCATTTTAAAAATCTTTAAAGAAAGTGTATGAGGACTGTAGACACAAAGGTGTTTGCAGCAACGCTAATGTTTTTAGTAACGACTTGGGCAACTATACAAACATCTCTACACATGCTTCCTCTTGGAAGGTTTGCTTGGCTCCCCAAGTACTGCTTCCTCCCTGCAGGCCATTCAGTGTCACTGTCCATCACTGGCAGGTCCCCAGCCTTTGGTGTAAGGCCTCGCACATAGTAAGAAGAGTCTTAGCAATTATTTCTTAAATGGATGAATGAGTCCATGTTAAACAGTAGCAGATGTAAAATGGTTCTTAAAGAAATATAAACCCATTAACTTACTAATTATGAAAACTGTGTTGCAACTTGGAAAATGCTTCAGGACAGTGGAACAAAGTGGGAAAAACAGGGGTCACGGCAGCACATGTATTATGATTGCAAGTAGGTAATCAGAGCTGGAGGTACATGGACAAACTCTGGGAGGTATGTGTGTGGAATATCCTTGTTGCCGTGGAGGTCATGGCATTGTGGACATTTTGATCTTTTCCCATCTCTTAAAAAACACATTGGTTAACCTCCTTTTATAATTTCCAAAAAGATGAGAGGAAAACTTCATGGACTTTAGAGGTAGAATACTTGGGTACCAGTCCAGGCTCTACTGTTGATTAGCTTGTGACCTCTTACCAATAGCTAGAGCCCTTTGAACCTCAGTCTCCTCATCTATTAAATGGCAAAGATAATAGCTACCTCGCAGAGCTGTTGTGAGGGATGTGTGAGCTCATGCATGTGAAAAGGTTTTATAAACTATAAAGTTCTCTATTAATGTAGGATACTATTATGACTAAAGCAGCTTTTGTTTCCTAAGTGAAATAACCCTTTTCATTTCCTCCAAATTGTTGTATTCAGTCACTTCCATGCGATGTGGGAATAGGTACAAAATCACTGGAACACCACAGTAACTGTGCAACCCCTGATAATACTACATAAGCCTGTTGTATAGCTGTCTGAGAAAAGATGGATTCGTAGTAAGTAAGTAGAAGGGACCTCTGAGAAGCTAGGAATGATGGGAAAGGAACTCAAAGGGATAGTCCCCATAAACCTATCACTAACACTTAAGTCTTGGTTTAATTTTCAAAACTGAAAAACTATGGAAGGAAAAAAAAGAGAACATCTTTCGTTTCCCCAGCCACACAGCCCTTCTCCCCCACACGGTGTGTGCCCTCTGGGAGGAGTTATGCATATGTAAACAAAGTTTTTCAACCTTTTTAACACATTCCTCAATACACCTTGGTGCTACTCTTTCTTTTGCATCTGCATTTCATCCGTTGATCAGATATACCTTTACCTATAAAATATATTTATCCATTCCCTTCCAACAAAGGAGCCTCCAGGCTGCTGCCATCATTTCCTGTGCCCTCAGAGAGGGACGGTTCCTTCTGCCTCGAGCCACAACGAAGAAGTAGATCATTTCAAGAGCAATCCAGCCTCTAGATCCCACCACTCGCTTTTCTGATCCATGAGACATGCATTGGAAATCCTTTCAGTTATTTTCTGCACTTGGGTTGAAAATCACATGACTCAGAGGACCTAGCTCAGCCATTTTCTTAGATGTTGGTATAATTCTGTGGTTAAGAATCTCAGACCACACTGCCTGGATCTAAGAGCTGGCTCTTCCCACTTACTCTTCAAATTCTCTCCTCCTCAACATGGGCATGGTAATAGTACCTGTCTCACGGGGTTTTTTATAAGGCTTAGTGGTTAGATCCAAATACAGTGACTCTTCGGCCCAGCGTCTTTCAGAGGGCACTTACGGTAGTAACCCAGACAATAAAACTCGTGTTTATCTCAAGAAATGATGTCCTAGAACAGTGATTCTCAAAGTGGAGCCTGTGGAACCCGGGAGATCTGGGAACCTCCTGACTCGGACATGCAGAAGGTGGAGCCCAGCAAACGGGGTTTTAAAAACTATTCTAAGACATCCTGGTGCACGTGATAATGTAAGAACCATTACTTTGAAACACAGAACATGGCAGAAGAAGGTGGTTTATAAGCACACTTAGGTCATCAATACCGGAAAATCCCATTCTTTTTTGAGGGGTTTCTTGAGTTGGTGAGATTTTACTAGTGGGAAAATATGTTCATAATACTCTTCCCTGTATCTTGAAAATAAAATGTTTTCTTTTAAACCACATTTCTAAGGTTTTCTTCTTGGCTCCTATTTGCTACAAATTTAGGGGCATTGGCAAATTCAGTAGCAGCAGGCTTCAACATTCTACTTAAAAATATAAAGAAAAATTCAAAATTGCAAAACAAATTCACTAGAGATACAAAATAGCAATTGACCTCTGTGATTTAACCATAGCCATTTTTTTCATTCATTTATTCATTCAGAAAACATTTACTGACTATTAACCACATTCCAAAAGTATTCCAGGCACTTGGAATTCTGAAAAAAATAAAACAGTGAGAGAAAGATCTGTCCTACCTGTGAATCCACTACATGATCTAGCCACAGACGAAAGCAATTCAGTTTATACTGTACCTCTGCTTCTAAACCATTGTTTCTTCCCATATTGTTCGGGGCTTCCCTGAGTCTTGACCACTCAACTTCCCAATCAAGAAAAGTCACAATGCTGTAATGTGCATTGGGATGTCAAACAAACCCAAAGGCGACTCCAGCCACTGGGTGAGGTGAGGTGTTTGAGAAGGATCCTGAGATGCTATCTGGCTGAGATGAAGGGTAATGCTTAAGGAAGAAGGTAACACCAACATAAAGGTCTTTACCAGCAAACCTCTGGAGAGTGTGGTCTTCTCTGAGATTCTGGAAGTTACTCTCAACATTTCACGGATGACGAAATCAGAGCGGTTGCCTTGTCTTGCCCCAGGAACCACCGATACTGTTCTTTTCTTTTGTGCTTCCCTTCCCCACAAAGCCACTGGGAATGGCCTGGTTGAGTTCAGAGCCAGCGGACAGGAGCTTCTTGATGACAAACATCAGCATGGGGAGAGCCACTTGGCAGCATCTGTGTTGAGGCCCAACCCTCACCATGTTCTCCCCCACTGGCTTCAAGACCCCTGACTTGCTCCCAAGTGTGAAATAGCAGGACTGTCTTCCTGAGTGAGGGAGCACACACTTTTCCCTTTGCTGCTTGATGGTGTGACACAGGTGTGAACAAATGGCCCTTCACCTTCCACATCCACGGCAGCCAAACTCTTAGGATAAACAGAGAAGATTCCCACTGCAGACTTTGTGCAAGAGAACACAAGAGGAGGACCAAGTGGGCGGCATGGTCTGGGCGCCTTGCTCCCTGCGTGGGTGGTCTCTCTACTGCTTTATCATGAAAAAGGTGTGCGTGCTGTTTCTAGACTAGTCCTTCTTTGTTTACGTGTCTCTCCAATAAATAAGTCATGACCCCTTCTGATGATACAGAATCTTTACTGCTCTAGAGGAATCTAATGAGATCAATGGGCTTCTCACAATGAGCCAGAGACACTGTTTGGAATGTGTCATGCAGAAAACCTATTCCATGCTCTAAGTCTGAAAGTTACAGACTTTATTGACAGCCAGTTTCTTTCCAGGAGATCTAATCTGGAAAATTTTCCAGAAGGTGTCTCCTGGGAATAAATGACGTTTACACCGATCTGGATTTGCCGCTACTGTTAGAATTCACTTTCTCCCTAAAATGCTGGTTTATTTCTTTTCCTCATGTTTTGCCGCTTTAGTCAATCAAACAAGTTCAACACACTCTGCATTTGATATTTCTAGGTATTATTTGAGTCTACTTCTTGGCTTTCCATTATAAATATTTCTCTTGTCTGCACAAGTGACTTTAGGTTTCATAACGCTGGTGTTAAGTTCTTACCACACTCTTGCAACTTACAGAAAAGTGTATATTCTGTGGTTAATTCTAAAATACACACTCACATACACACAGGCATGAGCACACACACACACACACACACACACACACACACACCACAGGTATGCACTCACACGTGCAGACACACATACGCACCACACACAAGCATGCATGTGCACACACACACACAGTGTGCTCACACATACACACACATGTGTACATGCCCTCCCCACACATGTTTGTACATAGAGGCACACACACACACACACACACACACACACACACACACACACACACAAACTGGGAATTAAATCAGTGTTTCCCCTAAGAAAATAAATTCTAAAACTATTGGGGTTCACCTGGCTGACTGCCATTTTAGACCACTGTGACATCTGATGAAAAGGTGGCCTGATCCCAGTCACATTTACCATTTTTACAAAAACATCAACTTCCTCCTTGGCACATGAGTGACAGAGGAGACGTGGAATGAGAAGACTGACTGATGGATTCCCCCTTTTGGCTAATCATTTTCTTTTGAGAGAGGAGGGGTCCAAAGAGGAAGGTGACCAGAGTAAAAAAGAGTCCAGCAGAGGAAGAGGGCTCTGCCCCCTCCTTGAGTCAGGATGTCTGGCGTTCAGAAGTGTGAGAGAATCCTCTGGTAGTGTTTATTTGAGGTGGGCGGTGAGCGTAAGAAATGGGGGGGGGGCTCCAGGCAGCATCCCTGGTGCCCCCAGGAAGGACTTTGGAGACTGTGGACGTAATACACAAGCCAGCTCCATTCACTGGCTCTCAGCACAGTTTTTACAACAGGCCATAAAAGAGAAAGTAAAGGTTCATTGTGAAAGAGTTGGCACACATCTAACCAAGGTTAAGACAGGCTGGCACCAGGGTAAATTCACACCCATTAGAATGGGTCTCAGTAGTGATCCGGTGGTAGAGGGCACAGCTAATAAAGAACTTCAAACGAAGAAAGAACAAATTACAAAGTGTAGACTAGTGTGTGCAGTTTATATTTTCAGCTATGAGGAAACTCGATTTTACTTGGAAAGATTAGGAAATATCACTATTAGCTCTAGCCCCGCACTCCACACACAAATGAATCTCACACAACGACTTTGGCCATTAAAAAAAAATAAAGACACTCTGTTATCTCTATACTATTTGACTTTTCAAAGAAACAAAATGACAGCCATTGAAATCTGTGAGGAAAGGCTAATCTGCCAGATCTATATCTGTAAACCTTTCTCTTGTGAAGGCCGAGAATCGACAGATCTTTTCATGTGCAGTGACCCTCGGAATGAGAACTGAGTGCCGTCTTTTTTTTTTTTTTTTTTTCTTTTTTTTTTTTTTATGTTGCCTTTATGTTATAATAATCTATGCACCTGGTTTCTTTATTTTCTATGACTAAAAGTATTTGAAGCCAAGCCCATATTTTGTACATACCAAAACTCTGAAGCGGGTACAGTTTTGGGGTCATTTGCTACATCAGGACAATGAATGCAAGATTAAATTTCATTTATATTGCAGTGTCAAACATTTCACAATATTATATACTGTATATCCTGTTATATGAACTAGATTAAGTGTTGTATATAGAAGAGACAATAGTAGTCCATATTCTAAATACCTTTATGGAAATATTAAATTAAAGGATTTTTTCCAGATACTGAGTGCCGTCTTAATCACCGTGTTTACAGGTAAAACAAGTCGCTTTCTTCAGCTTTCCGGTGAACTCACTTCCAGTGCCTTGGCTGGGCAGTTGACTCTCCTCTGCATCCTGCCTCCGTTCCCACCTTTCGCTCTAAGGAAGAACAGTAGCCAGTCCGACTAAAGACCGGCACAGTTCCCACTTCCTCCGTGTGTCCTCCCCAGCCTGGAAAATTTAATCCAAAACATTCTTGGATACGTTTGAATTACTTAATGATCTGAATATAAATCAAAGTTGACAGGCGGCCCCTCAACATCAATCTCTCCATGAGGAACCTAGAAAGTGTGCAGACCACATGAGCTCACCATGGAAAACGCGTGCTCTGCATGCGAACTCACAGCATGCCAAGGAGAGAAGCTCCCTGCTTCACTTGGCTTCTGCTCGGAGAGCTTATGCCGTTGCCCACAATGGAGAGGGAAGGACAGCAAAACGCTGTGGTGGCTGAGGAGGCGCTTACACCAGTTGTCTTCAGTGTATTCTCTGGTTACGAGAAAGTTGGATGGATCAAACTCTCTGTGAGACTTCAAAGATGAAAGAACTGGATTAAGGGAATTGGTTAAAGAATACCAAATGTAGCCACTGCCCTCGTCTTTACCAGAAGTTCTGTGAAGTGTGGGTCTCGACACACTAATTTCTGTAACTTTTATGCACATTTCAAATGCCAAGAGACTGTTAGAAAAAAAGTGGATATTGCAGTTTGAAACTTACATGGTCCAGGATTATGTTTTGGGAACGGCAGACCCCATCATGGTAGAAACGAAAGTTGTGAATTGGGGTCATGTCGCGACTGCCCCCAATAATTACATCGGACTTCTCAAAGTTATGGAACAAATATGCAAGCAGTGCAAAGCTTGGCTATCAAACCAAAGCAAAGAATCAGTGTTGCTTGACTAGAGAGACAAGACTTGGAGTTGAAACAAGGGTGCTGTCGATCAAAACCAAAGTCCCATTTCTTTGTCTATCCCACACTCTTCGGCACCTCACCACTCAGAGTGGTGCCCACACCGGCAGGATGAACATCACCTGGGGCTTGATAGAGAAGCCGAAACTCCACCTCACTTCAGCCCCATTAAATCTGCATTTTAACAAGATTCCCCAGAGATCTGTGTGCACATTAAAGTCTGAGGAACTGCTTAATGGATCCCTTCCTGTTTTTATACGTTAGCTATAAAATTATTTTATCCTCTTAAACTTCCTCACCAGGAAATTAAAAACATGAATTTAACAAAAGGAGAGCACTTACAAGCCCCTGGCAGAGTTATCAGTGAAGTATCCTTTCTGCCTTCGATTGGGAAGATGCCACAGTTCATCCACAGGCCAAAGCACAGAGACCAGAGAAGCCAGCCGGCTCAGCTCTGACATGGTGCTGTTCTCTCTGCTGCTCGCCTTGCCCGGTGGAGGATCTCCCTAGAGTCCGCTGCTGTGTTTTACATGGTCCCTAGCTTTTCATCTGAATTTTAAAAAAAGAACCAAGTAATCAAAGGTTACTATAAGTACTTCACTGAGATGCTTCCATCCTCCAGAAACTCTAGAAAGTTCGAACATTCCTGGAAGATCAAGTGTTCAGGGACACTCACTGAAGACCAGTCCCCTACACAACCGCTAACAAATTAAGATGGGAGAGAGGGGCCAAATACCCTATTACCAAGCCTCTGAGAGCCTTCCCCTCCCTGTTCAAATTAAAATAAGGATGCTGGGGGGGGGGGCTGCAGGGGGATGACTCTGTCTTAAGTAGAACTGCCCTTTTTTTGCAAGGACCGCGACGCCAGCCTATACTTGAGTTTGTCATGACCTTGGACACTGGACTGAACTTCCATGCACAGAATGTTTCAGAGGTGGAAACATGCTGGGAAGGAAGGTCGGGGCATAAACCCTTTGTTTTAAGGAATATGGGGAACCACCGGTCCCAGTTGTGAGTTATTTCTGCAAGGACAGGGATCGGTATCCCCTCTTGCCAGCTCTTCAACCCACCCCCTTCTAATAAGTACTTAGATATTTTCAGGCATTTTAAAAAATTATTTGGAAACACCTCCTTCATTTGTTTTGTTTTGTTTTTTTATTTGTTCTTCTCTACAAGGACTAACCAGGCCCAACCCTGCTTAGTTTCCAGGATCACATAAAATTGGGTGCATTCACAGCAGTCTGGCTGTAGACTTTCTTACTTTTTCTCTGAGTACATATAATGTGTAGTCAGTCGTACCTTCAGTGAAGAATCTGCATGATAAACACTATGGACGATTCCTTCCAATAGTGCCTCTTGAACACTGGACAAGACGTCACCAGTTTCAGGATCCCCCAAAGTGCTTGCAAAGACGTGTCTCACTTCAGATTCACTACATCAGAATACACTACACTACGCGTGGGAGATGCATCTTAGAACTAACACCGTCGGCAAGTTCCTCTCCAAATACATGTAAAGTACTACGCATACTTTAAAACTCATTGAGTTTTGGACTCTGAGCATATGTCGGCCTGCAAACCATACCCCAACAAAGTGCCCAACATCTAGACTGAAAGTATGAGTGACCGTGAATAATCTTACCATCTCAGAGGTACCCAGCCCAGGTCTTCTCTCCACCCTGAGGCCTGGAGGAAGAAGGTGTTAGAGTCTATCAGTGGGTTCCTTGATATGCTGAAAGATGTCCCTGGGGATTTAAATGGCAGCACAGTGGATCTCCCATCCTGATGCTCTCCACCAATTTGAAAGGATTTCCAGAACCAACTAACTCCCACCTGAGGGAGCAGATCAAACAGGGCAGAGAGAATGCTCATGTCAGCTAGAGGATTGTAGACAACCCCTAGGCTTTGCATAGATGACCTAAAGCTCCACATCTTCCTGCTAAATACCTTCCTCATCTATGTTTGTGTTCATCTGGTTACTGCTGATTGTACCTGGGTTACATTAGAATCTGTGAGCACTGAATTTTTCAACTCTACAATAAGAAATGGCTGGATTTAAGATTCTCATCAGGATGTAAATTGAACTGCTCTGGATGAACATATCTATTTTTTAATTAGTGAATAATATGTTTAATATAATAAATACTATATCAAGCAAAAAGAAATGTGAAAGTTCATTACAGGCTGACTTGCACCATAGAGTAGTCACATGCCTCATGTAACTCCTGTATACTTCAAATGTGCCTTTCTAAATTTAATTGTCATACAAACAAAAAATACACATCATTTATTACAAAATTGTAAAATATTTCCTCAGTAATGTAAGTTACACACTAAAATGATGAAAAATTCACAATCTCTAAATTCACTGTATTCTTAACAAAAATTGATTTGTGTTTCTCTAATAGAAAGAGAACATTTATATGAATAATAGAATAATAGAAACTACCCCCATAATCTCATCCTTTAGTGTTATAAGAGAATATTGATATGTGCTGGAGGCTCCAAAGATGAGGAGACCAACCAACCAATAGAAGCTTTCAGCAGCATGCACAGTGAGAGCCCCTTCCGTAAATTCTCTCTTTCTTATCAGTTCTCCATTGAAACCACCAGACTTTTGGCAGGCTTTCCCCCTAGGCCCTCATCTGGACACCTACATATTATGATCAATAGTCAGTAGTCTTGGGTTTCACTTAATGTGAAACTTCCTCTTTGAGGTTCTGTATTTTTATAAAAATACACAAAGAATTAAGTTTCACTTCAAAGGAATAATAAAAAGAATGTTATGTTTGGCCCAAGAACTAAATGATTTCCATCCTCACGAGAAGCAGGCAGCCATAGGAAGGGAACCAGAGGTTGCTTTGTGACCTCGATGGGTAGCCATTGGGTTCTTTGTTTTGTTTTTACCCTAAAATGACTGACTTTTGCCCCTATCAATGACTGACAACTCGCTCCAATCAGAATGAGGTGGTCCTGTCTCTGCGTGGCAGGACGTGGACAAGTCTGAGTTTGGAGCGACACCGGCTGCCCTCACTTGTACTTCAAACCTTTACTTTTTTGAGCTTTAAGCATCATTAATATATGAAGTAGAGAATTAGTCTGGCTATCTCCAGAAAACGTCACCCCATGAACACTTAGTATCTGCGTTTCTTGATCTGAAGCCTCCAGATAATTGGTTAATGCGTTTTGAATATTCTAAAACAGCTTTGTATGACCAAGTGACAAAAAAGACGAGGAGGTAAGTGGCTCCAGTAGATGTGAGCTTTGCAAAGGATGCTTTCACAGTCGGGGGAAGTGAAGAAGCTGCTGCTGAGCGGTCATTTCTTCATGAGCTACATGAAGACAAGATGGGCCATTACTCCATATCATGGTTGCTCCAAGGACAGATGTACTGTTATCCTTGAGCATCTACTTAGGAATTTTCCAAGAACTTATTCTCCTTATTTTCCCAGAAGGTTAGGTGGGAAATGACAGGTAACTAGGCCAAAGTTTCTTTAGTAGAGTGATGGATGGTATGCTCCCTTTCTTCAAAGAACATAAAATATTTTGTTTCATTCCTTTTTAGTATAAGAAACTATCTTAGTCATTGCTATGATAGAAAACCATGACTAAAAGCAACTTGGGGAGAAAGGGGTTTCTTTCATCTTACACTTCCATAACGCAGTCCATCACTGAAAACAGTCGGGGCCAAAATTCAAGGCAGGAACCTGGAGGCAGGAAAGAAGGACCCTCAATTGTGTCAAGTTGACAAAAAACAAACAAACAAACAAACAAAACCTAACAGATGTCATTGGACAAAGTCTGAATTTTTTAGTGTATTAGGAGTTGGAAAACTGTGAAATCCTTATTTTATCATTTCAGTTTTTAGTTGATAGAACTAACAGTTTTCTAATGAGATACTTACCTCACAATATAGTTCACAAAAGAATGGCTGATAAATGCTGGATCCTTCTAGGCAGTTTTCAAAGCAATAAATTGGCCCTTGTCTTCGTAACATAACCAAGTAATTATATAGGCTTTATATGCTGTGAAATCTAGTTATGTGGCTAAGAACTCAGGGTTTAACCCTATTTCATGACCTTCACTGTGAGTCTCATTCACACCGAAACTGATTTGCTGGGGGCCTTTTCAAGTTGTCTCCTAAAACGCGATCCTATAAGACACTGACGGGATCCTTGCTACCTTATATCTTAAGATGTTTGGGTCTCACCTTATATGATTCCTGACCCAAATTTGAGTCTTTTCCTCCCAGGTCTTTGTTTCTTTTAAAAAAATATATAATTTGAGACCCTATCTAGATCCAAGGAATATTCTTTGTTTCTTGACCTTTTCAGTGAATAGATCTAAGGAATATACACTAAATACACACATATGTTTAAAAGATTATACTTCCTTTTCTTAAGCCAGCAAGATGGTTCAGTGGATATAGGCCCTTGCTGTCGAGATTGATGACCAGAGTTTGAGCCCCAGATCCTACCTGGTAGGAAAAAAGAACCAACTTCCTCAAGTTGTCCCCTGACTTCCACACGTGCACATGGCATGTGTGTGCATCCCACAAATAAATAATAAGAATCATATTATACTTCCTAAGCCCATGATGATGTTTCTACTACAAATCCAGGATGACAATTTTACCAGGGCTCATGGGACAATATCTTTCTTTTAACTACCTCAAATTTATGTCATTTTCTTATTTCATAAAATATCACTATGGGAAATCTAATTGGAACAAGTTTAGGTTCATGGAACTTTTCTAACTTCACAGAGACTTACATTTTTTTTTTTTAATTCTTGAAACAGAAACTAAAAAGATTCATGGCCAGTTCTTCTCAAAACCTTCAATGTGAAGAAAGAGAAAAAAGAGTCCAAGACATTATTAGAACCAAGAAAAGCCTAAAGAGATGTAACAACCTAATGTAGTGTGATGTCTTATGTGGGGACAGTACAAGAACATTAGGTCAAATCAAAGGATATCACAATAAAGTGTAGAGACCTGAGTTAGTAATGTTCAGAGCCAGTCAGGTGGCTGAGTGGGTGAAGACACTTGTCACCAAGTCTGTTGACATAAGTTTGATGCCCAAAACCAAACGTGGTGGAAAGAGAACCAAGTCCCATAAGTTGTCCTTTGACCTCTGCCTATGTGGTATTGTTGTCTCCTAACACACACACACACACACACACACACACACACACACACACACACACACACATTGGAATAAAAATAAATAGCTAATTAAAAATAATTTCTTTTATAAAAAGACTCATTTTCTTTTTAGCTGTATGTGTATGTGTGTGGTGAGGTCAGCAGAGGTGCCCAAAGAGTCAAGAAAAGGCATTGGATCCCCTGGAACTGAGTTATGGGCAATTGTGAGATGAGCCACATGGGTGCTGGGAACCAAATTCATGTCCTCTTAAGGAGCAGTAAGGACTCAACTACTGAGCCATTTCTCTGGCTCCCCAAAATAGTAACTTCTATCTGTCCACTGACTATAACAACTACACTATACTAATGTCAAGAAGAAGGAAACTGAGTTTGGGATATATGGAAACTCCATAGTAACTTTCCAATTTTTTCCTATAACTATAAAAGCATTCTTTAAAAAGAAAATTTAAGTCTGTTGTGTCTACACAGAGCTTCTTATTAAGATGTCATAGCTCATAACAACAAATGCTGACAGGAACATTAGGAAAGGAGAATTCTTATTCACTGTTGTAGGAATGCAAACTGGTACAGATAATACAGAAATCAGCACGGAGGTCCTCAGGCTCTACTACATCCTCTAGCAACACCGCCATGGTGGTATGAATGAGAATGTTCACCGTGGGCTCATATATTTGAATGTTTATTTCTCAGGTGGTAGACTGTTTAAGAAAGATTAGAAAGTCTGGTCTTGTTGAAGGAGGTGTGTTATTGGGGGTAAGCTTTGAGGTTTCAAAAGTCTATGCCGGGGCAAGTCTCACTCCGTCTCTCTGCCTCCTGTTTTGTGGATCCAACTTAAGTTCTCGGCTACTGCTCCAATGCCATACCTACTTGCCTGCTGCCATACTTCCCACCATGATGGTTGTAGACTCACCCTCTGAAACTGTAAACAAGTGGCCAATTAAAGGCTTTCTTTCTTTCATAAGTTGCCTTGATCATGGTGTCTCTTCGCAACAATAGAACAGTAATAAGACAGTCACTTGTGGTCATATTCCCAAATGACTCTCTATACCTTGCTACAGAGACACTTGCTCATCCATGTTCATTGATGCTTTATGCACAAAAGCCAGGATATGGAAACGATTCATATACACAGTGGAATATTACTTAGCTGTAAAGAAAAACAGAATTATGAAATTCACAGGTAGATGGATGGAGCTGGAAACAATCATTCAGAGTGAGGCAACTCAGATGCAGAAAGACAAACACTGTATGCTCTTGCTCACATGTGGATGGTAACTTTGAGTCTTTAGATATGTGTGTTTAAATTAGAGTACCCATAGAAGGCAAGGAACCAGTAAAACATTTCTAAAATGTTTCCTGGCTCTGTCTTCTCCACTAATCCATTTATATCTCTCTTTTTCTCCTCTTTGGTGTGGTTCCCGATTCAGAATACAGCCTGCTCGGTCATTGTAAGAGCTCTAAGTGGCTGTACTGCTGTAGTCATTTGAACTTGGCCGTGGGCTCTCTGCATCACTGCCGCCTGGGTGTCCAGATTCCTGATGTCAGCAGCAGGCATCAGACTGCTTGGCTGTGGTTTCTTCTTCCCTTCTCAAGTGTGCCCAGCCCTCCTCCCCCAACTGTGCCAGTATGTTCTACAGAGCTGCCGACAGGGTCCAGGTTTTCTGTATTTCAGTGCACACAGGATCACTCTGTCCCCTGGTTTCCTCATAGTCATTGCCCATGGACCCTTGTTCTTTATAATACAGTCCCTCTGTTTGACTTTTTCCTTATAGCTTAGGATCCAAAGTTTTCTAAAGCATGTGTTTGAACACCTTTATTGGGATATAATTAATATGCCGTACAATTCACCTTCTGTGTTTTTGTGGGTAATTCAGGAGGAGCCAAAAATCATGCTCAACATTCAAAACTCACTCCTTCAGGCAATTGCCAATCTCAGATAGCTAAGGCAGAATCTTGTTATGATAACAGAGTCAATAGTTAAGTTAGCTCAGACAAACTGGAATGTATAGGATATGGTAGAGATATGAGTCTATACTTTTCACAGCTTTAGAAACGACACTCAGGGGCTTCCATATACACAGACTTCACAGTTATTGACATCATTATGATGGCATCACTGGAAAGGCACTTGCAACTCATCAAAATGAAAATCTCCTTCACTTCCATTTTGTACTTACTGCTAAATTTTCTTCTAGCTGATCATTCTTTGAGGAGTAGAAAGAAATGGAGAACTGCTATTCAGTGGGTACCACTTCAGTTCTCCGAGAAGGAACAGGCTCCAGAGATCTGTTTACCCTGCCTCTATTTCAGTACAATCGTGAACATTTAAAACTGACGGAGCTGGAGAGATGGCTCAGTGGTTAGGATTACTTACTTCGAGAAATGGAGCCTGCTCGAATGAGCCTGAAATAGCTAACTTGTTAAAGGATCCACTGTGCCTCCGACTTTTTCTTCCTTAAAATACAGTAAGTCTCAATATAAGTGTATGTAGGTTTCATCTCTTCTAGCTGTCCTCTGCTAATCCTTGGGGAAAGAGCTAAAAGTCCGGCAAGAAGAATGGTAAGAAAATGTCGCATCACCCAAAGCTAGACAATGGATCTTAAATAAAGGGCGCTATGCTTCGTAATTTATTCTAAAACTGCAGTTAGATCCTGTAAGAACCAAACATCAGTTCTCTCTCCCCAGAACATTCTAAGGATGAGAGGCCACCCTCAAAATGCCACCCTAACACGAATGGACTCCCATGCCCACCACTAGTCATGGTTTGTTTTCTTAAATGAGAAAAGTTTATTTTATTGCATTGCTCCATCAAAATTATTTATCTCATTTATCACACAGTTCCTGTCTAGTGTGTGTTGCCAGAACTAACATGCATGAAAATTATGTTAATGGGCCTTGGGCTGGCTTTAATATACTTCATATAATCAAGAAACTAAACAAACACAGAGTGCTCTGAAAGGTGTTCATTCTCCCAGGAAGAACCACTTGCTCTCACAAGACACGTTTTTTGAGGAGAGTAATTGCCAAGGCTCAAACCACCGGCGGTGCCCTCCAAAAAGACGTGTTTATTCAAAGAGCCAAACAGACTGAGGGGCTTGTCATTGTACCCCGCTTCTCCAAGTGCTGTAGGTTTCCATTAACCAGTTGTGGTTTCGTGGAGAGCGGCTGGAAAGTGATTTGGAAAAGGCTCAGCATGAAAACTAAACAAGAGAAAAACTGAGTTTCATTTTTTGAGAAGTTTGCCTGGAGGACTCGCCCGCTGCTTAAGGACACCAGTGTGTGGGTACACAGGGATGTCGCTCTGACGCCAACCCGGTGGTCCACTACCGAGCGCACTGACGTAGGGAGAAGCCGTACTATAAAGAGGTCTTTTTGCTACTTCTGAGAAACGAGTATCTCAGGATTTACTACATGATGGACCCACATCGTCATAAATCTGCCCTACCAGCAGAACTTGTAGAAAAACTCTGCTAAACTTGCTTAAGAACTAGAATTTTTAAGGAGCAGCTTTGCAATTACTTTGAATATTTATACTTATGTTGATGTTCATAAACAACTACCGGTGCAGTTTCCAGAGAGCTGGGAACTGGACCCCGGGGTGGAAGGAAATGATACCTCATTTGACATGAGCAATGTCACAGCAAGCTAATACCAGAGAGAGCCTACGTGTCTACAAGGACATAAAAACACCGATGCTTCCTTGTCTTGTTGTTAGTATTTTTGATTGTATCAGACAGGTTGATTGAACATCCAAATACAAAACTATTTTTGTTTAATGTGTGTTGGTGTTTACCTACAAGTGCGTCTGTGAGCGGGTGTTGGGTTCCTTGGAGCTAGCGTTACAGACAGGTGTGAGCTGCCATGTGGGTGCTGGGAATTGAACCTGGGTCCTCTGGAACAGTGGTCAGTGCTCCCAACCGTTGAGCCATCTCTCCAGCCACTCCAAAGGAGTTCTGCACGCAGCTATGTGCTGACACTATCATGTCTGTGCCAGCAGCAGGAGGAGGAAGTAGAGCGAACATTAAATATATCAGTGGACTTTTGAACATGTATGGAGTTCAGTGTGGTACGGAAAGCAGAATAATTGATCCCATGCTTTATTATTTGTTTATTTATTTGGTTTTTTTTTTCGAGACAGGGTTTCTCTATGTACCTTTGGAGCCTGTCCTAGAACTCGCGCTGTAGACCAAGCTGGCCTCGAACTCACAGAGATCCACCTGCCTCTGCCTCCCGAGGGCTAGGATTAAAGGAGTGTGCCACCACCACCTGGTGATCCCATGCTTTAAACCAGGGCTTTTAGTGGGCCCTCCTCTTTTATTCCAGAGATGTGCACATGACCTAGACCCAGCGAGAGAGAGAGCTCCATGCCCACAGCTACTAGGGTATTGGTCAGCAAAGTGGTCTTCATAGAATAGTTCTCATTCCTAGTGATGGATCTGGGTGGTCTTCAAAGAAAACGGATGCATGGCTAGTTGACAACTAATTATGACACCTCCGGCCCTCTTTGAAAAGCCTTTTCTCCACCTAACAAAAACTATGATACACGCTGACAAAAAAAAAAAAAAAAGAACCTTAAGGGGAAACATGTCAAGAAGGCAATGGCCTGTCTTCTTTTGTGGTAAGTTTTCTTTAAAAACAAAAACCACAAACACGGTTTCAACTGTGCATCAACGCCATGTGGCAGCCATTCGGGATGGGGAGAAAGCTTGAGGACAAGGTTCCGGAAATCACTCCCTATGGTGTCCCTCTTAAAAGTTCTTGACATCTTCTTCCCAAGATGCCCCAGTTCAAACTTGAAGCACATTCTTCTGTCTCAGGTACACAACGTCAATCGTTTGAAAGGAATTACTCACACGCCTTCCCGTTCACTACTGTGAAGCAGAATATAGCTAAATATGTTTCTCGTATATAGCGGCTTGTTTGAATGGTAGGACTTGACTTGGTTTGGACTACTGTATTGCAGTCTCAACTCTTTAACTTTTTCAGTGCCGAGGGTCAAACCTTGGGGTTTGCACATGCTGGGTGAGTGCTGTACCCCTGCACTGTGTCCTCGGCCTGTGTCGGACTGTTAAACGAAGAAAAGCCGACACTTGGCAATGGCCATTGCTGGCCCTGCTGACCCTTGCTTTGTCCCAGGCGCTGCTGTGTTTACAACACACCAGTGGTGTGTTTACTCCACAAAAGGACTGTACTCAACTGTAGGCCTAACAGATGAACCCCAAGTAGTCATCCAAACAAGTACATCCTGGATCAGGGAGCAGCAGCTAACACCAAAGTCCAGGAGTCACAGAATGGCCAGAGCAAGGGGAGCAGGAGGTGGCCAGGAAGGGCAGATCCAGCCTCTCTTCACTGCCTCTCTGAAGCTGCTTGGTCTGAGGGTCTCACAGCGTTGCTAGAACAAATAGAGAACGTTTTAAACATTAAAAAATCTGAATTTTAGAATGGGTGGCCTTAAAAACATGCTGTGGGGAGGCTTTTTAAAAAATATTTTTGTCGTTCTTTATTGGCTTTTTTAAAAGATTTATTGTTTTTCATTTTATGTGTACAAGTGTTTTGCCTGGAACTCTAGTTGCAGACGATTTGGTGCCCTGCTCTGGCTTCCTCAGGCACCAGGCACATGTGGTACGCAGACACACGGAGGCAAAGCACTCATAGACATGAAGATTAAGATAAATAAGTCTTTTCAAGGTGACACAACTCTTCCTAGGTGACTGATATTGTAATTTATAATACAGGAAAATGTGAGCTACCTGGGCAAGCCAAAGGGCAGCCAATCAACTTCGGAGACTATTTACCGGCAGGGCTAGTAGCAAACCCTGAGCCGATTTTGATCTGCGAGTTGCTTGGACTGGTTCTGCCTTTTCCCTCCACCAGACTGCTCACCCTGGGGAAACCAAGGCGATTCAACTCCAACACATCACAATCCATGTCAGGGACCAGGGAGGGGAGAGTGAGCCTGGGGTCCACAGAAAGTGAGTGTGACGTGAAGGCAGGGGTGAGGAAGGTTCACAGCCCGGTGTGGCCACCACGGAAGAGAATGGAGCAGAGCAGGGCACCCTGAAGGTTAGGGAGGGAAGCTGCACAAATCACATTCAGTGAGTCAGCAACAAAGAGAGGACAGGAAGTTAGGGTGGTGGGGAGGGCGGGGTGGATCTAGGAGCAGTTATGAGAAGTGTGTGGGGGTGTGACTACGATCAGATACGCTGTGTGAAAGCCCCCCCCCCAAAAAAAAATGAGCAAAAACAGTTTTGGTTTTTTGTGGGTTTTGTTTTTGTTTTTTGTTCTGTTTTTTGTTTGTTTGTTTGTTTGTTTTTTGGTTGGTTGGTTGGTTTAGTTCAGTTTGGTTTGGTTTGGTTTGGTTTTTCAGGACAGGGATTCTCTGTGTAGTCCTGGCTGTCCTGGAACTCATACATAGACCAGGCTGGCCTCAAATTCAGAGATCCTCCTTCCTCTGCCTCCTGAGTGCTGGGGTTAAAGGCGTGTGCCGCCACCACTGGGCAAAAAGACTGTTTTGGAAGAGACAAAAGTAATTGATTTCATACAAAAGAGAAGAGAAGAAGAACATCCCAAGGGTAGAGAAGAGCACAGCAGAGTCCAACAGGGCAAGAAGCGTGGGGACTTAGAGATGAATCTTGGCGCCAGCGCAGCAAGGGAATTGGCTGCCTGGGGTCAAAGGGACCCCTGTTGCTCTGTCCTCCAAGTTACACCTTCAGGAACCTCCCCGGGAAGTCCTGGAGAATCGATGGGTGTGTTCATCCTAGTTTTTCCTTTGTTTGCTTTCTTCTGCAGCATCATCCGGTGGAATGGTACCTATGAGATGACGTGTGTGGCATGCCGGCGTCACCTGCCGCGTGCTCAACGGGTCTTCAGGGGAGCTGGTAAAGAGGGGGCTATGTTCAGAGCATGCGCAGAACCCCTTCTGTCCCACCTAACCAAGTCTGATCCTGTAAGCAGGGTGACACGCACCAGACTGTGGAAGTGACTCCCCTCCAGGAGTCAGTTCAAAGTGAGGGCCACGCAAGCTGCCTGTGTTCATGTTTATAGCACACACAACAACTTAGACCAAACAGGAAGTGTGAAACCGGGGCGTGCCGGGCGGCATTTTCAAACCACGCCGAGGCATAAACGACTAGAGTGAGCAAGGGAAAGAAATTTTCTTTGAGCGGCTGCTGTGCTCAGGCCCCTGCGCTGACCATGTAAAACACCACCCGAGTGGACGTGCCATTTACACGAAATCAAATCACGGAACCAAGCAAGGAAGCTGCTAAGGCAAACACCTTCGGATTCCCAAACGCTGCCAACCTGACATTAAGTATCATTTCAAAGTAGTGTTGGCTCAGTCTTGACTTCCAACCTTTGAGGAAGGTTGTTGGATCCCACTTAAAAGGATGACTCTCCTCTGAGGGGGAAGACCACAATACCACAAGAAACAAGAAAAAAAATGTAACCATCAATTATCTTACAACATTTAACTAAAGACGGGAGAGGTTTCATAATAGTGTGGCAGCTGGCTGGAGCTGTGGTGTGGCTTTGCCCTTTATCTGTTTATTTGCTTAAGGTACATGAGTTCATGGTTCCCACCAGCATAGTTCCCTGGGCGACCAAGAGATTTGTAACTAACACTGTCGTGTGTCTGCAGAGATTCCTCTCCCTGGAGAATTAAGTGACTTCTCACCCACTGGCCGGGATTTCTCTCTTGCTCTCCTGGTAAAATGATTCAGGGCTTTGGGAGCTTGGGCAAGGTCTGTTTCTTGTCCCCCATCTTTTCCCTCAGGGAGCTAAGGAGGCTGAGGTGGGAGACTGGGCAGAGCAGGTTCTGGGACACTTAGAGGAGATAACAACCAAAAAGGTTAAATGTCTGGGGAATGTTCTGATAACAAAAGACGTAGAATGGAGGAGATAGACGGTGCCTCAGCAGGCTCAGGGCAGGAACATGCCCTCATTCATAAGGGACTGGGTTCCTTATACGCTAGCTGGTGTCAAGGATCCATCATCCATGGGCATGTAGTGAAGCTACATGACTTTAAGAGGTGATGGCTATGCGAGCTGCAGCCCTATGTGTCCTTTCTAGAACACTGCAGACCAAGAGAGGCAAGGCTGCTGACTGCTGAGGCGCAGGCTCTGAAGGCAGACCAGAGAACCACGGGCTGTATTACCACGGCTCTCTGAGGCTCATTTTCTCCGCTTGTCAATCAGTAAGAATGATGTGCACCTCATCAAATCTCGGTTAGAATCAAACAGTTATCCTAGATTCAATTTGTTCAATGTAAAATGGCAGAAGTGGAGCATGGTGAATAGGAATTGCTATGTGTGTGCTGGAAGCACTTACTACTGCCTGTGTCTGGAGTAAGAAGTGTGGAGACTGACCTACACGTGGTGAAATCAGGGTACAACGCTGAGTAAATACAGTACAGTTACCAGCAGGCATTTTGTCTTATTTGTCTGTGGTTAAGACACTGTTTTCTGAATTAGTGGTTACTGTCCCTCCTACAGAAAAGGTAGATCACCCACTGCCATCTGCCCAGACAGCTCACTTCATATTAACAATGTAACTACACCAGCTCTACAGAAAGAATGTTCCCCCTAAATGCAGCTCAGGGGGGGAAAAAAACCCTTCTGTCAAGGTCAATGCTGTTCAGCTTGTCTACATATGGCCTACAGACTCTGCCATCTATCAATCCACAAACATGTGGAGGTAGTAGTGGAGGCGGTGTGTGTGTGTGTGTGTGTGTGTGTGTGTGTGTGTGTGTGTGTGTGTCTGCAATCCGGGCCAGTCAATGAAATTAGACCCTTACATCTCCTTCTTCTTCAAGGCATCTAATGAGTTACATATTCATTGTTCTAAGAAGCACACTTGAGCAACAATACAGTTTGTGGGCAGAAAAAAAGAACTACTTGGGCTTGGCTCTGATGCCATAAAAACGTGGTGATAGGATGTAACCTCAAACACTGGGGAAGCCTTCTGAACGAAGTGGGAGTCGGCCTGCTGAAAGAGTGCAGGATCCCATCTAAGGGAGCCGCTCTCTGCAGACAGATGTGGCTCAGTGGGTGTCTAAACTCTGCAGATCGGGACATTTGCAGATTCAGCTGTTTACAGTAGGCTGTTGTGGAGAAGCCTCAATGGCCTGTGCCGTGTCGTCATTCATAATTCTGCAGGCCTGGAGCTCATGTGAGACCACATACCTGGTGACAGAATATAGCAGCCTGCACAGGAAGTCCAGCGCATTGTCAAAATTGGGACACTTATTTACTGTGTACATTGGGAAAACTTTAGAGAATAGAATAGAAGGGGATGCCATTAATAATTTCCACTTAAAATGAATTTGCCCTCAGAACAAGAAAACATACAGTCCTCTACCCAATGTCCAGGCTTAAGATCCTCTATTAGCATAAACCATATTCTAATCACTCCCAAAGAAACGATTCTTGGGCTAGTGCTGTGGTCCTGTGGTAGAGTACTTGCCAAGCATGCATGAGGCCCTCCGTGGGACCTCAGCACCTAGGTGCACATCTGTAATCCCAGTACTTGGGCGATGGAGGTGGGAAGATCAGTTCAAGGTCACCCTCAGTTATACAGGGATTTCAAGGCTAGGCTGGGCTACATGAGATTTTTCAAAGATAGCACGGGCTATCTTTCAAAAAAAAGTAATTACAAAATACCAACGAAATAAAACATAAGATTTTCTCTTTGCTTATTTTTTTTAAGACACTGTCTTGCTATATAGCCCTGGCTCTTCCTGGAACGTGCCATGTAGACCAGCCTGACCTTGAACTCCTGACAGAGATCCATCTGCTTCTGGCATATGGATTAAATGCATGTGCTACCACATCTGGCCTGGGATGTAAGTTTTTAATTGTTTGGTCAACTTATATGAAGACTTACAGACAAAAATGGATGATTGTAGGACAGTCAGGAGACTAGAAAACAGCCATTTCTGACCTGGAGATTCATCAAAGTCTTTGTCTTCTTTTGTGATACTCCACGAATTTCCCTGAATTGTCACAAAGAACAAAAATCTGAAAGTTGTGTGTTCTGAGCCTGTGTCTGTCACCCAGGGCACTCGATGGTGGAGGACCACCTGAGTCCAGCCCCAAACAGCAGCACCAGGGGTTGCTATGGTGACTCAAACAGTGAAATGGGACAGTGGGATAGTAATTTCTTACGGTATTAATTGGCCAGTGAAAATAGTTATTTAATTTGGAAAATGTTAGAAGCTGACTAAGGCCTCTAGCTAAGAGGAAACAGAAAAACAATTAACATGTGCCACAAGCTCGGAATATGTCCAGCATTGTGCTGGACTCTAGAAATGCCCACTTTGGTTCAATCCTACAGCTCCACTCAGGGTATATTATCCTCATTTAGCAGCTTAGGAAATCATACTGTTTGCGTAACTTGCTCCCGAAGTCATTTATATTTTTAGCAAATGTTTTGACACAATCATGGCAGGAAGCACGCTCCAAGTTGGCAACAGAAAAGCGACTTTCCATCTACTGCTCACCTGGGAGGTGGCGAGGTAGTTCCGTGCTGCTCCCGAGAAACTGCTTCTGTTCAATCCACCATGCACACTAACTTCCAGAGACGGACATTTAGGCTTCTCCTAACCACTGGCTGGGAGTCTGTCACTCTGTGCAAGAGACCTGGAGGAATTCTGAGTGGCAGCAGCAGGAAAGTGGTTTGCAGCTATTTTACTGCCAGGAGTAAGAATTGCCCCCCAACCACAACCTTGGGTAATCTCTTTCCTAATCTTTAATGAAACATCTGTGTTGAAATAATCACTAAAATGAACAGGAAGACATCAGCACTGAAGGCTGGAATGGGGAGAGACAGGACAGAGGCTGCAGCCCAGGGGGAGACTGAGAGCATTTCGCCCCACATACCACGATGCAGAAGTGGTGAGAACACGGGTCTGTTTAACTAGCCACCATCTGCAGGAGTTGACTTCTAGACGAACTTGCTTTGGGTGAGAAGGTGAACAGACTGAGGTTTCTGCTGTAGTAATTACCTATAATTACCATTTTGGAATTTTTTACATAAAAGGAACTAGGTTATAGTTATACAGCAATAATCCACTTAGGCACAGCCTTCTGCTAATTCTGCCTATGACAGAAGACGGGAGGGGGCGGGCAAGAATTCTCCCCAGTCAAAGGCTTCAGAAACCACGTTTCATGTCACTACACGTCCATTAGATAAAGTAATTTGCATGTGTGAAACTTTGGAAATTTAACAATGGCAGATTTCAATGGGGGAGAAAAACCAACTTGATTACCCTGGGTCTTTGAGTTCTCCTGGACAGTACTCTAAAGGTAATAGATGATTTGGGCTGATGTTCCTCTGGACACACCTCTACTCTGAACAACTCCTTTAGTTTAAATGGCCTTCTTAGTCCTCCCAGGCGCTCTGACAGACTCTCAGTCACCCTTCAAGATATATCTTGACTGTCATCTTTGACAAGGTTTTGGTTTCTAAGCTGGCCTCCTCTCCATAGTTCATGGATCCCCTGGTGTGAAAATTCCAGTGTTCTGCCTCCAGAGCTATTTCTAGTGAGATGAAGGATCAGACACAGAAGCTCTTCTTCCTTATTCGCCAGGCAAGAAAAGGGCCAGCTTGAGTGCTCTCCTTGAAAGGTTAAAGTTATTCCCAAACTCAAAACTCCCCAATGGGTTTTTTTTTTTCTGTAGAACAAAACCCACACCCACTCTTAGGGGTCTTGAGTGTTCAATAGTGTCTGTGCTCTGGCCACGCCTTGGGTTTCTTTCTCCACCTTTCCATCATAGGCAATAGACTCATATGCTTTTTATGTACCGGAACTTGCCTGGGTCTCCTCTGAGGACTCTGCATCTGCTTGGCTTTCTGACCAGAATTGCCCTGCCACATCTTCTGCCTGCTGCTTCTGCCTGCACCTTGTCGCTACAGAAGAGCACCCGCATCTATTTTCTTTGCGTGGGAAAGCATTTCCTTCTGTCTCCCTGCTAGGGTGCAAACTCCTCACGAGCAGGGGCCTTCCCTGCTAGGCTCACAGCCAAACCTCGGCTCCTCTCACAGGAGTGATGGCGGTGGCGTGGTGTGGAGAAGAGAAAGCCTAGGAGATCGAGAAACTACACATGACTCCACCCCCGCCCCAAACGGCTGTTCTGTGGATCCATGACTCTTTAGTCGTCAGCTGCAGGAATGAGTCCGGACTGCACACAAAGAACAGCCGAGTGACAAATGTGCATCCGTTTGCTCCGCGACTTCCCTAGCGGGGAGGCCTGTCAGTGTGCTGGAAGAGCAGATGTCATCCAAAGTGTCTGTGGGGGCAGCCCAGCTCCGTTGACTAGGTGGCCTGCTCAAGAGAGAAAGGGCAGGCCTCTCACCTCACAGATCTCAGGACCTAAGATAAACAGGGGAAGCCTTTAGGGTAGTGGAAGGAAGCGGCAGAATTGTACGTTTCTAAATTATAAATCTATATCCTACCCTAACCCAAATCTGGGCCACTGTGACAAACTGTGTACCAGTCCAGATACACTTGCCTCTGGTCTCTCCAATCGCCACCTAATACTGTTCTCGCTACCTCCTCTTCCTCTCCTCCTCCACTTGGCACCTTCTAAGATTGCATTTATGCATCTAAAATGAAATACCTCAGAGTCACTCCACAATGAACGCCAGCGCTTGGCGCCTTTATACTGGCCAGTGGAGCACACTCTTTATGGGGGGTATGTGGTAACTGTTCATCAATGCAGAAGTATCACCACCATCAACATAGCTCCCCATGAGGAGGCCCATGTGACTCCAGCTCCTTCAGGATTCATCCTCTCCGTACGCTTAGTTCCAGCTGAGCATCACACGACCTGTTCTCCTCATCATCACCTGTCTCCTCTACAGATCCCAAACGTCTGTTGATTCCTGGGGAACCTGGAGGAAAACCAAAAGGCTTTGCTCTGCTTCTGGCGTAGGCCTTCCTTCTTTGTGTGTGAGGCAGCGCACAGGCTCTGGAATCCTGTGTGGTTTCCTTCTTAGGACACTCACTGACGCAGACAAGTTAGGGAATCTCCACGGTCGGTCCGTGTCCTCCTCTGCTGCGTGACGTGCCCCCCCCCTCCGAGGCTTGTCTGTGGCCAGCAGGTAGCAATTTGACCCTCACCTATGACAAACAGAGATGCCGTGGCCCTCAAGAAATGTTCCTGTGCTGCTCCTCATATCCCACGGTACACCTGCTCCTGCCAAGTGCTGTGATGGGAATACGCCTCCGGGTTCTACGATGAGATCTCCAGTGGCCCTAAGAGAAATGAAGGCTACTCGCCAGTGCTGGGGTTTGAAGTCAGGCATTTAAGCTTTGGAACAAAAGTATCAGATTTTGCCTTTATTGGTTGTTCGAGGTAACAACCTCAGGGTCCAATCTCTGGGATTAAAAAAAAAAATTACCTATCTTGCAGGCTGCTGAGAGGATTAAATAGGGCAATACAAAAGAGGGGCATACGTAGTTCCTGGAGCAGGGTCAGCTTGTCGTTAAATCTTAACCTTCACTCTGGCAGGATGGAGCATGGGTGTTCCCAGGTGCCTTTAAATAAAAATGACGGTCAAGTGAGTCTTTAGTTAAACCTGTTGTTGGCGATTTTGGAAGGGTTTGGGCCAGAATGGCAGCAGGATATTCCTGTGTAAGAAAAGCGGCTGGGAGGGCTAGAGTGAGCAGGGGCAGAATTCCATCAACCCGATCGCCTGGGAGTCCAGTGCCCAGGGGCCCTGGCGCAGGCACTGTATGAAGAAGATGCACTTTATTGAGCAATTGTGAGGATATTTCACGATAATCACGTGAAAATACCTCTCATCTATGAAGCAATTCTTCTGCCTTCCCTGCTTTACATGGTACACTAAATGTTTAAGGCCTTCATTTATTAACTTCCGATATTTTGAACCTGAAATCTAAAACGCGGTTGTTTCTTTCTAGGATAAATTCTTGAATCCTATGTATCTATTAAACTATTTTTTCTAGTAATCCCCCTTCCTTCCTCACCCTTTGATCCTTTCTTTCCCCGTCTCTCTGTTTCTCACACTCCTTTAATTTACATTTTGTCACAGAATCCTGTCACAAGCCCACGATTGCCGCGCTGTGTCAATGTCTTTAATATGGCTGTTTTCTACAGGAAGGAATAGAATCCTAGCGAAATGCATCCTACCACCCTCTCTAGCTGCTCTTTCTCAGATTTTTTTTTTTTTTTTTAACAAAAGCTCTTTTGGTATTCTATGCTAATTTTCCTGACTGTAAGGTGGGAACACGTTCAGCTGCCTTCTCAAGTGTGAGAATTGTTAAAAGTCCTTGAATAAAAATCCACTTCCCTCTAGAGTTATATTTGATGTATTTTTAATATTGCTATTTTTCATTATTGTTTCATAGAGCTGCCTTCTAATTTTGTTTGTTTGTAGTTTATAATGAAAGGAACCAAGGGAAAAATTAGTAAGGGTCTATTTAAAGAGTTAAATCATTTCCCTACAGCTTCTCTAAGCGGAACTGATAGTCTTAGTCTGACTTAGAGGGCTGGGTTAGAAAGGCTGCCAACATCTGTTTTGGTCAGACTCAGATAAAAGAGACTAATTCATAGCGGGAATAACCCATGTATGGCATTCTGTATTCCATTACCCCTTTACACACACACACACACACACACACACACACACACACACACACACGATATAGATGGACAGATAATTCCACCTAAAATGTTCCACACTGTAAGTAACAGAAATGTGAAGGTCTCAAAGAAGTTGTTATGGATTTGTTTACTTACGATGACGTCAGAGGCACCATCTATCAACATCGCCAATGCCTCACTGCACAGCATGTGCCTCAGCTACTTAAGAGAACTCATATTAAAATAGTAAACTACTGGACAATAAACAAACAGACCAAAGTAAGAATACCTTCGGAAATGCCTGTAGAGAGACGGGTTAAGGGGGTGCTGTAAACATCTGAAACACAAGAATATTGTAAGACCCTCGACTTACCTATTAGCTTCAATCTTCTCTCCATTTAAACTTGTTCAATAATTGCAAATAATATATAAATGAGTTGAGATCCCATTTTCTCACTGTAGGTGAAGATGCCAAGCAGCACACCAGAGATCCAGGATGCTCTCAGAATAACTGGTCAAACAAACCGACAAATAGAAATCAGAAGGGCAAGGCTAGGTTAAGAACTTGACACCAGGGAGAATGTTTTGCATTTGGCAGGGGTGTGACAGAGTGTGTGGGGGAGGGTATCACTGGTTGGTTGGTTGGTTGGTTGGTTGGTTGGTTGGTTGGTTGGTTGGTTGTACTGTGTGAAGACCATTGGTTTAGCTCCATGGTTTCACCAAGCATGCACCAAACACCCTCCAAGTCCAAGGCCCTCAGCAAGACTATTTAGCCCTGAATCACTAACAGCAAGTGGTTCAGACTTAAAACCAATTTTCTTTTCTGACACACAGTTTGGTAAGATTCATGGCAGGAAGAAGGCTTGGAACACCCTTTACACAGGGAACAGGAGACTCTTGAGCCAAATCAGCCCAGAAAGTGAAGTAAGCTTCCCCTTTGACAGCCTGCATGGCCCAGGGAGGAGCACCCAGCAAGGGGGTGGGTCGGCGCACTGGCTCTCCTGAGGTCAGAATTCTGCTCTCTTATTTATGTACTAAGCACAGGCTCCTCCAGACCGACCCTGCAGTGCTGCCCCCTTCCCCTCCCTCCCTCCCTTCCTTCCTCCCTCCCTTCCACCTTCCTTCCTCCCTCCCTCTCTCCTCCCTCCCCCTCCCTCCCTCTCTTCCTCTCCCCCTTCTTTTCCTGCCATCTTTCTCACTCTCTTTCATCTCCATTGCCTAGGAAATTAGCCCTGATCATGGTGGGGATATGTTTCTACCTGAATATGGGAAAGCAAGTTCACCATGGGCTGAGACTATACAATGAGAACACACAAAAAAGAACTCAAAACACACACACACACACACAGAGATTATCTCTCTCACACACACATATATACCACACATACAGACTCTCTCTCTCTCACACACACACATACACACATGCCACATATAACACACACACAGAGAGACTCACACACATACACATACATATATCACACGCAGAGACTCTCTCTCTCTCTCACACACACACACACGCACACACACGCATACACACATGCCACATATAACACACACACACACAGAAAGCGATTCTCTCTCTCTCTCTCTCTCTCTCTCTCACACACACACACACACACACACACACACACACCAAAACAAAATGCCACTTTCCATTAAACAGAACAAAGGGGCTGGGTGACGGCTTGGTCCGTAAAATGACTTCCAGACAAGCATGAGGACCTGAGTTTGGATTCTCCACGCGGGGCAGGACACATCTGGAACACCAGGTCTGGGGGGTGGGGCAGGAAAGGAGCTCTCTGGAGCCCACTGGTTAGCCAATCCGTTAGTGAGCTCCAAGATCAGTGAGGGACCGTTTCAAGAATAAACTATTAGAGCAACCGAGGAACACCTTAGTTGACACACCTCAAGTCAACCTCTGGCCTCTACATATGCATATATGCTCCCCCACCCAAATCTGTGCGTGTAACACACACACACACACACACACACACACACACACATTCACACACACACATAAACAACAAAAACATCATCACTGATGGGGAAGTGACTTGGGAAGTTGATCAGACACAGGGCGGGGCTGGCTGTAGACACTTGTTTCTGAGCAACTGTCTAGAACAACAACTGTAGGCTTTGAGCCTCTGAACCCAGAGCAAACACTCTGTTTCTGAATTCTTTAAACATCTTAGCCTTCATTGGTCAGCCCAAAAAAATAGACTATTACCACTACCCCCAGCAAAGATGTCTGAAACTTCTTCTGCCCTTCTGCTTTTATGAAAAAGATGTAAATGTTAAGTGGTTCACGGAGCCCACAAATATAATCAATGAAAATCAAATGACTGAGCATGTGTACCTAACACAGCAGGCATTCAGGCCAGTCCCTGAGTCTTTCAGCAGCAGAGTAAACCACACTGGAGGAACAGTGGTCATTCCTATTGTGAATCTCAGTCCTGAAGCAGAACAGAGCCATGATAATGGGAGAAGTATTGCCATGTCCTTTGCTTTTACTGAAGCAAGAAAAACTGCTACTTCCCTTCAGAAAGATTTCAACAAGACAGAATATCCTTTTTTTTCTTTGCACTCCAGATAATTGAATTTCTTTTTTCATCTGCCAAAGAATGTCAGAGCTCTGATCCTTCTAAGAAATCTGGGAGTAGTAGCCTGGAATTATTTATGATTTATGACTACTGTCATAAAGGATTTGAAGCCTGGGATTCAAAGGATTGATATGACCAATATGCTAGACACTGCCCTTGACTTTCTCACCGAAGCCATGTGCTTCATTTTCCCTAACTGTGAAAAGGAAACAAAGAGCCGTAGAATGACAGACTTAGAAGGAACCTTTAGGATTTGGAACTGTGTGACATTTTGTAGAAGACCACCATGACCTGTCTGCGGTGCTTCATGTCCGTTGTCAGATTTGCAGGACTTAGAATCACCTAGGAGACCAAGATACGTCTTTGGATGTGTCTGCAGGAGTGATTCAGAGAGGACTGACGGAGGGAAGAGACAGATGCGGAGCGGTGCACACACCCCACCACCCCCACCCCCCACCCCGTGGCCTGAGGATGATGTGGAAGGACACGGACTGCTGGGCACCTGCATTCCTTTCTCTTCCCTTCTCGGTTCGGATGAGACAAGTCATTGGAACGTGCTCCAGTCCATCGGCTCTGCCCTGCCTTCCCCACCAGGGTGAAGTGCACATTCAAACCGTGAGCGAGCCAAAATAGGTCGGTCTTCCGCTAAGCTGCTTCCTGTCTGCTGTTTGGTCACAGCACTAAGAACTGTAACTGGTACACAGTCTACGGCTGAAGACATGAGAGTAGAGTTCAGACCCTATTCCAAGTCTCTGCCTCCTCAGACGTCTTCCCTCTGCGTAGGCGAGGTCACTGCTGAAGCTTAGGTCATCCGCTAGGACTATGAATGCTTGGACATGCCTTGGGTGACAGTTGGTGTCAATGGCCGCTTGTCACAAATCAGAATCACCTGAGTAGGAGTCCTCACCCGAAGAATGGCCTGATTGCCGTAATTGATGAGGGAAGACCCATCCCTGGCCGTGGGTGGCGCCTTCAGGTAGCACTCTAGATGAAAATGGATACGAGAGAGGGAGCGATTACCATCCCTTTGTTCACTTGGCCCTCCCTCTTTATGCTGAGTCAGTGTACCTTGTTGTTGATGCTGCTGATTCATCTGCTGATACCAGAACCAGCATTTCCAGGCTCCCAACCTAGACTAAGGGACCAGTGGCTCTCCAGGAACCTTTCAAGTTTTCCACACCAGACTGGGACTGCTGAGATAGTCAACATTCCGGACCAAGCAGCTTCCGGGCTCTCAGCCTCTCCATTGGGATTCAGCTGTTGTTATTAGGTTAACATAAACAGACTTAATACATTCATATATATACACCAATCCCATCAATTCTGTTCCTCTAAAGAGCATGACTAATACACCTTGGAATTACAAAATACAAATCTTAGTTTTCCTCCCAAGATCATACAAGCCAACATTTCAGCTACCATATTGCCAACACATCTTCCCTACCTTCTTTGCCGATATTTCTGGGCCCCTGTGCCTGGCAGGGCCACCGATCAAACAGAGTATTGTGAAGTCTATGCCTTCACCAGCTACTATGATGCTGCCCAGGTGCCTTTCAGAATGTCGAGATGGGAGGTGATAAGAGGTGGGACCTGGCAGGATCTCACACGAACAGACCTCAGAGGGTTAAGCTGGGGCAGGATATATGGGGGTGGGGGGTTATCAAACAGGTCATAGGAGATGGAACATGGCTCCATGAGTCCAGAGTATTGAAGAAAACACCACAGAAAGCAATCTAGGTAAATAACTGGAAATTATCTCAAGTTGTGTGTGTGTGTGTGTGTGTGTGTGTGTGTGTGTGTGTGTGTGTGTGTGGTGTTGTTGTTGTTGTTGTTGTTGTTTTGTGATCAGGTTCACATATAGGGCCTGAAAAGGGATGAATAGAAAGATGATATAAACCATAAAGAATCCACAAAAATCTCTTAGAGTTAATAAACACTCAAAAAAAGAGGCACTAAATAAAATCAGCATAACAGCCAGGCGGCGGTGGTGCACACCTTTAATTCCAGCACTCAGGAGGCAGAGGCAGGCAGATCTCTGTGAGTTCGAGGCCAGCCTGGTCTACAGAGTGAGATCCAGGACAGGCACCAAAACTACACTGAGAAACTGTCTGGAAAAACAAAAGCAAAACAAAACAAAACAAAAATTAGCACAACAAACCAGCAGCCTTCCTATATATCAGCGACAAACATCTGAAAAAGAAATCAGGGAAAGAGTCTCATTCACGATAACCACCCCTCACTCCCTGCAGAAAATAGATGGAATAAACTTAGTGATGGAAATGAAAGACTTCTACAACAAGACTTTAAACACCAGTGGGAAAAATGGGGAAGGCACTAAAGGTGGGAAGACCTCCCATGCTTGTGGGTTAGAAAAAGTAATCTTGTAAATGTGGCCATCCTACAAAGAGCAATGTACAGATTCACCACCATCACAACCAAAATTCCAGGGCCATTCCTAACACAGAGGGGGGAAAAAATCAATTTCAATTTTTATATAAAGTACAAAAGACCAAGGATAGTCAAAACAATTTAAACAAACAGAACCAGAGGAGGCATCACCAAAACAGATTTCCAATTATTCTGCAGTGCCGCGGTAATAAAGACAGCATGGGACTGGCCCAGAGACAGACGTGAGGACCGGAGAAGCAGAGCAGAGCCCTGGCTGTAAGTCTGTGTGGCTGCAGCCGCGTGGGAGCTCAGCCTGAAAGTTTCCGGGGATGAGAAGTAGAGGTGCTGAGTGACCCAGCCGTACCACTCCCGGGCACAAGCACCAGACTTCACAGCCGACTACAGAGACCCTCGCACATCCCTGTTCCTTGCGGCTCTGCTCACAGTAGAAATGGAATCAATCCAGACGCCCATCCACTGATGAGTGGACCAGGGAATGGTAGGTAGTACACAGGCACAAGGGCGTCCTCAGGCCCAGGAGGACGAATGCCTCCTGTTCTTTCTCATATGTGGATCTGATCTTCGAATCTTTTGTTTTGTGTTTAACTTGGAGCACATTGGAAGTCGGGAAGCCAGAGAAGGGTTGTTTGGGGAAGAGGGCATTAAGGGAGGCAAGACAGTAGAATATAAAACAAATGAGAGAGAAAAGGGGAAGCAGGGGGTGGGGAGGGGAGTGGGGAGAGAGAACCAAAATACAGGAAGAAGCCACGTGGAAACCTACTCTATTGCAACCCAATTAAAAACTATAATTGGAGGGAAAGGAGAACACTATGTAGCAGAGAGGCATTAAAGAGTTAAACTGGGGTGAAGGGCATGTGGTACAGTGCCTAGTGGATGGTTTGCTTCTAGAAGATAGAGATTATTAAAAAGAAGAGGAGGAGGAGGAGGAGGAAGGAGAAGGAGAAGACGGAGAAAGAAAGTGTCAGCCCCAGACATGGGTCACCTCCCGGTGTGTTACTGGTCAGGCAGGCATCAGAGGCACCCACAACAACACCTGCTATTGCCCCTGCTCTTTCTGGGCCACCATATCTAGATGGTAAGATGCTATTACTGACGACAGCACAGCCTTCGGTGGCAGGGCATAAATCAATCAATCTCAAGCTGTCTGAAAAACCTTACCCGTGCTAGCTGGTTTTCACAGTGCTAGACTAAGGGTATCATGTAGACTACAGGGGGAGAGAGGGAAGAGAGAGAGACATCAGTGAATTTATCCAGCATGAGTCCCTGCATACTGCCATGGCCAACCCGCCAGGTGAGATGTATCTGTTGCCGCTATAGTGGCATGATGTTTTTAGGGTGACCAACTGATGCACAGGAGAGAGTACATGCCAATTAATAGAAACTTGGTCAAATGCCCATGGGAGGTCACAGAACCTAAAGGGGAACCTACTGATGCTAACTAGTCATGCTGTCAAACTGCCTTCTAAAGTTTATACCCATCCATCTGTGCTGCTCTCTTGGTCAGAGAAGTTTGTTTTTGTCTCCAATGGACAGTGGTCACAGGGTTGAAAATAAGTAACTGCGAGTGTTCAATCTTAAATGGGTCATCTATGGCAACCTATTGCCCTCTCCCCAACCTCCAAGACTCAGGGACCATCATGGAAGAAGAGGGAGAATATAAGAACGGCATAAACTGTTTCATGGCTGTTAGACTCATAAACGCGTAGCACCTTTGGTTACCTGCACACCATCAGGCAGTCACTATTCCAGCATGGCGGTGGGAAGGGCTCAGAGGCCACTCCTAGACAAGGAGCTAGTGGCAGTTGATGTCTACTTGAGGGAAGAAGAGTCATTTTTCTTTGGGGACATGGCCACTGGTGAGTTGTCATGTTCTAGCGGATGTCCTGACACTCAGACACAGAAGACTAGCATTAATTGGACTCAATCCAATATCAGTGGGATATTTAAAAAACAGAGGACATAAAGGCAGGAGGGGGTGTTCAGGACAGGCTTGGGGGAGTGGGAGGTGGGACATGGGTGGGTAGATATGATCAAAGTGCATTGTATGCATGTATGAAAATGTCAAAGAATCATTTTTTAAATATTTTAACAAGAAAGATGACCCAATTCTTCCTTCCCCTCTTTTTATTCCTCCTTCTCTTTTCTAAATTGTTACTTAAAACTTTTTTTCAAACAATATATTTAATCATATTTCCCGGCTGGGCGGTGGTGGCACACGCCTTTAATCCCAGCACTCGGGAGGCAGAGCCAGGCGGATCTCTGTGAGTTCGAGGCCAGCCTGGGCTACCAAGTGAGTTCCAGGAAAGGCGCAAAGCTACACAGAGAAACCCTGTCTAGAAAAAAAAAACAAAACAAAAAAAATCATATTTCCCCTCCCCAACTCCTCTCAGATCCTCCCCACCTCTGTACTTACCCAACTTCCTGCTTGTTCTCCCTCTCTCTCTCTCCCTCCCTCCCTCCCTCCCTCTCAAAAAAGAAAAAAACAATTATGAATCAAAATAGACAAAAAAAAATCAGTATGACAAAGAATACTAAAACAAGACAAAAAATCACGCGCGCGCGCGCGCGCGCACACACAGAGAGAGAGAGAGAGAGAGAGAGAGAGAGAGAGAGAGAGAGAGAGAGAGAGGAGACTGTTTTGTGTTGGACGACAACCACTCCTAACATTGGACCTGCCCTGGAATATGGTTGATACACCCAGTAACTGACTTTGCCTTTCCCAGCAGGCATAAAGAGCTCCACACCTGAACAATGTGCAGAATAAGAGACTTGGGGGAACTCAGCTCTAAGCCAATGTCTTTATTAAGCACCTCCCCTCAAGGCTCGAGCACCTATGTGGAGGAAGAGGCAAAACGGTTGTAAGAGGCAGAGGTGGTGGATGACTCTAACGAAACAGCATCTTTCAGACCCAACAGGACTGAAGCACACATGAACTCACAGAAACTGGGATGGTACACAAGATGTACACAGGTTCAAACCAGACACAACCCTAGCATCGAGAAGCGGGAGAGGGGGGACACAAAAAGTCCCATCCCTAAACAAGAAGCTCTTTGCAATTTATCTTTGTGATTTTTTTCAAAGCTGCAAAGATTTATGCTTCCTTTCTGGGGGTCCCAAGACCCATATCAAGCAGACCTAACATCTTTTCTGAAACACATGCAGTCTGCCATCCTGTCTTATACTTGGAAGGTAGGGAGGCACTGTCTTCTTGGAAGGACAAAGGCAAACTCTCAGCAGGAATAGGAACCTTGACTCTCTCCCCCATCTTCCTCCCCGTCCCCTGTGTACCCTTGGAGGCCAGAAGAGAGCATTGGAATCACTAGAGTTGGTTACACACAGTTGTGAACTGCCTGATGTGGGTGCTGAGAACTGGAGTTCTCAGAACAGAACGCATTCTCAACCACTGAGCCATGCCTGCAGCTCCTTGGATTTCTTTATGAGCAATAGCAAAATATTGTCAATCAGTCCTCAAAAAAAAAAGTGTGCCTAAGCATAGGCATACATTTAATAGAAATTTTACTGGTAAAAGCATTTGCTATAACTTACAAGTAAATATTCAAAGTCTGTCTTGTAAATTCTATACAGTAATCTCATTTGCTCACAGATGGAGTTCCTAGACTTGCATCTTTCTCTTGTGTCCTTAGCCGATCTAGGATGACAATTAACAAAGGAGTATAGTTCCCACTTGAATGTAGGATAATATTTTTATCTGTGCTAATGAGCAGCAAACAACAAAGACATGTCCACACAACGCTACTTGTTCACCAATGACACTCTCAACTTCGGTGATAAACCAAGCAACAGTTTTTGAATACTGGAAGATTATATCCTTAACTCGGGGGCCCAGCACCATCTGTGTTTAAATGGGACCTGAATTATTAACATTTTCTCCACCATTTCCTTGAATCTAGACACCAAAACGAGAAGCCCATCCCTGACTTGTAGCCCACTGTGATGATTTCAGCTACCAACTTGAAGCCATTGCACACGACACTGGGACAGGCCAGTGTCCAGCAAGCCAGCGTGGCTGATGTAAACACCTTTGAGAAAACCAAGACCACAGCAAAGTAGCTAGAACCCTTCAGCAGTGATGAGTTCAGGGACATTCTTGCCCTTTTTTTGTATATAATTTTATATAAGTTTACACAACTTAATTTTTAATAGTGGCTCACACAGTCCTCAAAACTCAACAATCTAAGCTAGTATGAACTGGCTGGAGCACTCTAGTGGAGGGAAGACCTCCTTCTGCAAGTGCAGAATTAGGGAAAAGATGGCCATTTCATTAGATGCATATGTATTCATACTGTTACAAAGTCTTTTGTTTAAAAAAAAGTGACTTTTAAAAAACCTTGTCTAGTGGGCAGATTTGCCATTTTGGTCCAAGTGTGTGGAGGTTTAGGCCCTCTTGTTTCCTTAAAACAGCCTTCACCCACACCCACCAACTCTGCCATAGACACCCACTGCACAGAGATAGCCATTTAAGCCACCTCATGAGAGCTGCACCTTGTCCTGTCCAAGATAACGCTTTCCAGAGCCAAGTTTTTAGTGTAATTTATTCCGAAACTTTGATGGGGGAAACTTGTACTCTTGAAGCTGTTCAGATGTGGAGCCAGGGGGATCTTGTGGGCTACAGTGGCCTCTTCAGCTGCAGTTGTAAACCCGATGCTCAGGGTCACCATGTGGGTTTATAAGCTTCCTTCAAGGATGGCGAATCTATACCCTGTAATGAATGCATTATGACTCTTTGTACATGCTTCCCATTTGTTGCATGTATTTCATAGATTGGATCCTTCATCTGAGTGTTACATGATCCTACTTGAGTAAACTGTGAATATTCAATATGACTAAAAGACTTTCTTTGCTTCAACAAAACTGATTGCAAAATAAGGGACTCCTCACAATTAGAAGTTGATCACTCAAAAGACAGGTTTCTCCGGCAGGAATAACCACGTGTTTAAAACAACTTGATCATAATAAAAGAAGCACCACGGGGGTTTCTGCCCTTTTGTATGGGTCTCCTGAACCCGGCAGTGATAAGAAGCTGGGGAAATAATAACCTTTCATCAAATCACTATGTCACTGATATAAAAGCAGCAGTGAGTGAATCAATCTTAAAATGCTAAGTTACCAGTTACTTTATGAAGAAATTAAGCTGTACTGCTTTGCAGTATAAACATAACTAAAGGTGCTGTGCACGTTATTGAGGAGACTGTTGTCTAGACAGTTTTGATGTGCCCCAGATTGTACCATAGAGCCTGTAAAGTCTTGTGTTTGTGGCATTTACCAAAACTAATATGTAATGTCTAATATGTAAAAGACACTCGGAGAACAGATAGAATGGATGCATACATGTCTTACTGATTGAAGGCAATGATTGGCATTACTTTAAAAGTTTCTTTTATTAGATAAAAGCCCTGTTCATCATTTCATATTCAATGTCAATTTTTAAATAAGCATTTCTTGTATTGATACCATTTTAAGTTTAGTAATCCTTGAATTAAATGATCATGTTTTAAAATTATTGTCAAATTATATTCAAGAAGTCACAGTACTTTTCTGTCACTTCTTTCCTGGCCAGAATCCATTTCCTTTCCTACCATTACATCATCCTTCTTTTCTCCTAGCAAATCTTCTCTCTCATGACTCCATGTTGGAGGTGACTGCAAATTCAGGCTAGCTTTGGGCACATGACCCAGATCTGGCCAAGAGGACTCCATGTTGGAGGTGACTGCAACTTCAGACTGGTGTTGGGCATGTGACCCAGACCAAGAGGACTGTCTTCAGACACTGACTTGGAGCTAGGATATCACCTAATCTAGACCAATTACAAATACTCTCAAGACTTTTCCTGGGAGCATTAGGAGAAAGATGATCTCTCTATCAGTGCACTGAGCCACATGGGGAAGCCTAGTGTTGATGATAATCATTTTCAGGGGGAAGAGTTGGACCAAGATTGAGACCAGTATAGAAAGATATAGAATGAGAAGTAGGAAAGGCAGACTCCTGAGGATAGTACCATCTTCATATCTGCCCTATGATGAAAGGTCCCTCTGCCTGTGGACTTTGAAATTCATAAGAATGCCATGCCATGGGTTTCTGTTATGAACATCCAAGTGAGTCTGTCTTATCAACTGTCCAGTGACGATAGTCACAGCATATTCTCCTTGGTTACCTTTTAAATACCAGTGAATACAGAATGCAGCAATTTACATCCTGCTAAATATCCCAAACATTTATATTGGGATCACCAGCTTAAATTCAAAAAAACTATTAAAATAATTTTTGTTTCCCTTGACAGCAAAGAAGCTAAGACAAGTATTTTCTGAAAACTCTCAAGTCTTAGAAAACTGTAATTCAGAGTCTTTTAACTATATAGGACTTTATATAGTGGGTGAATACTATTTATCATTACTGCCGAAGGATGCAAGGTCCAAATAGAGGTAATGTAGTCATATAGCAAAACATACACAAACCCACAAATGACAACAGGACATCCTCATGAGACTCCTCTCTCCAGAGAGAAGCTATGAAAACAGAGAAGAACCACTGTCAGATAATTTATCCCCTGGTATCAGGAACAGTATGGAAGGGGATGGACCAGGGTGCTCTGGGGTTGTTATCATTCTATTTCACCATCTGTGGAATCTACTATGTCATCTCTCTATCGAGAGGGTAGGGGAACCATGCTTTCTTCCTCGTGGTACTCAATGGAGACAGTCAAATACTCCTTTGGCAAATTAGCTACAAGTACTATTTTCATGACTATACAATTAACATATTGTGCTTTACGAAAGTTTACATGCTTACAAGAAGAACTGATCAGATAAATAACTAACATCCTGGGGATTTTATTCATCAGCCTGTTACCTGGTCTAAGTGTGTTATAAGAAGATGGTAAGAAGTATGGGTTCTCCTCTGCCACTGAACTGTCTTCACCTTTGCTTGCCCGGGCAGGGCTATACGCTAACCACTGTCAGTTACCCTAGTGCATGAGACAGTCTCTGCCCTCTACAAACACACAAGGCAGATGTGAAGCCAGATGCATTCCTCACTAAGCACAGCATGAGTGCTAGAACAGATGGGCAGGCACAGGACTATCTCAGCAGCAAGCAAGAAGTGATTAAGCCCAGTTAACCTTCATTAAAAATGGCAGCTTAGCATGAAAAACTATGTGGGTGCTACAGAAGAAATTCATATGGAAAAACACTGAACAGTGAAGCAAAAGGTGAACAATGATCGTGAGTGGAGGTTTTGTGAGATTAAACATTTTACCAAGGGGTTGTATTACATCCCTAGGTGATGACGAATTAGTATAGACTTTTAAACACATGAGCTGAAAACACAAAGCAAAAACTTAGGAAGAAAATTCAAGTCCCTAAGTGAAGAATTTCTTTTTTTTTTTTTAATTAAAACTTTAATATGAAGATCTTGCAAATAGAGACACATCACACGGTGAATAAGCCAAACCCAAAGTCTGTGCACCTCTGTGAACTCCCACATGGTTTCTGTACAGCAATAGAAACAATCAGCAGAGCCAACAGACAGAGACAGAGTGAGAGAAAACCTTCACCAGTTACGCTTCACGCAAGGGGACAATACCCAGAGTCTCTGAAGAATTGCAAAAATAAGACCCCAACAAAATAAAACTACCAATCAATAAATGGACTAATGAACTGAACAGACTGTTAAAAACAACAACATCTAAATAAACATAAATAGCCAATAACTATTTTTAAAAGCCATCATAAAAGTGCTCATTAAAACTGCATTAAGATACCACCTCACCCAGTCAGAATGGCTATCATCAAGAATTCTGACAACAAATGTTGGAGAGGATGTGGGAAAGAGAATCCCTTATCCATCGCCGGTAGGGGTGCAAATTAATGCAGCCATTATGGGAATCAGTTTGAAGGCTCCTAAATTTTTTTTTTTTTCAAATAGAACTACCATATGACCCAGGTAATTCATTCTTGGAGACTCTGGTACTTTGAATGTAATTGGCCCCCCATAATCTCACAGAGAATGGCACTATAAGGAGGTGTGGCTTGAGTGGAGTGGGTGTGGCCCTGTTGGAGGAAATGTCTCACTGCTGTGGCAGGCTTTGAGGTTTCCTGTGCTCAGGTTACCACTCAGTGTAACAGTCAACTTCCTGTTGTCTGCAAGATGTAGGACTCTCAGCTACTCGTCCAGCACCACATCTGCCTGCACACCACCATGCTCCTCACACCTTGATGATAATGGACTGAACCTGTGAAACTGTAAGCTGCCCCCTCAATTAAATGTTTTCCTTTATAAGAGTTGCCATGGTCATGGTGTCTCTTCAGAGAGATAAAAACCCTAACACAGAGAGATACCCAGAGAACTCCACACCCTACCACAGTGATATCTGCACCCCTGTGTGTGCTGGCACTTTACACACTATAGCAAGGAAGTGGAAATAACCTAGTTTTTCATCAACGGATGAATCAGATAATGAAAATATAATACATGGAATGGAAGACCATTCAACTCTAAAGAAATACAAGATTTAAAAATTTGTACCACAAAGGATGGACACAGAATATGTGTTAAGGGTGGTCATAGGATCTCAGAAAGAACAAAAAACAGCATGTTCTCCCTTGTATGTGGATCCTAGCTTATAACATATACACGTGTGTATGTAAACAAATGTATGTGTGGGTACAGGATGGCTCGGAGTCAGGAAAATAGGAGAGGATAAACATTGGGCGGCGAGGAAGGATGGAATGCAGGTAAAGGCATATGTGTCGTGGATTTTTCACTTCTCTCCGGCGGAGGAGTGCATCGAAATGTAATTGGAGTGAAAGGGTGAAGTCCACAGCAGAGCACCCTGGCTCTCACTGAAAATAACTAAGAGAAAGCGTTCCGGTGGAAGAAGAAGCAGGAAGCCACTGTAATTTATTCAGATAAGGGAATGTTAAAACCCGAATTACAGAGAAGCCAGGGGCCATGGAAATGAATGAAAGTAGTTTAGGTTCCTCTGAATATACATTTGAAATACTACTTTAAAATTGTTGGATATAGGAAGTAAAGAGAGCCACTAATACTTCCATTTTTAACAAAAACATTTGTTTTTCTTACTTTTATTTATGGTGTGTGTGTGTGTGTGTGAGAGAGAGAGAGAGAGAGAGAGAGAGAGAGAGAGAGAGAGAGAGAAAGAGAGAGAGAGAGAGAGAGAGAGAGAGAGAGAGAGAGTCACATGTGTGTGCCAGCGTCTGTGGAGGCCAGAAGAGGGAGTCAACTCCTTTGGAGCTGGAGTCCCAGGCTGTGAGGCTCTGACATACGTGGGTGCTGGGAAGAGCATGGGGTCCTCTGGAAGAGCAGACGCTCAACTCTCCCAGGATTTCCTAATAGAATTACTGGAACTTGGCAGCAGCAATAATTAGAAATTTCAAGAAGAGGCGCATGGTCGGAAATGGAAGGAAACGATGCCCTTGGTGAATGTGAGGTGATGGTGACATGGTGTAAGAGATGTTGAAACACAATTTGTACTGGAAATGTCCAAGTCATGAGAGGTTAGAGCTAGAGGCAGCAAATTCAAAGTCCCGAGATTTCTCAAGGAGCCGCAACAGGCGTGTGTATGGTTATCGATGGGGACTGAGGCCAGAAGTAATTTAAAAAGCAGAGCTCTGAAGCCCAAGTTCTAACTGAAGGCATGGAAAGCCTTAAGAAAGGAGAGGTTGGTCCTTACCGTAGAAGAAGCAGGAAAGAACATCAGCCCATTCAAGGTTCATTTGCTCATTTGCCTTTAACAAAGAAACCTGTGATTTCAAAAAATTGTGTGTGTGTGTGTGTGTGTGTGTGTGTGTGTGTGTGTGTGTGTGTGTGTTTAAGGGAGTTTTATACCCTACAACCAGGATTAATAACACACTAGTAAGCCAGGTGTGGTGGCCCACGCCTTTAATCCCAGCACTCAGGAGGCAGAGGCAGGAGGATCTCTGAGTTCGAGGCCAGCCTGGTCTACAGAGTGAGTTCCAGGACAGCCAGGGCTACACAGTGAAACCCTTACCTGAAAAATTACAACAACAACAAAAAAGTGGATCTTCCTACTTCAAATGAAGCAAAAGAACCCCAAAAAACACTAGTAGCAAAACCAAACATAAAAGTCCAGTTTGAAGAAGAGTTATCACTTATGTTTTTTGTGTGTAAGTATGAGCTGTATTCATGTGTATGTATTCAATGTATATGCATGTACATGTGTGCATACCTATATGTGAGTATCTGTGTGGATGTCATAGGTCTATGTTGGGTTTCTTTTTCTATTGTTCACCACACTTTTTTATGTAAATGTGTGTGACATGTGTATACACAAGTGTTTGAAGATGTGTAGGCATGTGCATGTGTGTGTGTGTGTGTGTGTGTGTGTGTGTGTGTGTGTGGTGCAAGTGTGTGTATGTGTGTGTGCACATGCACATGAGTATGCATGAGTGTACAGGACTGAGGCTGACACTGAGAATCTTGTGTTATCATTCTCTATTTTATTAACTGACGTTGAATCTCTCTGTTGAACCCAGGGCTCCCCAAAGCAGAGGAGACAGCTTGTTCCAGGTACCATGCTATCACCCTCAAGTACTGCAGTAACTTCCGGCCCACTGACTTGCTGGTCTCTCTGGCAAATGAGTTCTAGGAATCCTCCTGTTTCCACTTTCCAAGGGCTAGGATTCCAAGAACCTGCTCTTACGTTCAGCTTTTTTACACAGTGCCAGGAAGCCAAACTCAGGTCTTTGTGCTTACATAACGCTTACCATTTTAATTTCTTTTTTTTTTTTTCTTTTTTTTTGGTTTTTCGAGACAGGGTTTCTCTGTGTAGCTTTGTGCCTTTCCTGGAGCTCACTTGGTAGCCCAGGCTGGCCTCGAACTCACAGAGATCCACCTGGCTCTGCCTTCCGAGTGCTGGGATTAAAGGCGTGCGCCACCACCGCCCGGCCCCATTTTAATTTCTTAAATCAAAAACCTCTCATTTTATTTTCCTTTCTATTATTTTCTTATTTTTCCCAAAATAAAGTATCAGTCAGGATTCAGATTATTTTTGTCTTGTGCTTTTTTTTCCATTTAAAAATAATATTTTAATCAACTTTGGTCATAGAACACTAACCCATGAATTGTAGTTATATACAGCTCTTGCTTGAGAAAGACGTAATTGCTTAAATAATGAGAGATAATTATAAATCACATCAGAAGAGACAAAAGCGACCTTCTGGTTGCTGAGTGATGGAAGGGAACCCAACCCATGAAAGAAAATGAACCCTCCATAAACAGATGCTTCTTATTTTGATGGAGAGAAGTTGCGTGGCAAGAATGTCCTCGTGGTCCTTACAGTCTCTGGTCTCCGCTGTTGGGAATGGTTCCCTTGGATCTGCCAGCATCACAGGACTGGAACTGAGGGTGACAGTGGGGAATGAAGCCTGGGCATCGGGGCAAAAACCCAAGAGAGGAAAGGGAAGAGGTCTCTCCACAGACTCCGTGCGTGCGTGAGTGCGTGCGTGCGTGCGTGCGTGCGTGCGTGCATGCGTGCGTGTGGAGAGCCAAGGCATCTCAGATCTCTGTGCTAGCAGGAGAAGCCACCCACGATAGCGTGAGTTTGCTTTTTTTGTCGCCTTTCCATCAATTTCAGCCTTAAATGTACCCAAAGTTAACTATTTAGTTTCTTTGTTGGCTCTTTTACTATAAAATCTATCTCATGTTGAAGTCAATGGGAAAGGTGGGTAGTACTGACTCTCGCCAGTCTCCTCACAAATGGTTCCAGGTCCGTCTGGGGCAGTAAGTCCCTAATGGATGGCAAAGCCACACCCACAGCCAAGTGCTCTCCCCCTCTGCCCTTCCCTTTTCCTTTCTTTCTTCCACACCACAAACCTAGGTACACGATAAACTGGCCCGATTTAAGGCATAGAACTTGATGACCTTTGACCTGTCTATATGCTTCTAAAACCAACACCACAATCAAGAGGACTGACCTTTCCATTACCAGAGTGTCATCTTGTCCCTTTGCGTCGGCCCTTCACCTCCTCTCCAATCACTCATCTATCTGCTGTCATCGTGTATTGGTTTGTACCATCTAGAACTTTCCACAGATGGAGTCATTAATGTCTCCTTATTCTCCAGTCTTCTCCGTGTAATGGCCTGGAAAATGTTCCATATTGTGTTGTGTATCAGTACCTCATCCCATTTGTCAGCCTTCTGCTCTCTGGATACACCACAGTTTGCTGAACTATTTACCTACTAAAGAGCCCATTGGGACAATTAAAACTTCTCTGTTTGTACACAGTCCGTGTGTGGAAATCCCCTCTCTATTCTCTTGACTAAATTCCTGGGGGAGAATGGCGAGGTCGCATGGTAGACAGATGTGAAGCAATTGCCACACTGTTTGGATAGACTTGGCATCATCTGACTCTTAAATGTTTGGTAGGATTTGTAATTACACTCACCTGAACTTGAACTTTTTGTTATTGGAAAAAATTTTAACTAGAAATCTAGCATCTTGAAAAGTATGTTTGTGGGTTGGGAATGTAGCTCCTAGGACAATGCTTGCCTGGCATGCACAAGGTCCTGGATTAGATCCCAGCAGCACAACATGAATGTTTTTAAAGATGTGGGACCACTAGCCAGACCTGGTGGCACAGGCCAATAAGCCTGATTATTCAGGAGGCTGAGACAGGATGATCACAAGTTCAACACCTAGCTGTACTGCAGAGGAAGTTAAAAGCCAGGCTGGCAGGCTTAGTGAGACCCTGCCTTAAAACACATACAAAAAAAAAAAAAGAAGGTTAAATTAAGTGAAAAGGACTGAGGATATGGCTCCGTAATAGAGTACCTTCCCTGCATTCACAAGTCTATATATCCAATCCACAGCTGTGTATAGACAGACAGACAAATAGATGATGCATGTAATCACTTAAAGCTTTCCTGCCGGGCGGTGGTGGCACACGCCTTTAATCCCAGCACTCGGGAGGCAGAGCCAGGCGGATCTCTGTGAGTTCGAGGCCAACCTGGGCTACCAAGTGAGTTCCAGGAAAACGCGCAAAGCTACACAGAGAAACCCTGTCTCGAAAAACCAAAAAAAAAAAAAAAAAAAAAAAAAAGCTTTCCTAAGACTTACTGATGTTAGATGTGGGGTTTTTCTGATTATTATATTTTTAATATAAAATATTATAATAATATTTTAATATAAAATATTATTATATTTTAATTAGCTAATAAAACAACAGGTTTAATTATATTATTTTCATACTTTTATGATTTTTTTATTTCAGTGTTTTACTTAGAGTTGTTATTGCTATGCTTTCAAGTTCACCAATCCTTTCCTCAGTTCTTAATCTACAATTGGCCTCATCTAGAGTTGTTTTGATTGGAAGTATTTTTTTCCAAAATTTCTGGATAATTAGCTTTGGTCATTGTATGCATTCTGTATATACTCCTGTTATTTTCATGTTTTCCTTTATTACTTTGCACATATGGAGAATATATATGATACTCCTTTTGATATTTTAGCTACTAATTTTCTGAATTATGCTATTTCTGGATCTATTTCTAGTGACTGATTATTCTCATTATATTATGAATTCTCTACTTTGCATGGCTAGTGTGTGTGTGTGTGTGTGTGTGTGTGTGTGTGTGTGTGTGTGTGCGTGTGTGCAGACTTACAAAGACCAGAGGCCGACATTGGGTGTCTTCCTCAACTGTTCTCTACCTTATTTTGAGACAGAGTCAGAAATCTGAATTACTAATCATAGAAATTCCAGAAATTGCTCAGTCTTTCCAGAGCTGCAAAAAACATAAGTGAATACAAGTGTTCCTAACATCAAACCTATCTCCATTTCCATGAACTAAGATTCAGAGTACTAGTCAGTATGTACTAATTCATCTTTTTACATCCAAGGCCAATGATGTGATATTTCTCCAGCATCGTGCATGTCTGCATGGGGCATAGGGGCCCTGTAAATACGCGAGTATATATTTTGTATCCAGCTGTGTCTAGATTCAGGATTAAAATAAAATTTATGAGTAAACTTTGTTTAATAGCCATAAACAGGAAATGGCTATTTGTAAATTCATTAATAAGAATTCTGTTTATAAAAGTATTGTGGGGGGATGCCCTTTTGTTTGGATGAGTGAGATCCTGTTGTCAGTATGAAAAATATATATATCAAGTTGGATCTTGCTAAGGACCCACATTGGATGCTCCCTGCATTTTGGATGCTCCCTGTACCGTGCAGCTCTGGACAAACTGAGCAATCCGAAGAGACTTAGAATTAGTAATTCAGATTTCTGATTCTGTCACAAAAAATAAGATGGGTAGCAGTTGAGGAAGACACCCATGCAGGCTCATGACAGAGTCCTGAGTTCCCCCTGTACTGAAGCTGCTTCCCTCAAAGATGCTAAGTTCTTGACTGAACTAAAGCCTTGCAGGAGACTTGTCACCTAGTCCCTGCCCCGCTTCCTCTGACTCTGTCCCTAGAGCCATGCTGGCTGCTTACAGACTTGACTTCTTCTGAAGTTCGGGCCCAGCTTGTGTCTCTTCTCACTCTTAGAGACTAACATAGTTTTTCTTCAACTGAAATATAAGCAGTATATGTATTTTCAGACCTGCTATAGAATAATTCATTATTCTGACTCCAAATAATCAAACCTAATTCTTAGTAGATGACATAGTCTAACTTATGCAAAGCAGATATGGTATAGCTCACAATGGAAGGTGTAAAAGGGGGTGCTGAAGAAAATTGCTAAAGTTGTTGACTGCTCGTTTCATGCATATACATGTGTGGCAGTTTTGTTTCCATGGTGAACAACCTCGGCTCTGCTGTACTGAGCACTTGGGTGTTGATAAGACAGCCTCTAGAACTCAGTTTCAAATGAGAAAAACGCTGCAGACTCCACCAATCTTTCCCAGTGGTGTCACCTACCACGCCTCTTCTTCCACATACAGGTGCCTGGACCAGAGACGTTACCTAGGTAATTGTGCGCCTAGACAGGTGCAGCCAGGTAAGGCTTTCCCTGGCAGTTCAAGGAGACACAGGACGGAGGGGCAGCCACGTCCACTCACCCAGCCAGAGCTCTTCCAACTGAATAAAAAGCCAGACACAAACTATCAGAAAAACAAATAAATGATAGAAGAAGTAAGTTTATGCTGACCTGGCCAGATTCAAGAACTCAGACAATGTTGACGACATCGGCTCGTGTCGTGTGTGTGTGTGTGTGTGTGTGTGTGTGTGTGTGTGTATACACTTATGAAGACTTTGATGAACCCACCCATCTAGCTCACACTCTGCCCTGGCTCAGCTTTGTCCTCAGGAATCACTCAATTCGTTGAACAATTCCATTTTGAACAGAAGCTGAATGTGGTAACATAGTTCCTGGAAACATTTTAACATTATGTTTGGTAATTAATAAAGGATAGGTGAAACTGCTTTGCTACTCTGCTTTTGATGCTACCATGTCAAGTATAAAAAATGTGATCTAAACCCAGCTATAGCACCCTCTGCTTTGGAAGCCAATGAATTCAATGGCTTCAAGTCTCATAAATACATAACATGCTGTAAAGAATAACATATGCCGTTCTTCATGTCTGTTGATGCATCTGAACCACAAAAACAAAACTTATTCAGTTTGCCTCTCGGAAACCATGGATTTATAATCCAGCTTTTAAATTGTAATTTATGTCTTCAGTTGCCCGTTAGGTTGTGGTGAAATAACATGCTTTGGACCTGCATTGGCCTTACTTAGCACATATAATTTACACATTACGTTTTCTTCAACTACTTACTCCTAGCAGAGTATTTGCTTGGCTCAAGGCAGATGGGAAGTAAGTATGCTTTAAGTTAACGGCCCCCATCAGTATCATGGCTGACCGTCTCCGGTGTATTGTGATGCTGTCAGTCCCTGCATGCCTGTTCAACGACTCACCTGCACATCTGGATCATATGCAGTGTGTGTGTGTGTGTGTGTGTGTGTGTGTGTGTGTGTGTGTGTATGAATACAGCACACCAATCTGAAGTGCACAGCACAATGAATTTTCTAGTGAATGAGCTGAGCAGATCATCAACCAGCTCAACAGACATCTCCAGATTTCCCTGTGTCTTCAACCAGCTAAAGATGACTTCTATTCTGACTTTTATCAGTGTGGATTAGGCTGCTTTTGAACTTTATGTAAATAAAATACAGCCTTGAAGTTATCTTTAATATGTAACAGTCATAAGCTTGGTGGCTCACAGCAGCCACCATTTTTATTGGCTCACAGTTCTCTGGGTTAGAATATGTCCCGGGTTCAGCCTGGCTGTTCCATAGCTTGACCTCGGGTCACTTGTAGGTCTGCGGCTGTCTGGGAACTTCGGTGCTATGAGATCTGACAGGGCTAGAGAAGTGGCTGGTGCTTTCTCGGAGCTCTTAGCAAGCTCGGTGTCTCCAGCTGAGCAGCCTGGGCTTCCTCACATGGAATCCATGTGCCATGAGGGAGAGCGCAGCGGCCTTGGAAGCCTTGCTGGGGAAATCACAGTGTTACTTTTCCCACAGGCTGTTGTCAAGAGCACCTCCAACAGCAAAGAGGGAGCAAGCAAGAGGGAGGGCTGTGGCGCAAGTGAAGCACCCGGCCGAATGAGCGCTTCCCCGTGCACTGGTTTCTGGAAGTCTGACGGATTTTACTTAACGGTTCACTTGGATGCACTGTGTGTGTGTGTGTCACTAGCTTGCGCTTTTTAACTGCTGTGCAGCATCCTGTTGTATGCAAACAACATGATCAGCGTCTCCTGGGTTGTTCTCAGTGGGCTACTTTGAATAAACCAGCTATAGACGCCTGTGTGTGTCTTCCGGTAGACACAGGCTCACAGGGCACATACCCAACAGTGAAGTTATGGGACCACCATGTGCACACGTGGTCAGGGTTACATGTTCAGGAAAGTGTGTTTTCCAAGTGGAATTGCAAAGTGTTTTAGTCTAGAAGGTCACAGCTTTCTAAGTCACTATCCACACGTCTGTCCTCTTGAGGTTCTTTTTTTTTTTTTTTTTTTAATGTGCATTGGTGTTTTGCCATGGGTGTCAGATTCCCTGGAACCGGAGCTACAGACAGCTGTGAGTTTCCATGTGGGTGCTGGGAATTGAACCCGGGTCCTCTGGAAGAGCAGTCAGTGCTCTTAACTGCTGAGCCATCTCTCCAGGCCCCTCTTGAGGTTCTTGAACATAGCTTTGGATGACTTTCCTGTCAGCTACTCCTGTTCCTCCTTTAGTGGTGAAAAACACTTCTCCTCTAGGTGACTATCAATCTCCTTTCAGGACAAACTTCCTCAGCTACGTCAGGATTAAACTGGAGAATGCACCTTCATCACTGTAGAAGTAAGACTCTCTGTGTGCTTGTCATAACAGAGATTCAAGTCAAGTTTATGGCCCACTGTATGTGCCCCGATTCATGCGCTCCGACTCATGCGCTCCGACTGCATGTCCTCCAACTCATGTGTTCCTACTGCATGTGCTCCAACTGCATGCACTCTGACTCATGCGCTATGACTGCATGTGCTATGACTGCATGTGCCCTGTTTCCTGACAGTCTGGTAACTTCTTGGTCCTAATTTTCAGGCTTTCAAGCTCCTGATGCTCTGTTAGAGTCCCTGTTCTCTCCTACCTGGTCAGCACTGCCTGGCTGCCTCCAGACAGAGCTGGGAATGAGTCTGTGTCATACTAATCTGTAAGCACTTGCCTTTGCTCAGACCTCTCTGCAATGAGCATAGTCCACCCCATCCTGAGTCATGCATGGGGCAGGACTTAAATTTAAGAAGTTACGTTGTCTGTATTCCTAAGGTTTGGTGACCACAGGGCAACATTAGTTCGGCCTTACTGGCTGTCAAAACAATGTGCCTCTACAGACAAGCATTGGGTGTTCTGCTCTTAGAAGGTGGTATGTACACCCAGCCATGGATACTTACACACTCACACATATGCATATACACACATACATATGCATACACATTCACACACATACTCATACATATATACACATACTCATACGCATGCATATACACATACATACATATGCATACACACATTCACACACATATGCACACATACTCATATATATGCATACACACTCATCCATATGCATACATATTCACCCACACACATACTCACACATACACACTCACACATATCTATACATACATACACACAGAGAGAAAGTTAATCAATGACCTTGTCCTTTTCAATCTGTTATTAAACAGGCTCATTTTCATCATCAAAGCTAATTTTTTTTTTCCAGAATCATCTAGGCTTTTCTTAATAAAGGAAAATGTGGGTAGGTTGGGAGGGGGAGGCTGGGGGAGCAGCTGGAGGGAAGAGGGGCATCTTGATTGGTGTGTAAAAAGAATGAAAATTTTTTTCTTAATTAAAAAAAGAAGGGAAAGTATGTAGGTTCATAACCTGCATGTGCTGTGATTTTTGCTGTCTCTGAGGTACTTTCTAGGCTGTGATTCAGTGTGGCATGCTGAAGAGACTTGAGTGTCCTCCTGACTAGTGAAGAAGCATACAGCCTGAAGTCTCCTGAGTTCTTAGACCATTTGCTCTTGGATGGACACGGGGCACTCCCGAGAAAAAGCAGTGCTACTTTGAACGTGAGGCTTTCTCTGGGAGACCGGGTGTATAATGAGTATGGGGACAGGTCCTGGATGTCTTATCGAAGACAAATTGGGGTCCAGACTCTAATAGTCTTTTCCCAGGCTTCCAGGAGGGATGCTACCAGCAGCAAGCACTAATCTGAGGGAATAAATCTAAACACACCGAGCTCTTTAGTCCATTCACTTTTTTCTTCTAAGACAAAATTCTGTCTACACAGCTTCAGTTCTAGTCTCACACTTAGTTCCTCTCTGTCCCTTCTCCTCCTGTCCTCTTATAGTTCTAAGTTCTTTCCATCTCGTCCTCATCTTTGTCTTTGTTCCTCTCTCCATCCTTCCTCTTTCTGTGAACCCTCTCCATCCAACCATCCACAATCCTCTGGCTCTGCCCCTCTCTGGTCAGGCAGGGCAAGTGTACTCGGTCGGTTGCTAGGTAACCTGCATCATAGCTTGAATGCAACTGGTATGTAAAAACCCTTTTTGTTCTGAGTAAATTGTTTGAGGGGGATTCTAGAGGTGCCACTTGGGCTGTGAGAGAAAGGTGGGGTCTGAGCTTAATTTGCACAAGAAACAAAGCTATGTACCTAATGTCTGCCTGGCCTAGATGGTGTCTCCGTATGGATATTTACCTTAATTCAGGAGACTAGCAGGTCGTCTGGAAAGCTTATACCATCTGCCATTTGTCTTGGATGTTTGATAGGTATCTCAGATAAAATGCTTTTGTTCAGAGCTGGCCCTGGCCTTGAATGCTTGCTAAAGGAGACAGTTGCAGAAGGCAGACATCCGATGCTAATGCTAAAAAGAAAGAAACAAAAAGCCTGGGAGCAGGAAGCCTTGCCTGTGTGACTGTTATCCGAATACCTTAATTGTATATGCCCAAGGAGTGGTCAATCCACACTGTCTAGAAGTTCTTAGGAAAAAGAATCAACTGGGAAAGCTATGACAGCACACATGAAGTTCATAACAGAAAACAGCCGACACAGTAAAAAGCCGAATAGCACCGATACTCCTTGAGCCTTGCCTTCCTCTGGAAGAATCCTTGACTTTTCCAGATAATAGCTTTGCCATAGCCAGCTGAATTCCTACTTCATATTTTTGTGGCCCGTAGCAAAGTCTGAATGCTAGGCCTGGCCAACAGTAAGGGAGTGGCTTTGTCCTCTTAAAAATAGAAATGATATATTTTATCTATATATTATCAGTTCTCTATCTATCTATCTATCTATCTATCTATCTATCTATCTATCTATCTATCTACGTTGTCATATCGATATATACAGTCCCGCTGTGTGACTCACAGGGAAACTCATGGAAAGTGCTCAGTGCATAGACTCATGCACAGTGAGAACTCAGTCAGTACCACTGTGGTGGTTTAAATGAGAATGTCCCCGTAAGCTCATGGATGTGAACCACCCCAGCGGATGGTGCTGTTCGGGGAGGCGTAGAGGCATGACCTTGCTGAAGGAAATATGTGTGCCGTGGGGTGAGCTCTGAGAGCAAAGCCTCTCTCTCCTTGCAGTTCTGTCTCTCTCTCTGCTTTGTGCTGGCAGTTCAAGATGTGAGCGCCCAGCTTCTGCTCTAACCACCACACTCACTGGCTGCTGCCACACCTCCCTGCTGTGATGTCACTGACACAGCTCCCTATTGTTATTTCAACAACAGCAATCCTAGCCTCTGGTTACCCCTCGCTCTCCGTCCTCATCTTTACTGAAAGATGGAGCTGCATGGAAATGTTCACGCTCTGACATCACCCAATACCACTTTACTCCATCCCATCCCTCCCCACAAAACAAATCTCCCTGGCTCTGCAATGACAAGAAAAACACACACCCTCTTTATCCTTTCTCCTCTGTAGCAGCTTACCCCTGAAGATACCGTTTCCTTTGCATTCCTTTCTGGCTACAACCAGTGTGTTCCTAGCAAAGAGACCTCAGTTTTCATATGCTTGCCCTTCTAAGATCCACATCCCAAATGTCTTCAGTCACCTGAACTTCCTTACAGTCTCTCAATAGTCACAGGAGGTGAGTAAATTCCAGGTACAAACTGAGGGAGTTCTCCTGACATGTCCATCATCTACCTACCTCGGAGAAAGGCCTTTTCTCCGTCTCTGTTGCTTCTGTGTCTCAGCTTGTTTTTAAGTGATCTCAACTTCCCAGATACTTCAAATGCTGTTCTTATTTGTGTATTTAATAGAGATGCTACACTAACAGGTACATGAAACCCTGTACCCCAGTGCTAGGGATATAAGGGAGAATAAGGTCTTATTTAATTCCAGAGGAACTAGTAGTCTGGTGGAAAGATGGGCCAATAATAAATCAATAATATAATTAGTGTTACCGAGGAAACAAGTATAGGAACGTCATTGTTTGTTAACTCTTCTGAGATACATAACTCACATGTTTTCAGTTATCTCAACTCCCCATCCCCTGGCCCACAAACAGTTCTGAATATATATCAAGTTATCTATAATGGGACCAGGCATGGTGGCGCACACCTTTAATCCCAGCACTCAGGAGACAGAGGCAGGTGGGTCTCTATGAGTTCAGGATCAGACTGGTCTACAGAGTGAGTTCCAAGGTAGTCAGAACTACATAGTTAAGCCGATGTCACAAAAGCAAACAAATAAAAACCCCAAACAACAGTTATTGTAACTAGACTATCTCTTTCATGATAACCTCCAACCCCTACTAAACTGTCTTTCTGCCATGATTTTCTTTCAGTTCCTAAAACAGTTCCCATTCTCACTCCTCATGGGTCCTTGGTAGGCCTGTGTATGATGTTTAATGCCACTGATTTTACTAGCCTATGATACCCATTCTTACATATCTTAAGAATCCTAACCTGGGCCTTCATCCATATTCTCCCTCAAGTTTCCTCCTCCCAAAGTACTGACTGCTACTGCAGACTTGGAACGTTGTTTACAAAACTCTGAAATCCAGTCTCAGCTGGCTTTCTTAGGCAGTGGTCTTTCCTTCAGCGATCCTTACCCATTTCCTACAAAGCCAGTTTGTGTCGCCTGCTCTTCTATTGCTGTGATAAAATACGGTGAGCAAAAGCAATTTAAAGAAAAGGGAGTTTAGGGGCTGGAGAGATGGCTCAGCGGTTAAGAGCACTGGCTGTTCTTCCAGAGGTCCTGAGTTCAATTCCAGCAACCACATGGGCTCACAACATCTATAATGAGATCTGGCCTGCAGACAGAACACTGTATACAAATAAAAAATAAATCTAAAAAAAAAAAAAAAAGAAAAGAAAAAAGAAAAGGGAGTTTATTGGCTTACGGTTTCGGGGGGGGGGGCTGGGATCAATCAGGGCAGGGAAGCTATGGCATGGTAACAGGAGCAGGAAGCTGGCTGATGACATTTTGTCCACACACAGAAGCAGAGAGAAAATGAAGTGAGACAAAGCTGTGGACCTTTAAAGCCTACCACCCATGATGTATTTCTTCCACCAAGGCTTTGCCCCTAAAGCTTCCATAACCTCCCTAAACAGTGCCGCCAGCTGGGGACCAAGTGTTCGAATACAGGAACCTAAGGCGGTACATTTCTCATCCAAACCGTGACACAATTTCAAATGATTCGCTTTCCTCAAATATGGTCACCACTTCATCTCTGCCGAAGGTCTGGGATAATTCTCTCAACGTCCCCCATTCCTTTTCAAATTTTCAGCCATGTCTCATCTTTCCAGGTACAGAAAATGGTTCCCTGCTCTCCAAGTTAAGCACATTCCATGGGACTTGGTTTTAGTCATCTCACTCTAGTTGAGCCAGCCCATGTGACTCTCCTGTCTCCCTCCAGAAGGGGTCATCTCATTAGCCTATAGCCACACACCCCTCTTTTTGGTCTAGAAAGAACTCCTTTGACCACGGTGTGTGTGGGGGGGGTCCTCCAGGTGTTCTCACTCTCCTCTGTGCCTTTCACTGCAGATTGCTGAAAGAGACCTCCCCTTGCTGATTTCCATGTCTTGATGTAACCCTGTGCAGCGCGGCCTTGGCCTGTGGCTCCAACAACAGTACTTCAGCACCAGGAAATCACAGGACACGAGAAGAACTACTTGAAACCAAGGTTCAAGTAGAACGGTTAGGCCTTGTCAGTAAACTTCTCACAAGAATGAAATACCACCCAGTTCTCACGGTGGTGTGCTGAAGGGGGAAATGCTCTTAATTGTTTTTCTGGAAGAGTTACAAACACAGGATGTAAATTATAAATCATGTGGTGTGTTTTCCTCTTCTTTAAAATGCTCTAGGTTTTCGTTGGTTTGTTTTGCTTTAGCAGAATGGCATGTGCGGTGCTTTACAGGATTGTCTTTACTTATAATAGAATATTTTTTCCTGTTCTGTGTGAAATGAACGATATCAGACCCTGTGGCTCAGTTATCATTCTTGCATTTATTGAAGTAGTCCCAGGACCAGTTTTGAATTAACTAATTTTTTTTTTAATTCAGAATTTTTTAGTTCAAAAAATAAAAGGAAAACACATCTAGAAGGAAAATATAATTTTGTTTTTATGATCCTCAGCTTCACTGTCACCAAAGACCAGAATGCAATCCAAATGGAGAAGAATAAAGTTCAGTATACATTTTGTGGTTTGTGAGTTTGAGATTAGACAGGTTGTTGCTTCTGTCTGTCTCTACTGTGACTCACTTTCCCTACCATTCTGCAAGCACTCTCTTAGAATGCAATCTTGCCTTGCAAAGTGTATCATTACTTCTGCCTTGATATATCAGTCTGAATGTCATCAACTAACCCCAGCTTTCTAGTTTCACAATGTGGAAGTCTTCCTAATTAGTATAACAGCTCTCAATCACAGTGGAAGAATCAGCTGCACCTTCAGAAACTGTGGGCGTGGCCTCCTTGCCCATAGCCCTGTGTCTTGGGCAACTTAGGACATTGCTGATTCTGTCATTTACAATTCGACTTCATGTTATGGCCAGTGACATCTGAAGCCATCTACATTGTGAGGGATTTTTCTATTACTTTAAACAAATAAAAAAAAAGTTTTGATATGTAATTATTTGGAGGGAAGGTACTGTTTGGACGTGAAAATGTGCAATTCTTAGTTCATAGATTGTATCCCACAGAGTGTGCCTCATAGGGCACATTCTTCATTAGAAGGATCTCATACTAATAAGTACTCATTTTCATAGTTAAGCAGGAAAAGGGTCTGAATGTTGCTTGCACACACCTAGGAAATACGAATCAGAGGACAAGTTTGGAGCAGTCACCTCCTCTGCTAGGAGGAAATGAGGTAAGAAGGAGACGTGGAGGTCACTTTTCATGGTACTGACTGGAGAACGCAGAATTAGGAAATGATGCTCCTCGTGAGTTTCATCAGGAGTGGTTTCTATTAGGAACCCCAATTCTGTTAACTGGAATACTAATGCACCTTCTATAGCTGTTTCCTGGCAAACAAAGTACAAGGCCAGGGGTAAAATGCCTCCATCCCATAATTAAGGCTGTAATGCATCTCATCCTTTGTCCAGCACTGCATATTTATGCAGTGTCACTCACACACCAAAGGGAGTTCTAGTTACAACGAGAAACAAGCCACAGGGACGCTATAGAAATTTCCCACAATTATTTGTTCCAAAGCAAATACATTTCCTTTGATTTTGACAAAACCATAAAGCACAGAAGTCTCTGTTTAACTGTGTGTTTACCAATACCCTGAAGGCTTCACTCTTTCAAACACACTTGATTACATCATGCTGTTTCATCTCTCATCACTTGGCACACACGCATGCTGTATCTAACAAACGTCAGCAGGAGAAACAATGAACCGAATCATGAATCAGGGTTCTGTTTTATAGTCCAGTGGTGAAGAATAATCATGACTTAGTGTAAATGAGACTTCATGCCTCAATTCAAGGTTTCAAAGCGTAGAAGAAAATGTTGACTGAGCCTAGGTCCCTGAGGTAACACACACAAATCACAGAGCACCCATCCTGTTTCCACATATGAACAACAGACCATGTCGTTCCTGAATATTCTGATGGTTCCTCTTGGCCAGGATAACAATAACTTAACTTTCACTGGATTTTGCTTTCTCTTGAAATCAGAAGGTCTCCCAGATATTTCAGTATAAATCTGCCCTGCAGAAGCAAATACTCACTTCAAAGGAGCGCATTGTTTTCTTAGATGACAACCTTCTAGTGAATTATGGGTTGAGTGCTATTACAAAATGGCAATATTGCTCACTGTCTTACTTTTCCTGCTGCTGTGATAAGATTTCCTGATAAAAGCAACTTAAAGTAGGGTACAATAGTCTCATCACGGTGGGGAAATCAAGATGGCGGGACCTCCAAGTAGTTGGTCACATTGTTTCTGCAGTCAAAAAGAGAGATGGTTTCCGGCACCCATCCCTTTTTCTCCTTTTTATGCGGTCCAGGGCACCAGCCTAGGGAATGGTGCCTTCTACTGTGGGAGCCCACAAAGGTTTCCTAGTGAGATTTACCCAGCAGGGCTGCATTAGGGGATGGCTAGATCACAGGCATGGTCACCAGTGTCTGGGATGGTCTGCACTTGGCTGTGCTGGGGGGAGGTCTTTTGCTCCACCCCCTGGCATTCCTTTAAAAGCCCTTTAGTAGAGACAGAAGGGGCTGGTGGGTTTTGACCCAGGCCCTCCTGAGGCTATCCTGTGTTTCTGTCTCTGTGTCTCACTCCTCTATAGTTCTATCTACATAGTCCTCATTTCTCCCTGCTGGAGAACCCTGGGGGAAAAAATGGGGGCAGGCCCCCCACATTCTACTTGTAGGGTGGGTTTCCCCACTCCCATCAATTAACTTAATCTAGATGACTCCTCACAGGCACATCCAGAGGCTAATCTAGTCTAAACAATCTCCCCTCACAGGTATGCTGAAGACTTGGCTCCCAGGTAATTCCAGGTGCTCCTGTCAGGTCAATAATCAACACTAACCATCACATTCACAAATCGCACAGCTCAAAAGTCCCAGCTAGGTGTCGTGAGCACAGCTATCACCACAGCTACTCCAGGGCCTAGGACAGAAGGGTCCCTCAGGCCAGGAGTTAAGGAATAGGCTGGCAACATAGTGAGACCACGTCTCAGTTAAAGAAAAAAAGTGGGTGCTCTGAGAAGCGGGGGTCAATCAATAAAAGGTCTGCCGTGTGAGCATGGGGTCTGGAGGTCAGATCACCAGAACCTGCCCTGTGAACATGAGGACTGCAGTCAGATACCAGAACTGCCTGTGACATGGGACTGGAGGTCAGATCACCAGAACCTGCCCTGTGAACATGAGGTCTGGAGGTCAGATCACCAGAACCTGCCCTGTGAACATGAGGACTGGAGGTCAGATCACCAGAACCTGCCCTGTGAACTCGGGGTCTGGAGGTCAGATCACCAGAACCTGCCCTGTGAACTCAGGGACTGGAGGTCACCAGAACCTGGGGGTCTGGAGGTCAGATCACCAGAACCTGCCCTGTGAACACAAGGACTGGAAGTCAGATCACCAGAACCTGCTTTCTAAAGCTTGACGTGACTGCGCATGTCTGTAGCCCAAGTACTTGGGGAGGAAGAGGGCAGAGATGGAATGCCCAGAGATTGTTGCCCAGCCAGTCCTGCCAACTGGTGGTCACCAGAATCAGTGAGAGATCTTGTCCCAAAAGATAAAGAGCTAGAGTGGAAGATATCCAGGACCTACCTCTGGCCTTCAAACCCCTGCATCCATACGCATGCACGCATACACACACACACACACACACACACACACACACACACACACACACACACACACCAGTCTCGGGATATTTTGTTTCTCTTTGTGGTTACTTTTATTCACCAACATATGCCAACTGTAAACTTTAGAAAGGCGACACAGAAGGACCTCGTGGTTCTACAACCCGTTCTCTGCTTTGTTTGTGTCCTTTCCCATTAGCACATTCCAGCTTTACTGGACAGCCACTGCCAGTTCATTAAGCACATATTTCTGTCTCTGTCTCTCTTGCTCCTTCGCCCTTCACAAGCCTGTTCCCCAATATCACAGATATCTTCAGTCCCTTGTCATTTGGATGTCTCCAAACATGCCTGTGTTCAGAGAATTTCCACAGAGCCCACAGCTAAGCACTCTAACAAAATGCCCACAAGGAACCTCCTTCTGGCCCCTGGGTCCCTTCATCGCCTTCTTGGTGACCATCCCTGCCTACCTTGAGTCAACCCAACAGGCCCAGCAGATGACACATAGGAATGGCAAGGTTCCAAACTCTGGACTCCAGAGACTGGCCTCTGGAGACAGTCTGTGACTTGTGACTGTTTCTGCCACCTGCCAGCTGTGTGGGGTTATGGTGACTGACTTTGGTAACCTTCCATGTGACAGCAATAAGGACACCTTCACCCAAGGCTTGTGAGGATAGCGATCAAACGAGTTAAGCATATAGCATGGGCCTGCCATCCAGTCAGCAAGAATAAACAATAATTAACACTATTTTTCCTATTTATAGCTCGGGACTGCTAAGCCTTTCTGGAGAAAATTGCATATTCATGCTGCTGAGCTCCATTATAAATTTATGAGCTCCATCCTCAGCTGGGCCCTCAAGTGTTTCTCATCGACTCCATTTCCGTTCTCCATACCAGCTGTTTCAAACCCTTAACCACTTTCCTCAAGGGTCCTGCCAGCTCGGTGCCGATTCCCTGGTTCTCAGCAGGTGGCCTAATCTTCTCTTTCACTGAAATAACAGGTGCCTGAGAGGAAGATGGGCATCCACTCCTGCCCGGATCTCGATCTCTTCAGTCGGCTCCATCTTTGTGTCTTCTGTCTCCTGTCCCACTTCACTTCTTTCTCTGAAGAAGTGTTCCCTGATCACTAGACCCCTGCCCAAATGATCTAGAAGTACTCACAGCATGCCTGACTCTAGGCCAGGCCTACAAACAGTGCAAACCGACCTTCTAATTAGAGGTCCTCGGAAGGTGAAGTCAGACCCGAAAGCAAGTCAGGATCCAGCACTGGGATTCATGTCTCAACTCGGGACTAGCTGAGATCTGCAAAGTGTGCTAAGGTGGTGGCATCTTCTAGGGGACCATACTTGAGCCCAAAGTTGAAGAAACAATAGTAACAATAGAAACAAAAGTTGGGGGAAAAAGGGACATAAGAAAGTAAAGGAAGTCGGGTATGAAAATGTTACAAGGATGCTCAAGAGCCAAGCAGTGTGCCTCCATTGCACTACAGATGTAGAGACTTCTGTGGCCGTGGATACTTTGGGGTAGAACCACTGGACCGGACACTCAGCTTGTGACACCAAGCGTCGGGTAAGGACAGGGAAACCAGTCCGACCCTCTGGGTGTGCTTCTACCCAGAGCATCTGGGAGGATCCAGAAAAGCCCCAAGCAGCGAGGGTGAAACAGTTTGTTACTGACCCAAAGTGACTTGGGGAGGCACGAGGTTGTTTCCGCTCACACAGCCACGTCACAGTCGTCCCTGGTGTACCGCTGGGCTGTGTAAGGGAAAAGCCAGCCGTTCGTGTTTCCATGTTTCTCCAGCCACCGATGTGCTCACTGCCGGCTTAGTTATGCTCACTCCTGCCTGGTGTTTTCAGTTTGTTATATTAACTCATTGCTTTCTGTTTTACTAGCTGTGTGTCTGTAGTTCAAATATTTTTACATGTGTGTGTGTGTGTGTGTGTGTGAGAGAGAGAGAGAGAGAGAGAGAGAGAGAGAGAGAGAGAGAGAGAGAGAGAGAGAGAGAGAGAGAGAGAGAGAGAGCACATCCCCTACTGTGCTTGTAAAAGTCAGAGGATAATTTGCAGAATCAATTCTCTCCTGCCATTTAGGTGCCCGGGATTAAGCTCAAGTCGTCGTCAGGCTTGGAAGTGCTTTTACCCACCCAGTCAGCTCCAGCCCGTTATTAGTTTTTATCTGTTTTTACTTTAACACATGGAACTAGATTTTATATTTTGGTCAAAAACTATGCAGAATCTGGATCCTATTTCCACACAACCACCTAGATGCCATCTTCAGTCGAATTTTAACTTCCTTCCTCTGAGGACTCACTGAGCTAAAATGAGTTTGTTACATACAGACGACTGGGTTTTATACTTTGTCTCTACTGATCCAAAAATTTGCATTAAACTTTATAATTATTCATCAGCTATTGTAAGTTTTATATTCACTATTTAGTTCTGTATATTTTGGTTTCCTCCTTGAATCTTTTACTCTGATTTATTTTTCATTTGGAATACTTCCTTCAGTAATGTTTTAAAAGAAGAAAATCTATAGGCAGTGTGGTTTCTGTGTCCACAGTAGTATGTTAATTTGGTTGTGAAGGGAATTCTGGAGTCATGGTACTTTTTTCCTTAAAATCTATCATTTCTTAATACTGCTTGTCACGGAGAAAAAAAAAAAAAAAAAAACAAAGTCAGATTCTAATCTGATTATCTTTCTTGGTAAGTAGTAACCTGACTTTTCTTTCTTGAGTCTTGGGTTACACACTTTTAAAAAAATGTGAAGTAAAATATTGCTCTAAAAGAAAAATTAACTTTTATAACAACAATTTAATTATCTCATAAAATGTTTTAAAATGATGTGCTCTACTAGATGAATCGTGGCTAACTTTTATCAAAGATACAATGTGTTAGTCATTTTTCATCGTTGTGACAAAATGCCCGAGAAACACAACGTAGAGCAGGAAAGATCTGGGGTCCGTTTCTAAGAGTTCAGCCCAAGGCCTCTTGGTTCTGTTGTTTCTGGGCTGTGGAGAGCTAGACCGTTGTGGTCGAGAGAGGCACGGTGGAGAGCACGTGACAGGACACAGCACACGCAGCACCCTTCAGAGGTAACTTACAAACCTTACTTCCTCCAGCTGCGTCCCATCTCCTAATTGTTCTCCCTCTCCCAATGCCATCAAATTATGACTCCCATCAATGTTAACCACGGGTGAGGTCAGAGCCCTCTGATTAAGAAGGCTTAATCATGATCTGATCACTCCCCCAAAGCTTTTAACACTCGAGCCTCAGGGGACATTTCAAATTCAACCAGTGACAACCCTGACTGCTGAGTTTTGTTTGCTTGTTTGTTTTTAGATGAGTCACAAAGCGGTGAATGGGATTTGTCTACAAAATTCAAAAAAGAGGTTAGAAGAAGAAATTACTTTCTAATGGCAATAGTGGGCTTTTTTTTCTTTTTTCTTTATTAAGAAATTTTCTACTCACTCTACAGACCACCCACAGATTCCCCTCTCCTCCCTCCTTCCACCCTCCAGCCCTCTCTCCCAAGCCACCCCACATCCCTACATCCCCAAGTTAAGGTCTCCATGGGGAGTCAGCAGAGCGTTTTTTTTTTTTTTTTTTTTTTTTTTTCGAGACAGGGTTTCTCTGTGTAGCTTTGCGCTTTCTGAACTCGCTTTGAGACCAGCTGCCTCGAACTCACAGAGATCCGCCTGGCTCTGCCTTCCGAGTGCTGGGATTAAAGGCGTGCGCCACCACCGCCCGGCAGCAGAGTGGTTTTTAAGTTTGTAAAATAGGTGCTACTAAACAAGCTTCTCAAGAGTCCTGGAGGGTCCTGAGAACTGAGCAAAAACCCAAGATTCCATCACATACAATCACCACAGGAAGATGCGTCAGGTACTTTACCTACACTATGTCCTTCAGGGCTTACCTGGAAAGTGACAGTGACGTTGTAGCAGGCTGTCTTGGACCACCAGTCCCCAAATCATGACACGGAGACTTATTATTAATTATGCATGCTTGGCATTAGTTTATGTCTGTCCCACTAACTCTTATTTTAACCTTCTCTTCACATGCATTTGCCTCGGGGCTTTTTACCTTTCTTTCCTTCTGTGTGTCCTACTTTCCTGCTTCCTCCATGTCTGGCTGGCTCCCTCATTCTCTCTTCTTTCTCCAGCCTAGATTCCTCCTCCCACTTACTCTCTCTGCCTGCCTCTCCTGCCTAGTTATTGGCCATTCAGCTTTTTAGTAGACCATCAGGTTTGCCTTAGGCAGGCAAAGTGAAACAAATGTAACACGTCTTTACATAGTTACACAAATGCAGCACAAACAAATGCAACACATATTTACATGGTTAAAGTAAGATTCTGCAACATAAACAAATGTCACGCATCTTTACATAGTTAAAGTAATATTCCACAACATGACATTTCCACTTTTAGAAGAGAGACTCTTCCCTGAGGAGTTCACGTTCACCCACAAAGCCACCATGAGTGAATAAGTGGCAGAAGGAGGTTTTGAACCCAAGATGAACCTTCAACTCCAGGACACATCCTCTCTACAGTAAAGGGTTTGTGTCATGCCCACATCTTCAGGGCCATGAGGGACAGATAGGTGGATGTCACCATGTCCCCACTCTGAAGCTATGATCCGGACAGCACTACATTATGGACTTATTTTCAGAAAAAGAAAGTCAGCAGTTTTCTCCTTGTTAGTAAGATTTAATTAGGACAAGAATCCATGAATCAGAAGAAAAATGTCCTAATCCAGGTGCGTTTTCTACATTAGCATTTAGGGCAAATTGCCCAGAAATCCAATACTAATTTACCCCCACGATCTCAGCCCAGAATTACTGTTGGAATTTTGGCAAGTAGACTTCCCTGAGGGTAACAGTCAAGTTAAGCAGTCTTCTTGAAGAAAAGGTGTTAATGTCTTAGGCAACAGTTCAAAGCCTGGCGTTCAAAGGTGGGTAAGGGTCCCCGCCCAGTCAGTGCTCAGTGGCAAGTGAAGTGAGCTTGCCTATCTCCTTTGCCCAAGCTGCTGCCTGATGGGTTCAGTGCGGAGTTCAGTGTGCAGTGGTAACAATCTTCACTTTGCACTCAGGGTCACAATGGACTGTATTTTATTTCAAACTGCAAACTATCATAACGGACTTGGGAAACAAACCCTCTAAGGGGAGTGCTTCTCAACCCGTGGGTCAAGACCCCTTTGGGGTTGAACGACCCTTTCACAGGGGTCACCTAAGACCATCAGAAAACACAGGTGTCTACATTACAATTCATAACAGTAGCAAAATTAGAGTTATGAAGTAGCAATGAAAATAATTTTATGGTTAGCCATCACCACAACATGAGGAACTGTATTAAAGGGTCACAGAATTAGGAAGGTTGAGACACCACTGCTCTAGGCTCAAACTTGAATTGTCTGCTGAGTACAGTGCCAGCATGAGCTGGAAGGTTAGAAAAGTATTTCTACATCTCTTCCGCTGTTATTCCAGAACCCAAACCTGTGGGTTCTGCTCCCATTGAACCGAGAATCGCCACAGGTCAACTAGGGACAAAAGCATGACAGAAGCTACCTTTATAGATAATTTTTTATTAACGCTTAAAGAAAAACATTAGAAAAACATGGAGTGATGGCTCAGCAGTTAAGAGCACTGTCTGCTTTTCCAGAGGACCAGGGTGTGATTCCCAACACCCACATGGTGCCTTACAACCAACTGTAACTTCAGTCCCAGGGGATCTGATGCTCCCTTCTGGCCTCCAAGGGCACTAGGCATGCGTTTGATGCATAGACATACATGCAAGCAAAAGCCTATGCACAGCAAATAAATAAATAAACTTATTTATTATTACTATTATTGTGTGTGAGAGAGAGATGTGTGTGTGAGGTTTCAGGTGTGCATGTGGCACAGTACGTGTGTGGAAGTCAGAGAAGAGCTCTCAGGAGTCAGTTCTCTCCTACCTGTGGGTTCCAGGGATCAAACTCAGTTCACCAGGCATGTACACTAAGAACCTTTATCTCGTGGCCCATCTTGCCTGCCCTATAGAACATTTTCTATGAGGCATGTACACAGGGTTTTACAATTCATTTAATCGTCAAAACTACTCTAAGCCTATTGTATGCTATATTATAGATGAGGAGACTGAGGCACACAGAAATACAAGTAATTTTCCAAAGGCTAGCGGAGCACGAATCATCAACTGCTGCTGTTCATAATATCACAGCTTACCTACGGGGGAAATTCCCTTCATTGTTTGGATCAGTTCTGCTTGGGTTGAGTGTTTGTTTGATTGAAAAAATTAACTTACTATGCAACTAGTCCCCTCAAGGTTAGTTAGTGATCTTTGCAGACACATGGAGATTTTTGAAAAAAAACAATGGATAAAATTTAAATGTCCAGAGAGGTTAGGGTAGAAGTCACGGGGAGGATGTCCAGGGAAAGCTAAGGCTGAACAGTTTTGCTCCAAATGTAGCCAATGGCAACGAGATTAAGTCACCCATTCTACCTGGTCAGCCGAAGGTACCAAAGCTGCTCACCATCACAATCCAGGCTTTGGTGATGACTGAGCCTGCAAATGAAAGGGATTGTAAGGGAGGAGCTGAGAAATAAGAATCTAGAAACTTGAATAAACAGAAAAGGAACAATCTTCATGTCCATGTCCAAATCCAACCTGGGGAAATACCTACTTATAATTTTCCAATTTGAATAAAATTTCTACTGTCAGGATATCTGGTCTACCTTAACGTCCCCCTGTTCTGTGTACTACATGAAAGAAGTGCTCAATGCAAGTATGTTGGTGGAAATGCATGATGGAAGGAGAGACTGCCACTGAGCCGCCCTTCATTTCTCCCCAGAGACCCTGTGGGAGAAGCTCTTCCTCCATTTTGCACATCAACAGCCCTACCTCCCACCCCCAAAATAGGAGACTTTCTGGAAATTTGCAGGTGTCCTCACTGCCAGGCTTTTGGCTAGCTGTGTCCCCAAACCCCCAAAGAGGAAGCAGTATGCATGAACAGACACACACACACACACACACACACACACACACACACACACACACGTTTTTTTAAATTTTGTTTTGTTTTGTTTTTTGAGACAGGGTTTCTCTGTGTAATTTTGGTGCTTGTCCTGGATCTCGCTCTGTAGCCCAGGCTGGCCTCGAACTCACAGAGATCCACCTGGAGTGTTGGGATTAAAGGCGTGCAGCACCACTGCCTGGCTTTTTTTTTTTTTTTTTTAATCTTAAGACCAGAAATTCTCTTGTTATCTGAGACAGGGTCTCATATAGCCCAGACTGGCCTCAAATTCCCTATTTAATCAAAGATTACCTTGAAATTATGGTCCTCCTACCTCCATCTGTGAAGTGGTAGAATTACAAATATAATAATAACTGATTCCACAAGCCTGATCAACTGTTATTTCCACATCCTTTTGCATGGAAACATGGCTAAAACACTCCCCTCTGCTTCCTATGAAGTCCCCTCTAGAGTTGGAATTTTCTTTAGGCTGCCAACCAGCTCCCAAATAAAGACACAGAGACTTACTATTA